>NC_139541.1:45732523-46243238 GCF_965153285.1 Podarcis tiliguerta
AAAACAGAGTTGTGGTGACCTTTAAGGACTGGTCGGTAACTAAACAAATCTTGAAAAAGAGGGACAGGCTCCAGAGGGCTGGCCTGTTGGTGACCCGCCTATTCGAAGAGTCCGGCATTCCATCATCCCTCTTAGGAACACGTAAGCCTACTAGTCTGCACACAGAATTGGAAATGGCTTCTGAAAACTACAAACAAGTTCAACCGGAGGCAGTCAAAATTTCCAAACAGAAGGCTAAGCTCCAAAAAAGTTCACTCCCTTCCAATGAACCCAAAAAAGATATTTTAAACGAAAAGGAGCTGTTCTTTTTAGCTTCCCTTGAGCAGATTCATCAGTCCCAGGATGCGTTAATAGCTAGGTTACAAAACATCAAAAAATCCTTACTTCCCCAAGGCTTTTCTGCTCCTTTGGAATTTAATTTTGCTACTAACACAACAAAGCCCTTATCCAACGAAGACTGGACGCAGTGCCGGTTCCTGTCCCCCGAAGAAGCGGGTTCTCCCACACAACCCTTAATACCTCAAACAACAACACACCAGGTAGATCTTGCCATGCCGATGAGTAGGAACGGC
Source organism: Podarcis tiliguerta (assembly GCF_965153285.1). Classification (NCBI taxonomy): domain Eukaryota; kingdom Metazoa; phylum Chordata; class Lepidosauria; order Squamata; family Lacertidae; genus Podarcis; species Podarcis tiliguerta. The sequence goes on from NC_139541.1 coordinate 45,733,096, forward strand.
TCAATCTTTGTGGATGTCTTAGGATCCTTAGATGACATTCAGGTGGAGGATTGAAAGACAGACACAGCGAGGGGACACCATGCCAGGGAAACAAAACTCACTAGGTTAGTACCTACCACGAATGATCTTAACAGCTCACTCCACCTCTATAAAAACATCCATTCCATCATACTAAAGAACAAACGGAGGAGTCTACCTTTGTTCCCCTCACCACCATATTTCCACATTTTATCGTGGAATGTGGCGGGCTGGCGGTCTAAGCAGGGCGATGCTGATTTTCTGGATTTCCTCTCAAAATTCCAGATTATTTGTTTACAAGAGACCTGGTGCCTAGACTCTCATCTCCCTTACTTACAGGGCTATGTGGCTTTTGCTACCCCTGCGAAAAAACTAAATAACCGTGGCCGACCTAGCGGCGGTTTGGTCACTTTTATCCCTATAGAGCAAGGGTACAGGGTGCGACAACTGCAGTGGATGAAGAGCAACAATTTTCAGATTTTACTTATCTCCAATAACACAGGAGGAGATTTTCTATGTTTTAACGTTTATATTCCCCCCGTGTGTACTTCCTCTCAGACAATACAAATCTGGGAAGATTTGGAGTCATGCTTGGAGAAGGCCAAAATAGAATTTCCTGACTGGAACATCCTGCTGGCAGGTGACTTTAATGCTAGGATAGGCAGTGACATCAATTCGTATGGCTCCAAATCCCAGTTTTTACCAGAAGCGGACTGGTTTATCCCTTGGAGTTCTGATGAAAAGGTCCTGAATAAGGCAGGTAATACATTACTGGAGATCGCCTTTAAGCATAATTTGTACAACCTGCATGGTACTTACATGGATAGGTCAGGAGGTTTTTTTTCTTTTATCGGCCCTCGCGGTGCAAGTGTGATTGACCATATCCTGGTCTCTCCAACAATTTTGGAGAGGGCACAGGGTCTCAGCACTTTTAACAGAACTGAGAGCGACCATCTTCCTAGAGCAATCTCACTAACTCCCCTCGAATCAGGGGGATTACAACAACTACATCGTGCAGTCCCTCCTCAAGCACCGGCCCCACGCAGGCGTAAATGGAACAGCGAGCTGGAGCTTAAAATTAAACAACACCTGCACTCTCCAGATTTATTGGTTCTGAGAGACCAGTGTCTTTTACCCAACTCTGATCCTTTTTCACTATATCAGCGGGTCTCAGAGTCTCTTTTCCCACTACTTACAAACTCCAGGCCTCCCAAACAACATAACAAATCGGGGGGCTGGTTTGACAAAGATTGCCGGAAGCTAAGATCCCTGCTTAGGAAGCAACAAAACAAGGTAAAACAGGAGAGGACTCTGTCATCTATAGTAAATCTCCACAGATGGCGCTCTTACTATAAAAACACCTTAAAACTCAAGAAATCCCTTTATAGGAAGGAACAATGGGAGGCACTTGATAAGGCGATTAAATCGCGAGATGATAGAAAATTTTGGGCAATAGTAGCACAGGGAGTCTCATCCAAAGGAAAAATTGTAAACAACAGTATTCCATCCGAGGTGTGGTTTCAACACTTTTTCCAGCTATACACACCCTCAAATATTGCTAATTCGAGTCCGTCCCTCCCATTGAAGAATGTTCATCTAGCTAGTTGGGATCCTGTTACGGAATCAGAGTGCCTACAGTTAATTAAAACATTAAAAAATGGCAAAGCTCCTGGTGAGGATATGATCCCCCCTGAGGTATTTAAGTCAAATACCCAATGGTGGGCCATCTTTTTGGCCAAACTTTTTACGGCAATAAACAACACATGTAAAATCCCAGCAAATTGGAAACTAAGTGTGGTAGCCCCTATCTACAAGAAGGGAGATATTCAAGATCCAGCAAACTACCGCCCTGTAAGCCTTCTGGACATCGCATACAAACTTTATACCCGGTACTTATTAAACAAGTTGGTAGATTGGGCGGACCATTCTAACCTGTTCAACCAGGAACAGGCAGGATTTAGAAAGGGCCACAATACGATAGGTCACTGTATGGTACTACAGACCCTGGTAGCTAAATATGCAAAAGCGTATAAGAGCAGACTCTTTGTGGCCTTCGTTGACTTGACATCTGCCTTTGACTCAATCTGTAGAGATAGACTATGGAAAAAATTATATGAAACGGACATTGATAGACGACTTTTAAAAATTCTCAGAGAGTTACACACAGATACTACAGTCAAAATCAGAACTGGGCCATCGGGAACTCTTACGGACCCGCTGCCATTGGGGAAAGGGGTCAAACAGGGATGCCTGCTAGCCCCATTTCTTTTTAACTTTTATATAAACGACATTGTTCAGTACATGGCAAAGTACAAGTCATCGGCTCCAGCCCTTGAAGGTAAACGTCTGAATATATTGCTATACGCCGATGACATGGCTTTAATGGCACTCACCCGAAGAGGCTTACGCAGCATGCTGGAGGGGATCGCAGCCTACTGTTCCCATAACTCACTAAAGATAAACTATGACAAAACAAAAATTGTGGTGTTCACTAGAGCTCGCCACACCTTTAGATGGTTTTTAAACGAACATGTGATTGAACAGTGCCCCTTTTTTAAATATCTGGGTGTTACATTTCAGGCTACATCTAGTTGGCTAGCTCACTTTAAGGCTGTAACCATCCTAACACGAAGAACAATTGGTGTCCTGCTTAGTTTCTTCCATACCCGGGGAGGACAATTGGTGATCCCGGCATTAAGAGCTTTTGTTGGGAAAGCTATTCCCCAGATGTTATATGGGATAGAACTCTGGGGGTGGAACCAGAGGCTGTTGGAACGGCTTGAAATTTTGCAAAATTATTATCTCAAGAGGATTCTAGGCCTTCCCCAAGGAACCCCAGCAGCTTTCTTGAGGGTGGAGGTTGGATTACCCTCTGTGTCTGCCAGGGCCCACTTAAGATTCCTACGATTTTACATCAACCTTGCAAATACTTCAAACATCTTATTGGCCAAACAAGCCTTTGTATCTCTTCAAAAGAACACCACTTGGCGTCAAAACCTATCTGAGATCCTGGTTAGATACACCCTACCGGAGTTTAATATTCTCAAACTGTGGAGCCCGGACAAAGTTCGGGAATGGATCCTGGAGAGAGACGCTCTGTTAGATATCACAAAAATACAGAACCCAGCGTCCTCCCACTGGTTTCCCCGTCTGAAAACAGTCAAAACCTGCGCCAATTACTTGGCGAATATCACCAATCCCACCCTTCGGAGAGCTTTCACCATGGCCCGTTTTCAAACCATTCCTACGGCCTATCTGTCAGGCAGATATGCAAAAATCCCAGTAGAGCAGCGTATATGTCCTTGTCATATGAGAACCAAAGAGGATCTCACACATTACATGTTGTATTGTCCCATCTATTCGGCCTTCAGGGATGTGATGTTACAAACTATTCCCAAATCAATAGCCAACTCTGAGGACCAAGTAAAGTTTTTATTGGTGGACGCTGATCCACGGATTTCTCACGTGGTAGCGGTCTTTGTGGTGAAGGCTATGAAAACTAGGGTATGGTTCCTGGATGAAATGGTGAGGTCCCTCCCATTGCTCCCCTAACCTGTTGCTGTATCTTCTTCCCTGAAAGGCGGGGGTTTTTGGGTAGTTTCTTCGCTGGGACAGCATGGCATGAATTTTAGCTTATTTCTATAATTTTATTGTTTATCTTTTAATAATGTTTTATGGTATTTTGTGTAAAGGCATGGACCTCACAAATCTAATAAACTTGCTTGCTTGCTTGCACTCCCAGTGCCTTGCAGACCATTTTCTGTAACTTCCATGAGACATATGCACCTGGTGATTTGCCCTGCTCTAATTCTTTCCTGTCCAACCCCTCAAACCAGCAACAATATTGTAGGGGTGTTTGTGAAGGGACCTTGTTCCCTAGGAGTTGGCTCCTATGGGTCTGATAGAGAAGCCTGGATGGTCTCATTTGGTGCCCGGGTCTGCAGTACTCCATCCCTATACTAATTAGAGAGAAGATGTGCATGGGAACCTCCTACGGGAAACTTGCCCAAGAATTCCTACACACACAATTAAACAAAAAACAAAAAACTGGAGCTATGCCTGGAGGTGGTGATGCAGTGCCGCAACATTTAATAAACCAGCTCTAAGTGAGTTAGAAGAAGCCTTGAAAGACAGGTATGCATGCCAAGTTTGCTTTCAAATTCTTGACAAACTCCTGCTTAATAAATAGCAATTTGCCGTGTCGGAAAGCTGAACTCTCTGCTTTGGCTCACTCATAACAAAGACGCATATTCAGAGTCGTGCTGTTTCATGACCCTCCTGAGTTTCTGTTTGAGAACTCCTTGGAAACAGCTGCCACTTCCTCACAAAGCACGTGAGGCGTAACCCAACCAATTTATTGAATTATTCATTAGACTGAGAGAATAAATAAAAAAGGTGGGTATAAGAGGGTGGGTGGGGGAGAGAGAAGAGTGTTGCTGTTATATTGGGGAGAGAGGAAGTTGTCAGAAAGTGCTTTTTATTTATAGGTTTATTACAGCTTGCATTTGTCTTTGTGAGAAGCATACAATTTTCTCTATTGGCCACCATAACTCAGGATAGAAAGAAGAGCTGTAAATACTAGAAATTTGGGGTTTTCTGGGACTATGGTCTCCTATTTTTAACTTGCATTTTAACATGGAGGTAAAACATTCCTTTGACAATGTACAGATATTAAATAAAGATCAGGGGGATACAGCAAGCAGAAATTATTCAAGTACTAGAGGAAAAAAATTGCTCCAGGCTACTCTTTCACACATTGTTGCTCAAGTCAGGATTATGATATGACAGTTCTAACTCTGCTGCTGACATTCGAATAGACTATTACATTATTTACTTTTTGTAAAATAACATTCTATTACAGCTCCCTCAAGGCCCACTGCTGTTCTTAGTTTAAGGGGAAAGATTCTCTTTGCCCATGATTCCAAGCTTCCAATTTGCTAATACAGCTCTGGTGGAGACCACTAATCGGGTCCTTCCTTAAAGAGGGCACATACTGGACAACCGACATCCTGTTTTGACCCTGTGTTGTGGGTGGGAACATCTGGTAAGCCACAACACCCGATTGGTAGGTCCCTCGAAGCTGGGTACAATCTGACCAATGGGACGCAAACGGTTTGAGGGACCTATTATACCCATGCATGTGACTCAGAGCTTCCTCTTTCAGTGCGTGCATTCGGAACACCACAGCATGTCCTCTGCAAGCCAAGAGAGAGAGAGATTTACCTTCGACAGATCACCCTGGTGATATCTTTCCGTTATCCCTTCTTCTTTTTAATTCCTTTTACCCTCTTCCTTTCCCTAGTTTTAAATTTTTAAGTTTGTTTTTAATACTCCACATCCTTGATCTTCCCGGATTTAGAGGGGCTTTTGCCCCATGGGGCTTGCAGCCGCTTAGCGCTCCGCTTCGGAGTCTTTTCATTCGCTAATTTCTTTCCTATAGGGCGTTTGTCCTTGGGGTTCCCCCAGAGCTCTCCCTTTTGCTGGTGATTGCCATGGATCCTGATTCTAAATTTGTGGATTCATGTAGCGATCACTATTCCCTTAAAGGACTTGAGCTCACAAGCTGGTTTATCCAGGGGTTCACGGTGCAGGGTTGCTGCGGCTTGAAAAACTTCTGCTCAGCGGCCCCAATTTATTGTTTTCGGTGTTTTTTTACCCACAGGGCTTGGCTTTAGCGCTTTTGTCTCCAGGGTTGCCTCCATTTCCCTGGGTTCAGGGAGCAGTAATTCTGAGCCGTGTTAGCCACGCTGGAGCAAAAGAATTTTAGTTATAGTGATTGTTTGGTCTGCTAATTTGGCTTGTGAGAGTTCCCTCTCTGTAAGCTTGGTAAATACTTCACCCGCTCCCAATTTGCTTAGGGATGGTTGGGGAATTCTTGGAGCCGGCAGCCATTTTGCCCTGCTTATTTTGGCAAGAGCCGCATCTTGTCTTGGTGGCAGGGCCTGTGTTGGTGGGAGCACCATTTTGTTTTGGCGGGAGCGCCATCTTAAGGATTAACAGTTAATTTTAATTTTACTGAATATTGGGAGACCTTATAGAGATGCCTGTTAAAAGGAATCTTAGCCCTCCCCTCCCTTCAAAAGGGGTAATTAGAGGCCCGTCTCAGTCGCTGCATTCAGTGCAAGCCCCAGCAGTTCCTCAGCAAACATTGGATCGTCTGGGATCTATCATGACCAATATTGGCACGGACCTTGTGGCCTTGACAAGATTTAATGTGGAGCTTGAGTCATTGGCTCAGCAGTTTGGGAGGCAGCCTGATCCCCGCCTGGCCCCTCCTCTTCTTCTACTGATTATGAGGCTCAGAGTCCTTCTGATGCAAGTGAAGGGAGTGAGGCTTTTGATTCCTCTGGGGCTTTGTTTTCCCAAATGCATTTTTCCAGGATTCCAGTCCCAGCTAGCCCTAGGAGTATGGGTGCAGCAGGCCTTTCAGTCTGGACTGCCACATTCACAGTCAGCACCCCCGGGTTCTGGGAGTTCAGGGCTTCCAGCAGCGCAGTTCTTGAGCAGAGGACCATCTTTGTGCTGCGATGCCTCAGGTTTAACATTGTATTTTCTGCCCGTTTTATTCCTAGTGCTAATAATGACATTGTGGATGCCTTATCCCATTTTCAGATGGAGTGCTTCAGATTCCTGGCTCCGGAGGCCCAGCAGCTTCTGGAATATTTACCGGAGCAACTTTGGAACCTTTGCAACAGATAGTCATGCATGGCATAATAGAATCTGTTTCTCCCTCCACTTTGAAGTCTTATAAGAAGGCCTGGGTGGACTTTTTAGCCTTTAGAGCACAGCTCACGACCAGCCTTAGCTCAGAGTCACCATCCACACAGCAGGTGTTGCAGTATTTAGCTCACCTGCATTTCATGGGTCGCGCTGTAAAGTCCATTTGAATTCAGTCATCTGCCATTTTCTTTTTCTGTAAGTCCCTTTATTCTAGAGACCCTTGTGCAAAATTTGTAGTGCACAAGGCTCTTGAAGGCTGGGCCAGATTACAGCCTCCTAAGTCACCAGGTAGGAGGCTAGTCACATTTGACATTTTGTGCGCTATGCGCAGCACCCTGAGATCAATTTGTTGGTCTAATTTTGAGGCAGCACTTTCAATTGCATTTTTCGGTGCACTGCGTGTGGACAAAGTGGTGGTGGAGTCAGTGTAGGGAAGGACTTCCAGGGGATTGCTTTTGCAGGATGTTCAGCTGTCAGGTGCTGAGTTAGTCCTAACCACTCACAATTCCAAAATGGACCAGTTGGGCAGAGGTGCCTTGATGCGGCTGCCTGCCACTGGTGAGCTTGCCCTGTGTTCAGTAAAGGATGCCAAAAAAAATTTGTCCCTTCGCCTGCCTGGGGATGGTCCCTTCCTGGTTCACGAGGATGGGTCCCTGTTAAGGAAGCATCAATTTTCTGCAGTAATGCGCAAGGCACTGGCAGTGTGCAGCCTGTCAGCCAGCGAATTTGCACCTCATTCCTTCTGTATTGGGCAGCTACCACCGCTGCACATTGGGGCCTGTCCATTGACAGGATTAAGGATCTGGGCCACTGGAGATTTGGAGCATACTGAGGTTATGTTCAGAAGCGGCATTGAGGTGCAGTTGCTAATGTTGTTTTGTTCATTCCTAGGTCCGCCTACCCTGCATGTCTGGATAGTAGGGCACAGCATTGTCCACTGGGCCAGCAAGAGGGCAGTAGAGTCTGGATTTTGACACAGGCTTGGGCTTTCCAACCACGTGTGCATTTTCTGGATATCCAGACGAGGAATGCGTTGGGAGGAGCTTCTCCCAATGGTGCGGGTGAAGGTGTCTGCGGAACGTGCGCCTGCAGCAATGGTGGTGCAGCTGGGCCAGAACGATTTGCCAGAGGCTCACGGCTTGTGGCTGCGGACCCACACACAGGAGGACTTGGAAGAGTTGAAGGCAGCTCTTCCTGGACTCAAGATACTTTGGTCGCAGCTGTTGCAGCAACGTGCGTGGTGAGGAAGCTGAGGTTTCCGGGTCTGAACATGCAATTAAGAGGACTGATGCAATGCCATACTCTCTGTTTCAGGAGAGACTGCATTCCTAGATTGAATTAAGTCAGCAAGAAATCCTTTAACGTCTTTGCATGAATGGGTCTGATTTGTCCAACCTGAGTGCAGATTTTTACATAATTAGAATCTTGGTGTAGGTGGTGCTCGTTACAAGGTATACACCTGATCCCTCATTTTTGTCTGCCATGTATATAGACCCAACATACACTCTTGAAAGGAATGCCACCTTTTGTGTAAAGTCAGGTTGTGCATCCATTAAAAAAATGTGTGCACACCTTTAATCCTTAAACCTAACAAAGAACTTGCCACACCAGGAAGTTGGAAAAGATTGGTTAATTACACAAAAATGAAAGAGACAAAAGTATTTAGTTGCTGCTTTAGATGGTGATATATAAATGTTTTTTTCTAAATAAATAAATAGCAGTGCGTTGGGGGTGCTTTCTTCTTGGGAAGTAATGTCCCTCTGCTGTGCCAGGTAACATTCCTATGCCCTATGCACAGAGGGGAGTGGGGTTTGTCATGGTAATAATAATACACTGATGATTTCATTTTCTATAGACCTTCTCCTATGTTCTCTTTCCATTTTATTTATAGGTTTTGGTAACAGGTAGATAGCTAACAGAAAGAAATAGTTCTAGTTGTCCCAAAACGTAGTAGAGTAGTTTTTGGTCATATCTAATAGGCTTGTTATATGGGATATGACACTGAGTAAGAATTGAGGCCTGTGATTTTTATCTCCTGACATGAACTCCTGTTTCTGTCCTTCTCCCAACCAACAGCCCCAGGAGATTAAGCCTGGATCCCTCACACAATTAGTTTTAAAAATGCTTTTTAAGACGGTCATCAACCATGGTCAGGTTACATAATAGCTCATAGTATTTCCATACATTTAAATGCTAGCTGTAGCTATCCCTTGAATAGAATAGGCAACCTGAATTCACGGTTAGGCTTTAAACAGCATGCTGAATAGTTTTAATGTACTATAACCTGCAGATAACTTTCATGTAATTTGGTTTGTAAATGCTAACAACTGGAATCCCCCTTTTTATTTATTGCAAAGGCTAGCATATTCATCATCTTGCCTAATTAAAATTTAGCAATTAACGAGCAGGGGCAAAATGGCGCAATGAGGTCAGAAGCAACCTAAGCAAACTTATCATAAATGCAGAGCATTTTAGAGTTTCTAAAAAGTTCATTCTTTGCTTAATTAACAGATCTAATTACAGTCCTGACATAACAGAATGCAAAGCGTTCTCTTTCAAAGACAAGAAGTCAAAGGTTTAATAGAGCAGATAACCTTCTTTTTCAGAATGCTGTGACAGAGCTGAGCACAAGGGGAGGGAGCTATTTTACCAAGCAGTCAACAGGGTTGATGCAATGGCTTTGACAGAAATTAAAGCTAAGCAATACACAGGAATCCCAATGCAACAAAGGAATTGAAACGAATAAAAACTCTCATGTATCTTGGGATCTGAACTAACACCAAGTCAAGGCATTTGATAATCTCCTTTCTTAGCACGATGCCAGTTCTTATTCTGTGACCTCCACTGGCTACTTGTGAAAAACAGTTTCATGTTTCAGAGATAGCAAGTTTTGTAATTATCACCTTATTGATCTAAAATGCAAAAGGCACACAAGCACAAATTCCCACTCCCTCTTCCTGTATTAAACAAGGATGTGTAAGGAAGGTAAAAGCAAAACAAAACCCGTGTATTGATGCTTGTTGACCACAAGGTTTCAGAAACTCATTCCAAAAGAGATTATAGTGTATTCAGCTTTGTCCAGATTTAACTGTGTGGTCTGGGAAAGAGAACAGAACACTGATTGGAAACATATAGAGTCAAGGCAGAGCATTGCTGAGCTGACTTTGTACAGACAAACAAACAAAAGCTTTGAAACTCCATATGGACAAAGTTCCTAAGCATGAGGACAATGAAAGCCAGTTGGCTGTTGGCTTAGGCTTCAAGCTTAACCCCACTTACGTGGGAGTAAGATCTGATAGAACTTACTTCTAAGTAGACATGGTTAGGATTGTGCTAATAGGCACAAATCCTATGTGTAATCTCACTAATCAGAATGAGACATCTGAGGAAATTAGCAATCCCTATGGTAGAGAATCCTTAAATTACCCTGGACTGAATCATGAAAGGCTTCAAAGGCCCATACTGCTACTTTGAACTGTGTGTAGTAAGACCAAGAACCAAAACTTTGTCCTAGGAGTAAACACCATAACTAGCAGTCACAAGTCTTAATGTGTTAACAGCACTCTATAGAAGTAGGTATCAAGACAGGTGTTTCAACCCTTGACGTGTGGGTTTCACTGACAATTATCAGGTTTAACAGGCACACAGTGTTTCTCTGAGCAGCAATGAAAACAAATTCACAGCAAACTGAAGGCTGTGATGAATGTGATTCGAAGTAAGCCCTCTACAAGCATTATGTCTACATATTTAATTAAAGCATGAACAGGTCCACACCCAATAGCTTTGCCTACTAGCGTGTACCTGTACACCATAAACATCTGTAGGATGGAAGTCTTCATGCATATATGAAAAGGCTTCATATATGCTGCAGACTGAATATGTACATGGCAGGAAATGCGGCTAGGAAGCACAGCACCACACATACATTGACTGAATATTTGAGCATAATGACCACTCCCCACATCAAATGCGGTTCCGTGCAGCCCCCTGGATCCCAGTGCGGCTCCTGGTAGTTCAGGCTGGCTTCATCCTCCCCAGGCTGGATACCTGGAGGTCTCTGCCTATCTCAGGCAATCGCCCAATCCCACCTGGGGAGGCATTGCCAGGTAAGGGGAGGGACCGCCTTGCCCGCACAACAAAAGGTGAATCTTACCTGCGAAGCATCAGTTGGCTCCAGAGCTTCTCCCACTCTGCCCTCCCTCAGTTAAGTCTTCTTTTGCAGGTTAACTTCTTTTCCACAGGTACGCAGGCGCTGCTACATCAGGGTCGCTGTTGAAGGGCAAGAAAGGAATTTTCCTGCATTGGCAGGTTTTGCCTTTCCCTTCGCAAAATGAAACAACTTTGGCAGTTTCAGGCTTTGGGCATCTTCCTAAATGGGGGGGGGGTGAAGCGGTGACCCATGCCCCCCTTACGGCGGTGATCTCAGGGTTCCCTGTTAAAGGGGTCTTGAGAGGAGGCATTGGCCATATGCCGAGAGGTAGTCATTGCTCTCCCCTCCAACGGTGGCGAAACAGGGGGCGGGCTCTCTGCTTGAACATATGTTCTCCAGAGCCAGCCCAATCCCCACACATTCTGGATAACCCTGATGTCTCCCAGATTCCCGGCTGGGGACTGGGAAGGATAAATGCCCAATTCCTGAGCCAAGGTCTCCCTACACCTGAAATTTAATAAAGTTGTGGCCAATTTTAATCCCATAGCACATTATCTTGAGTCATTATTCTGCTCAGGGGTCGCCTGGAGTTGGGGGGACTCCGCCTGTCAACTCAATTTATGAAGAGGACTCTAGCAATCTCAACACATTCCCACCCAGTTAATCTCATCTACTTTCCACCCTCTTCCAGTTGTCAACTGGCAAAGAGTGGTATTCAGCTGAGTTTCCCTCACAGTAAAGGTATAGGTACCCCTGACCATTAGGTCCAGTCACAGATAAATCTGGGGTTGCGGCGCTCATCTCACTCCATAGGCTGAGGGAGCCGGTGTTTGTCCATAGACAGCTTCCAGGTCATGTGGCCAGCATGACTAAGCCACTTCTGGCGAACCAGAGCAGCGCACGGAAATGCCGTTTACCTTCCCGCCGGAGCGGTACCTATTTATCTACTTGCTCTTGACGTGCTTTCGAACTGCTAGGTGGACAGGAGCTGGGACCGAAGAACGGGCGCTCACCCCATTGCAGGGATTCAAACCGCCGACCTTCTGATCGGCAAGTCCTAGGCTCTGTGGTTTAGACCACAGCACCACCCACAGTAGACCCATTGAAATTAATTGACTTAATTTAGGCTTGCTCATTCATTTCAATGGGTCTACTATTAATTAAGCTTGTATGGTGGGTGGAATTCACCCCACCCCCATCCTATCTATTACTTGATGTGTCCTTCAGTTTTTTTATTATCATGACATTCCATACGTCAAGCGATTGCCTCCATCACCCTTCCAAACAGAAGCCCCATGCACAGTTCCTTCAATGACTACTTGGCTTATTTCCCCCCCTAATAAATGGAATTCTAAGCCACATATTTTTGCTGTTGACACTTCCAAAGGCAATTTTTATAAATGGGTTTCTAAAATAACAAAAGTAACAACTAAAAAAAGCCCCACTTCTTAATGTCTGAATGCCCCGCGAAGATGTTAATCACAGGCAATATAAACTCCAGCCAAAAAGAGCCATTTGGTTTCCTGAATTTATTGGAAAGCAGAAAGCAGCAGGATCCACTCTCTCTTTTTGCTTTATTTTCTGGCATTGAAGAGCTTTCAACCTTCAGACAGTATCATTTATTAATAGTAATCCGAGCAAGCAAAGTTGTTAGCAATAATGTATAGCCCAAAAACGCTATATGAAAGGGCAATAAATCGGACTCGGGTAGAAAAGAAAAACCAAAACAAAACAAAATATCCCCACATTCCATGATCAATCAGCTTTCACACTTTAAATTTATGCACTGAGTTCAGGCCGTAAAGCAAAGGTAAAATATTTGGCCTCTTCAGTGAGAATTCTCCCCCCCCCCCCAAAGATGCAAGGAGGGGGATTTGTATAAAAATACCTTTGAACATTCTATGTAATCTCTCTTTAGTTTCATTTTCCCTTTGTTTTCCCCTACCCCCTCATCTTTGATTGTAGAGAAACAATAATAATAGGATGCCATCTCAAAAAATAGCCTTGATTTTGTCCTTTTCTAAAGGACTCATTCTCCTTGTATGAGCAAAAGGGGGGGGGGGAGAGAAAAAACTCCAAGACATGAAAGGTACAAAGTATAGTATGAAACAAAAGGGACTGTTAAGGTCACTTTGGGGGGACTTTTTCAGTCACATCCACACAAATGCATTTAAAGATGTCTTATACCACATGATCAGTCATGGTGCCCCCCCCCCAAGAATCCTGGGAACTGTAGTTTATTAAGAGTGCTGGGAATTATAGCTCTGTGATGGGTGTCCTAACTCTAATGACCATTAACAAGCTGTATGTAAGTGCTGTCCTGGAAAAGGATGCCCAGAATCCAAAGGCCTCTCATTTCCTGAGACCGATGGAACGGACTAGAGAGGTTTAAAAATATATATTCATGTCTGGAGAATGTGGCTAGAGAGGAGTTCTTTTAGTCTCAAGAACAACAGTCACCCACTAAAATCCATTGGAAGAAGATTCAGGATAAGGGACTTCATTGCACAAAACATACTTGATTTGTGCAACTCTTCCAAAAGGTGTCGCAATGGGCATGGGTTTAGTATGCATCCACAGGGGATTGGACCAATTCCCAGAGGATAGTTCCTTCAATGGCTATTAGCCATGAGGTCTAAATGGAACCTAAGTGTTCAGTATCAGTGGATGTCAGTTGCAGAGAAGAAACAGTGAAGGATGGTGATTTCATATCCTGCTGCTGTTGCCAGAAGAATGTAGTTACCATATGTGGGGAAACAATATTGAATTAGATGGAACTGTGGGCTGATCTAGCAGGACTTACCCCCCCAAAATGAAACACACACAGACCCCACTTTACAGTGGTACCTCGTTTAAGAACAGCCCTGTTTACGAACAATTCGGTTTACGAACTCTGCAAAACCAGAAGTAGTGTCCTGGTTTGGACACTTTACCTCAGAACGGGAGCCGAATGGTGGAAGAGTACTGGAGGCAGCAGCCCTCATTAGGGAAAGAGGGCCTTGGTTTAAGAAGGTTTTGGTTTAAGAACGGACTTCTGGAACGGATTAAGTTCGTAAACCGAGGTACCACTGTATTTTATTTTGCACCTCTGGAAAATAAAACAAGCAAGTTATTCTTTGTTACTCTGTAACTGTTGCTTATAAGCTGAAACTATGTTGTCTGAGTCTCACAAAAAGCTTAGTAGATCTTATCCCTTATTGCCCTCTACTCTGCTCTGAGAATGTGTGAGATGGATGGCCTGTAATAAGCTATTCAACAAAAGAGGGCAGTGAAGAAACTGCCATTGCAATTGGCTGATGTCAAGTGGATTAAAGAGACCTAATCCATATCATCAACTGTTTGCCAGATCCCTTTTATTGTAGGGCATGTGCAGTTTGGTTTGAAATGAGAGCTGGCAGGAGTTCAGAGAAGCACAAGAGACTTATCACAAAGCATATGCAGAACTGAGCCCCAGGCTTCTAACCTGGAGAGACCTTCTTAGGCCAAACTCATATCAGAGGTTTATAAAAATTTATGACAACAGAAAGGACATCCCCCCCCCCCCAATACTCCTAGAACTTGGAGTATTCATTTGAGGCCGCAACACTAATCACACCTTCTTGGTACAAGCACCACTTATATAACTGCAAGTCTAGAGGCAGTAGAATCAGGAAAGTTTTTTTTAAAAATCACCTTCAAAGCATAACCAACTTATGGAATTTGCTGTCTGAAATGGTGATGTCTGCAAGCTTTGATGAGTTAAAAAAATTAAAAGTATCAGAGAGAAGTAGCTAACAACAAGGCACCTACTGAGCCTTCATCTCGCCATATATGGGAGGAATATATATACCTCGGCTCTGAATATGAGATTACTGGGAACAAATATGTGTGGTGGAGTGGGGATTATCAACAATCAAATGAAAATATTTGATCTTCAGCTAGGCAAATCTGATAGCTCATCATATCAGATCTGTTTGTCTTGCAAATGAGAGGACTGACATGTAAGCAAGAGATTCAAACTAAGCACAATAAGCTATTGATCCCTATCTTTAGTATCAGCTCTGATTTTCTCCCAAAATGCCCATCTCAGCAATAAAGGACAATAGGAAGATGGCTGGGTCACAAATGTCTTCATCTGTAGTTTTAGTGTTCAAGTTCATAACTACACAGAGAGTCTCCAAGGAAATTTGATATTGAACGTGAAATCAACTTTGTCTTGGACATTTTGTTACACTTCTCTCTCTTTTTCAAACTTTTTTAAAAATAGGGAAATCATGTGCCGACAGTGGCAGCCCAAGACATCTGGTTGTGTTAAGTGGAGTCCACATAGGCTGCTAGGTGCAGCACTTGTCCCTCTTGTTGCTGCAGTTTTAAAAAGTCTTGTTTGGGACTCCAGTTCCTCTTGCCTTCATCTACCTGCCTCACATTACATCAGCAGTGGGGAATCTTGTTCAGCTAAAGGGCCTCATTTCCTTCTGGGTACCTTTCCAGGAGCTACATGACAGTAATGGGTGGAGCCAGAGGCAACAGTGAGCAGAGCAATGACTGTAAATTTTACTTGTGTATAGCCTCCATCTAGGCAAACCAGATTCATTACTACATTCCAAGTAGGCAAAAGCACTCACGGAGGATTTGAAGGAGTCCAGTTGGATGTGGTTTAGCAGTCAATCCCTCTTCCTAGAGAACTCTTGGAAATGTAGCTCTGTGAGATGAATAGGGGTTTCCTAAGAGCTCTTAGCAGCCTTAACAAACTACAGTTCCTACATTTCTTTGAGGGAATCTGTGATTGTTTAAAGTGGCCCAATACTGCTTTAATTATATAGTACAGGTGGGGCTATCTAAAAGCTACAAAGCAATATTGTCATATACTCAAAATTCAGAACACAAGGAAAATTCAGAACACAGGCATTTGGCAGATCAGTAATTTGCACCATTCCACAGTGCCAGGTTATGGCAGGAAGACTTCAAGACAGCATTATGCTTCAACTTCACCATAGGTACTGCACTGGGGTGATCCTTATAAAACAAAGTAGCACATTGTACAACAACTTACAGCCCATGTTGTATTGTTGTTGCCAATGTGCTTATGCATGTTACTTCATGCAAGCATAATTATACAGTGGTACCTTGGTTATCAAACTTAATCTGTTCCAGAAGTCTGTTCCAAAACCAAGGCTCACTTTCTCATGGAAAGTAATGCAAAACGGATTAATCCATTCCAGACTTTTAAAACAACCCCCAAAACAGCAATTTAACATGAATTTTACTGTCTAATGAGACCATTGATCCATAAAATGAAAGCAATAAATAATGTACTGTGCTATGAAATAAATAAAACAGTATTGTAGATGATAAAAATAAAAATTTAAAAAAATTCTTACCTGCACTGATGATAGTCATTGTTTGGATGGGGGGCTTTTATCCATTTCCACAGTCACATAATCAATCAATCAATAGCTGAACTGGGATCCACACAGTCACAAAAACAAATTAACTGAAAAAGCCTCAAAACAAAAAGGCAAAATAAATAGCAAAAATAAAAGCACCAAATATAAGCTCCAAATATCACCTCAGAACACTGCAATTAGAAACAGAAGGCTTGAATTACAATGGGGGGTGTGTGTAAATTAGCAGCGCAACAGGAAACACAGGGGGACTCAAAACAGAGCAAATTTGGCTTCCAAATGTAAGTTCAAAAACAGGAACACCTACTTCCGGTTTTGCAGTGTTCGGGTTTCAAGTTGTTTGTGAACTAAGCTGTTCAAAAACCGAGGTACCACTGTACATTATGTTATTTCCAATGAGTCAGAAATCTCAGCGTCAATGATTTTAATGGACCTTTGGTATTAAGAGTCTTTCCTTGCTTTCTGAGGATGTCACAGACTACCAATGTGCTCTACACTTTGCAAAAATAAAACTCGATTCACTTCCCACTTCCCTAATGTGTGAGAAAAGGTTTATTGTTGCTGTTAACACAGGCTATTAAAGAAGGACTAGTGGTATGAAAAGGCAGCACATTATCACATGGTTTATAAGCAGCAGCTTATATGAGGTATGTTTGGGGATTTGCCAGATCACAGCATTTGCTACTGTTGTTGTAAATCATCACATGAAGCTTCTACTAAGTCAGGATCAAGTAAGGACAATAATTAAGTCAGAAGAAAATGATTTCAGGGAGTTGTTGGAAAAGGAGGGGGGGTCAACAGTGGTTTTCCAAAATATGTCAGCTTTACTAAACTGAAGTACTAGGATTTTGCTATTTAAAACAGGATCCACTTCCTCAGCTACAAGCAATACTGTGTTAAAATGGCAACATAATGTAGTTTGACCCTATGGAAGAGTAAAGTAAACAACAACACAGGTCAGTGGAGGGACTAGGGGACAAGTTGGATTGTGTGGAGGTGTCCTTCTACTCAGATCTGCCAGCTGCCCAATGTGTGGGCAGCACACTGCTGTGTTTCCCGCCAGTGGTAGCCAATGAAAAGCCCCCAAATGGGGCATTCTGAGGTTGGGGTGGAGTCTGAACCATCCTGGGATCCCTGAGATGCTGAGTGGTGCCACTAACATCATACGATGACATTGGGTTCAATTCAGCCCTTATTGCCTCCATACCCACCTCCACTATGACTATCATTAGCAGCTGGGCTGTTGATGCTGCAGTGGTTCCAACATTCTGCACAGCTCTACTGATAGAGTTTGAAGGGTTGGATTGCACCCTAAATCTTGGTTCTGTAAGATTTTTACCTCATTTGGTAGAATGGTTGGGAGACTAGAAAATACTGGGCATTAAATATATCATATAGATATAAATAATGATCTATTCCTGTGCCTTTCAATCAATATATTTGGCATTAGCAAGGAAACTATGAGAACAGCTAGATATTGTTAAATTGACAATAACATTAAAGGGACATTAGGCATTTGAAGAAACTTCAAAAAGATGGTTTCAGTAGTTCAATACGGATTAAAAAAACCACCTGGAAATAAATGAGATCATGATCAATTATATACTGCCAGGGCTTTTTTTCAGCCGGAACGCACTGGAACTCAGTTCCAGCTCCTCTCAGGTGGGAGGCATTCATGGTGAGTTCTGGCACCTCTTTTTCTAGAATAATAGCACTGTATATTGCTGTAATTAAAAATGGGAGAAAAATGAAACCAAATGGGACCCATGTATATGGATTGCTTTCTTTTTTTCTTTTTTGTTATTTAAGGCATGCCCTTAAATAGGGACTGATGGGGTTTACATTGTCCTGTAGCAGCTTTTTCCTTTTTCCTTTAAAAATGTTTTGAATTGATGTCACACCAAGGGCATTCAGAGAAAATAGAAGAGTGGTCACCACAAGGTAGCCACTGATAAGATTTCCACTGTTCCTACCATCATAAGCTATGACAGAAACAAAAGTTAAAAGAACCTGCAAGAGGGAGAGAGAAAAAATAAGTAAAAGAAATGTGAATGGAGGAAAAGAATTATGGAATGAATATGGTTTTGATACAGTAATAGAAGAGAATTAGCCCTCCATGTGTCTGTGTCTCACCCTCAGGATTCTCTTTTTTTAAAGGTCCTTCTGCTCCTCTATTCATCTTCATATGATTCGTTGAGCTGTTGTTGTTCCTGGCCCCCTACCGGCACAGACTTAAAGGAGCTGATGAACAAGAGGAGGGAAATAATTGCAAAAATGTCAATAAAATAAAAGACATGGCTGCTTTTGAAAAGAGATCCAAAAGTTCTGACATTTAAGCTGGAAGAAAAGCAACCACTATACTTCATTCTGCCTCCTCCATCCGAGGACTTGAGCTCCTTGTGCAAAGGTACCGTGATGAGATAAAATGCAGGGCAAGATTTTTTTCTCTCTGCCTAGCCACCCAGCCATTCATTTTATTGCTCTGATCCATCTGTCTTTTTAGTGGCTTCATGATTGTATCGGGTGTCGCTGGAAGTGCTGCTGCTAAATGTCAAAAGGATCTACATAGCACTGTGCTTGTCTTACATTATTCTGCTCTGACATTTTTAAAAGGGGAGTGTTTTGATTTGGAAGAGTATTTCAGGCAGCAGTTCTAAATGCACTTACCAGAGATTAAGCCCCACACAGGACTTACTTCAAAGTAAACAAGCACTTAACTCCCTATGTCTAAAAGACACACATTCACAGAACATACGAATTTCAGGTCTACAGTAGGATGGTTAAAATATTCAGATATTTCTCTTTTTCTCTTCATTTGTCCTTCTAGGTACATTTAGAATGTTTAAAAAGCAAATAAGAGCTAATACCCCAATGTCTTGAGAATTGTATTGTGGAATATAAATGGTACTGCTAAATCACCTGCATTATCATAATCTGTGAAATGTTTTTGTTCCAAACTGCCATCTTCTGAAATTCAGGCACCGAGGGTCAGCTGCTGATACTCCTGATAATACTCTCTTTTCATACTTATCATGTAATGGCAGATTCTTATCCATGCTTATGGAG
Source organism: Podarcis tiliguerta (assembly GCF_965153285.1). NCBI lineage: Eukaryota > Metazoa > Chordata > Lepidosauria > Squamata > Lacertidae > Podarcis > Podarcis tiliguerta. Next base: position 45,752,434 of record NC_139541.1, read on the forward strand.
CATGGAGGTAGGTGAGAATAGTGGCTCCTGTGCAAAAATGGTAGTGAATATTCAGAGAAAATTCTGCAAAGGGGCCTTCTTGGGAGCAGGGGGTGCTTGTGGAAAGAAAGATCTCAGAGTAAAACATCTACTGAGAAATTCCAGTTCGTCTCTAGACTAGACCCAGGTCTGCCAGCCTTCAGCAAAGTTTCTCCATCATCATATACCTTGCTGAATAAGGAGCCTTGGCTTCTAATTAGGCGAGTGGTCCTCTAAGCTTTTCAGTGGCAACTAACCCTGATGACTATGTTCTGCCTCCACTGCTGGAGGCAGTATGCTACCGAATACCAGTTACTAAGAATCACTTTAAGGCTAAGTGCTGTTGTGCTGCTTGTGGGCATCCCAGGGGCATCTGGTTGGCCCCTGTGAAAACATAATGCTGGACTAGATGGACCACAGACTTGATCCTATGGGGCTTTTCTAATGTTCTTTATCTGGCTCTTGGGATTCTCCCAAGAATCCATTCTCCAACACCCATTCCCCAATCATAACCCTCCCTGGCCCTTCCTTGCACCCTCCTTGAGGGTTTCTGCCTAGCTGGAATGTGTCCTTGAACTCTGATAATGCCCCTTGCTTGTCTGGATGGAGATGAGAGAGGGATGTAGAGTTTGAAGGTACCCTCCCCCAAGGGTCATCTAATCCAACCCCCTGCAGCGCAAGAATCTCAATTAAAGCATCCATGACAGATGGCCATCCAACCTCTGCTTAAATACCTCCAAGAAATGAGAGTGCACCGCCTCCCATGGAAGTCTGTCCCACTTTGGAACAGCTCTTACTGTCAAAAAGTTCCTCCTGGTGTTAAGTCGGAATCTCCTTACTTGTAACTTGAAGCTATTGGTTCATCTTCTACCCTCCAGAGCAGGAGAAAACAAGCTTGCTCCATCTTCCATGTGACAACCCTTCAGATATTTGTGTGAGTGAGACTAGCCTACTGTTCAAAGGCAAGTATCTCCCTGTATTGCTCCACCCACTTTCTCCTCTATTCCCACCCACCATGGACATGTAGAAGGAAATGTGACCCTTGGGATAAAAGAGGATTCACTACACTAACATAAGCAAAAGAGGGAGTATGTCTGTCCCTAATGCTTCAATCAAGGGAACAGAATCCACAATGCAGGTAAACTTATGTAGTGAGCCATTGACTGGGTTATTGTCATGCAGGGTGTTGTTTGCCTAACCTAGTGCTTTGCCTGGAAACTGAGCATTAAGGACAGGGCTGATTAAGTTACAAGTTGGCACTGAAGCATTGTAACAGATGGACACAGGTAGCCAGCAGGGGAGGATCAGGAATATGTATGAATGCCGCATCAGGTTTTGAGGGCATGTTTCCCATATGGGAACAGCCAGAGCAGCTGTCTGGATCTTACAGACCCTAAGAGGAAATGCCACCTCTAATCCAGATCCGCTTCACATTCACTTGTCTCAAAAATATATAAAATAGCATCTGCCACAGCTTAAGACAGGTTATTTGCCCCCAGTGAGCCAAGCAGAGTGAATGGAATAAATAAAGAGCATAGACATTCCGGTGGAGTTTAGCAGTTGGGGTTTTGATGGATTGTATGTGAAAAGGGAAGCTGAGGAAGTCAAACAGCACTCTACAGCTTTTTGGCAAGCAAACAGCAAATATTTATTAAAAATGAAGGCGCAGGGCAGTGATAATCTTTTTTTTTTACAGCCTGATTGTGACAAGACGTCTCTCTTTTCCTCTGCAAGAGCTGATTATTAATGCCTCAAACACTTTTGGCTAAACTTGGACGTGTGTGCTAAGCCGTGATAGCACATCTGAATTTTCCCTTTTCAGTTGACCCAAAATCAACCTTAGGTATATGACAAGGTCAGGGCCAGGGCCAGGGCCAAGATGGGGCCAGTGGGTCACTGTGCCATGAATTTCAGTCTGTCCTCAGTTTGTCCCCACCTGCCTTCCTTCTTACTTACTATCTGTCAGTTTCCTCCTTCTTAGTCTTAGTTTTACCCCTTGTTGAACTCAGCAGGGAGGAGAATATGGGCAAAACAAGTATTAACTGACTCTGCCTGTTATTAGCTACATTCAAGCCACATAAAATTCAGAGGCTACTATACACACACACACACCCCTCTCTGTCCAGGCAAATCAGAGAGGAGAAATCTATCAATGGCTACTAGCCATGATGGCAATGTTATGCCTCCACGGTCAATTGATAGATAGATTGTTTGATTATTGAATTTCTATACCACTTAATATATTAAAAATATCTCTATGCAGTTTACAGAAAACTGAAGCAACAACAGACAATTTAAACAAATACACAACCACATATAAAAATGTTACATAAGTACAAAATTACTAATATATATAAATCAATACAAATCCATTATCTTTCTCATGCACCCTCCCTCACAGCTTCTGGGTTCTCACCCAGAGTACAAATAAACTCTCAGCTCACCCACAGAAGCCTCACAATGAGAAGAGTTCCTGGAAACAGCAGTCATCACCCTAGTCTCTCATGCTATACTTTTTATGGCAGGCCAAAGAAGGAGTCTCACTTGAGAGATAGCCAAAATGGCCCCCCACTTCATTCCTGCCATCCTCAAATGGGGTAGTGAAATGGGAAGGCCACATTTCAGATCAGCAGTAATGCAGCTCCTGGGAAATCAGGCTGCCTGTAACTATCTCTTAACGAAAATTTTATCAGCTATTAACATTTAAGGACACAGCATTGCACAGTTCCCGCCTGGTCCTTCAAGCCCAGCAGGTTGCCTCTGTAATAGGGCACTCTCCTTCCAAAATAAAGGCCACTCTACAAGATCAATGGAGAGAGTTGTTTCACATGAAGGATATAAAATATGAAAGCCAAATGAGCAAAGACTCCTTTTATGTTCTTGAAGAGCTGTGGGGTGATTTTGCCATTATACATTTTCAAAAGGTGCATGATTTAACTCTCCTAAATTAATAAGATGGTCATGGTTCTCTGTTTTACCACCAAGCTGTGTGTATGAATTAAGCCTGCCTAGTTAGGATAATTCCTTCAATCTATTTCCTGTTCCCCATTTTCAGGGCTACTCTTCAATAAGCAGAGAACACCCTTGCTATAACATTTCGTTAGCAAACAAGTTTATCTTGGTATTCTTGCATTCTTCTTTTGCATAGATTCCCCAGCTGTGTGTCTCAGGCCTGGTCAACTTTGGCATACACAGCAAGGCTGTTGTTTAAAGTTCACAATCCATTTTTATCCCAGACAGGATCTGAACCTCCTGTTTTAAATCTTTTAACTGCTGTTATAACTAATTTAATTATTGTACATTTCAATACTGGTTGTTTATTTTAAAGAGTTGATGAATTTGTTTTAGTGTGTATATTAATTAGGTGTGCTTTGGTTATTGGTTTCAGACTTGGGCTGGATCTAGACACATCAAAGAAGCATTTCAGTTAAACGCGATGTAAACTCATATAGAGAAATCCAGTTGGAAAAGACGGGACTCCACAGTGCCATCTGGTGGCCAAGTTTAACAGTTGCACAAGAAAAGAATCCAATGCAACAACTTGTTGCAGAGCACCTACTGTAATTCTTGTTGTGCAACAGCCGGTGCTTGTTGTGTAACAGTCGGTCATTGTTGCACAACCGGTGGCACGATGAACTATATTCTTATGTTTTCCCTTGTGCAGCGACATTTCATCACCACAACAAGTCTACCGCTAAGTGACTATAACAGTTCTACACTGGCTGCAGCCCCTATCAAACAATTTCTCATATAAAAACATGCCTGAAACAATTTCATATATAAAAACAATTTTATCTCTGGAGGGCCTGCCTAATGATATGATTGTCCCGGAAAGAATATAGGGTAGTTACATCACACAGCCACTTCTGGCAATGCGTCCTGTGTCAGCTCTCACTCACCAATGCTGTACATGTCCAGTGGTGGCTGGTGTCTATTGAGGCTAGTAGGGTGAAAGGCAGAGAGCCCAACCAGAGGTGTTGGTGAGTAAGAAAAAGCAGGCAGATAGAGACTGGCTGAGAGCAGACTCAGGTTGGTATGACCCTGCTCCACTTGCCCCTATGGACAAGCCTCAAATGCATGTGCCACCCACCAACTATGCCACCAGGCTACGGGTGGCGCTGTGGTCTAAACCACTGAGCCTCTTGGGCTTGTCGATCAGAAGGTTGACGGTTTGAATCCCTGTGACGGAGTGAGCTCCTGTTGCTCTGTCCCAGCTCCTGCCAACCTAGCAGTTCGAAAGCATGCCAGTGGAAATAAATAAATAGGTACTACCGCGGCGGGAAGGTAAACAGTATTTCTCTGCGCTCTGGTTTCCATCATGGTGTTCTGTTGCGCCGGAAGTGGTTTATTCATGCTGGCCACATGACCCGGAAAGCTGTCTGTGGACAAATGCTGGCTCCCTCGGCCTGAAAGCGAAATGAGTGCTGCAACCCCATAGTCACCTTTGACCGGACCTAACTGTCCAGGGGTACTGTACTTTTTTTTACCTTACCTATGCATATGGCACGAATGAGAAGGAGACTTAAAAGTGCACTGAGTTACATCTGTACAGCTTCTCCACACAGGGAAGAATCCTGTTTGGCCCAGGATCTTCTCCCATGTAGAGGAGGATTCTATGGTGGATAAGAGTATCAGTGGCCACTAACTCTGATGGATGTGGTTTGCCTCCATAGTCAGAGGCAATATACTTCTGAATACAAGTTGCTAGAAACTGCAGGAGAAGAAAGTGCTGTTGTGCTCAGATGCTGCTTTTGAGCAGGATGGTGGCTATAGTTAAAAGTGCATTTCTTCAGCTTTGGCCATGCATCAACTGCCTCCTTTCCAGTAGGAGGAGAATCTGTCCATGTTTACTTATGCCTTGATCCCGTCCAAGCTAGGTCACGGCAATTCATTCTCTGTCAGGATGACTTTGAAAAGTTGTTCCAAACTTCATGTGGTCATTAGAAGATTGGATTAGATTGCTGCAATGCACTTAGTGTGGGGCTTGCCTTGTACTTGGTTCAGAAATCACAGCTGGTGCAGAATGCTGCTGTGTGATTGCTGACAGGAGTCTTCTTCTTCTCTGGCGATCACTCGTAGCCGAGTAAGATTGTCTTCCATGAACACGGTTTTAACAATGAGTCCCTAAGTTAATGTGGAGACCAATTCTGGAACCACACGTCCTTCTACAGTGGGGGCATTGGTTTCCAGGTGGGAGTTGGTCACAGTGTGGATTTGCCAAGTGTGCCTTCCTCTTAGCACGCTTCTCCCTTGCGTCCTGAGTTGAAGTGTCTTCAAAGCCCATGGCACCTTTGGTAAAGGTTGTTCTCCAATTGGTGTGCTCGAAGACAAATGTTTCCAAATTATTGGTGTTTATACTACATTTTTTTAGATTTGCCTTGAGACAGTCTTTAAACCTCTTTTGTTGACCACCAGCATTACGCTTTCCATTTTTAAGTTCAGAATAGAGTAGTTGCTTTGGAAGACAATAATCAGGCATCTGCACAACATAAACAATCCAATGAAGTCGATGTTGAAGAATAATTGCTTCAGCACTGGTGATCTTTGATAATTTTGGCACCCCTAAAGTCTGCTGAGATCTCTTCTCTCTCACGGATTTTTTCGATGACCTTGTGAAGTTGTTGTGTAAGTTCAATTCCACCCACTTTGAAGACTTTGGCAGGTATCCCATCAGGTCTGCTGGCTTTGTTGTTTTTCATTTGGTTAATAGCTGTACACAACTCTTCCAGATTTGTAGATACCACAAGCTCATCTCTAACTTGTTTTTGCAGAATTTGTGAGAGGACCTCAGCAGCTACGGGGGAGTTGTGGTTAAGGAATGTTGGTAATGTTCTTTCCAGGCAGTGCAATAGCTTCTTTATCTTTTAGCAGTGTGGTACCATCTGCTGAGCATAGGGGTCATATGCCATGATTTATTGGCCTGTAGATGGTCTTCGTGGCTTTAAAGGCCGTGAGTGTCAGCTAAGTGCTGAATCTCTTAAGCTTTTTTATCCACTAGGTGTTTTTTAGTTCTCTGGTTCTTCTTTGAACCTCAGCCTTGGTTGGCATAGGTTTTTTTCTTAGTGGCACAGTTTCTATCTCTTTGCCAGATCTGAAAAGCCTTCCTTTTCTTGTCAATCATGCGTTCAATCTCACTGTCATTCTCATCAAACCGGTCCTGGTGTTTCTTGGTTTCGTATCCAATAGTTTGTTCACAGGCTGCAATAATGGATGTTTTTAGCTTGGTCCAGTGTTCATCAATGTTATCAGGAAATTCTGAAAGCAGATGGTCCTTAAGAGTCATTTGGAAGCAATCCCACTTAACGAGATCTTGAAGGGCTTGAGTGTTCATTTTGCTCCTTGGTTTCCTTCCTTGAAGCCTCCATTGAGGTATAATCTTGAAAGCCATCGTGGAGTGTATTGGTTGGTGATATGTCCCGTAGTCATCGGCACTTGTCATAGCTCTGGTAAGGAGCACATCATGGCGATCTTTAGCATGGACAATCACATAGTCTAAGAGATGCCAGTGGTTTGACCGAGGATGCCTCCATGAAGTTTTAAATTTATTTTTCTGTCAAAAGAGTGTGTTGGTAATAACAAGGTTGTGCGCTGCACATATTGTCAAAAGTAAGATTCCGTTCTGGTTGCTCTTGCCAATTCCTTCTTTCCCAATAGTCCCAGGCCACAGATCGAAATCTCACCCAATTCTTGCATTAAAATCACCCAGGAGGATAATTTTATCTTCCTTAGGCATCTCTGATAGGACGGTATCCAGCTGAGAGTAAAATTTTTCTTTAATGTCTTCATTGGCATCCAATGTTGGTGCATAAGCACTTATAATAGTAGCCTGTTGGATTTTGGTGAGTTTTATTCAAAAGGTTGAGGGTTGCTCATTAATGTTGGTAGGGACTTCTGACAGGAGCTTCACAAGATCATTTTTGATAGCGAAGCCTACCCCGTGTATTTGATGTTCTTATTCAGATAGAGCTTTCCAAAAGAATGTGTAGCCTCCTTTTTCTTCCTTCAGTTGTCCCTCACCTGCTCTTCAGTCTCTTGAAGCGCTGCAATATCAATGTTAAAATGTTGCGGCTCTCTTGCTGTGATGGCAGTTCTGCATTCAGGATGCTTGTTATCTGTATTATCCGACAAAGTCCATGTTCCAAAGTTCAATTGTCTTTTACGATCGCTAGGTGGTGACCCCACTGGGTGTGGTAATCCAGTCAAGGAAAAAGGGAGGCAGACTATGTTTAGGGCACCTTTTCTAGCCCCTCTCTCTTTTCAGGGTGAGCAGAGTGGATCCTAAAAAGGGCTGCTCAGTGAGTGAGGCTGACAGGAGTGATACCCTGTTAGCATATTAAACTGCCTCTCAGAGATTTGTGCTGGCTGCTTATTTGCTACCCAGGGCCAAAATCAAGATCTTACTGTTGGTATATAGTCTATGGATCACCTTCCCCCATATGTGCCCACTTGATCACTCCAGTCTGTGGAACTGGCACTTTTACAAGTTCCACATAATGTTTGTTCTTCAGTTGCATGGAATCAATCCTCCATTGTGGCAAAACTTACTGTTTGGAATTCCTTGCCCATTGATTAGGCTTGTATGTTCACTGCCCTACTTTTGGTACCTGCTTAAAACTTTTTTGGGATAGGTAAGCCTACCCCGGCAAGCCATTTTAACATGTGATTTTACTTTATTATGCACATTTGTGTTTAAACAACAACAACAACAAAACCACTGCAGGAACCTTTTTGGGGTTAAGAGCATGATTAACCAACAAGGAAAGAAATGCTTAAAATAAATAAATAAAAGAAGCATCATGTTTTTTCGGCATTGCTAAATCCTCAGTGCAGTTTATATTCCAACACATATTGCTCCTTAAAGATGCTTGCTATTTTTATGCAACATGGCCACTTGGTGGCGGAGTAGGAACACTTACGTTTTTCTGCTTGGTGTAGAATAAGCACTCAAAAACTTACATTTATTTTGTTCTTCAGTCATGCACTAGAGGACAGCAAAACCATGGAATGGGAGCACCATCAGTTCATACCTGTAGCAATACAAATAAGTAACAACTGTAAGATTGAATGCATTGGGGAATGCAAGTGGCATGTTTTCAGCTGTAAATGTAAGCAGAGTTTAAAATTAGTTAGCTCCTAGGAATTTGCTCCTAGAAATTGTCTTCAAAAACCTTCACTGTGGACCATCTTGGCTGTGAGTTCTTGCAAGCTTTTTGCCACCTGGCCTGGGAGGGTGGGGCCCTGACTGACTCCAGCTACAAAAGCTGAGGCTTCTGAACAGACTCTTGGGTTGGGGGAGTTGCTTAGGAGTTTGTATCTTTTGTTTAAATCTTTCTATCATTTATGTGGAAATGTGGTTCAGTTTGGATTATGATGTTTTATTTATTGTTTCTGTCTATTTTTGTGCCCCTAAGCCCTTACTGGCCGAAGGAAAACCTATCCTTCTGTATCCAGGCCTTTTTGAATAAAAAGGGTTTTTGATCTAATGACCCCCCATCAGAATGAATGACTGTGTGATGCAACAAACCGCATGCGCCTGGGTGCAGTGGGATCTGTGACTCTAATGTTTGGTATTAGAGTGAGACAAGCTATTATGGTCTGTTTTCGAACCCGGAAAAGTGTCTTTACACCGTTAGCCTTTCTTAAATATACCTTATTTGTAAATGGTTCTTATTCTGTCATTCATAACCTATTTTTAAAAGTATTGTATTTATCCTTTGTGTGGCTTCTTGGAGTAAGCATTAGCTCTGAATCTGGTACGTGGCTACTTGGTCATATGCTACTGACTAACTTGTGGGTTTAGTGCTCAAAAGACCGTGAGTGGACTGTTTCGTTCGTGTTTTTGAATTCCAAGGACAACCAGAAACAACCTAGGTTTCGCTTGGTCCAGGATTTGTGGGGCTACAGATTCTATCAGGAAGGGTTGGTTTTCCCTAGATTATTTTGGGGCTAAAGGTTCTTAGCTTCTTTACACGTTGGCAGCTATGGGATGTCAAACCTGAACACAGTTGCTGTCTAGAAGGCAAACACCCCTCAGGTCACAGACACTATGACACCATGCAATTACACATTTAATTTATTTCAAAAACTGCTTTAAATTTAGACTGCTTTAAATTTAGGATTTACTGCTTTAAATTTAGAAATCACTAGAAAATAACAATTAAAACACCCAGAAAATCATAATTAGGGATGTCAGAGAATTCAAACAAAAATAGAAATGGGAGCAGAAATTGCCAGTGGGCAAATTTGTTTCCTGCCTTTAAGCCAGAGGCTGGGGAGAGAACTTTCAGTTTTGAATGTCACAAAAATGTGGTCCAGTGCTTATGAAAACCACTGTTCTTGGCTTGAAAGTCTCCTGGAAGATCAAGAAAAATTAAGTTATTCTGTTGACAAAGTCTCCCATGATATTCTTGTGAAGAAGCTGGTAAAATTTGGGCTGGATGAGGTAACAGTTAGGTGGATTTGTAGCTGGTTGACCGACCGAACCCCAAGAAGGCTCACTAATGGTTCCTTGTAAAGACGGCCCTGTACTTGCAGCACTCCCAAGGCTCCATGCCCAATGCAACCAGTCACACTTGCCTGAATCTGCCTCTCTTGCCTAAATCTGCAACTCCTGAATTGCAGTGGGTTGGACTAGAGAACCCTCAGGGGACCCAAGGGGAATTTGTTTTCCCCAAAATAATCATAACATGCATTCTCAGTTTCCCTTCTCCCTTACTTCTTCATTACAGATGACTTCTAAGTTTTAAAAAGGTAAAGGACCCCTGGACAGTTAAGTCCAGTCAAAGGCAACTGTGGGGTGCAACACTCATCTCACTTCAGGCCAAGGGAGCTGGCGTTTGTCCACAGACAGCTAAGTTGTAAGAGAAACCTCTCTTATGTAGACTCTGGTTCAAAAGCCAGTGGCAGAATCGTTCCAGAGCCCAACATTTTCATCAGTGGAGTTTTTCTGTCAGAATGAATTATTGAAGGATTGCTTGGTGATCAATGCTATCTGAAGAAGAACATTCTGATGAGGGGAAAAACTGGGGGCTAAATGAGGAATCAAAAGACTGTGTCAAAGTTTATTCCCTTATCATTTTGGTGTACAAAGAAATGCAAAATTTATCAATGGTTAAAGCTTGTTTAAAGCACTGAGCAACAACTGAAATAGCTATTATCAGCTAGGTTTGTATGTATGTTATCATGAAAAGCATTAATTTCAGAGAAGGGAGTTTTTTTAAAAGATTTTTTTTGTAAGGAAAAAACTGGCCTGGTTCCAATCAACAATTGGTTCAGAAAATGTCATGACAAAAATCAAGAAGAGACATGTATAAAAGCCAGCCCCCAAGAATAACAAACTTCCTTAGCTGTTCTCTCACTTCAGCTCAGGGAAAGAGAACTTATGCCATATCAAAATCAGGGGAAGCTGTCTTAAGCAGACAGTTTTGGGAGGAAAGCACATTATATTATCAGCCATAGACAGAGCATGAAATCTACTGTTCTGCAGAAAATCCCCCCCCCCTTCACTGTTCTCTCTCCTTTGATAATTTTCAAATGTATTTTATTTCCTTATTAAAGTAGAGACAACATTTTGGAGAAATTCTCATGGGGAATTTCTTTCTTATCTTACTTTTGTTGTGGCCAAAGGGTGTTTGTGAGTAGAGATGGAGGGAAACTACAATTCAATTCACGTCTAAAGGCAAATCTACCTAATTCACAAGTTATGAAACTGTATGCTAACCAAAACGTGGCCATTCCTCAAAATGTGCACTGTTCCAAATTTAGGAATGCAGTAATGTGTTCAAAAATACATACATTGTGTTAAGTGTGCACAAAAAAAGCACATATTGCTATGGAAGGTAGGACTTGAACCAAGGGTTTCAAGCTGCAAAAGAGAAGATTCTGACTAGACGTACGGGAAAACTTTCTGACAATAAGAGCTGCTCCACAGTGGAACAGTCTCCCTCAGGAGGTTGTGGACTCTTCTTCCTTGGAAGTTTTAAAGCAGAGGTTGGATGGCCATCTGTCATGGATGCTTTAGCTGAGATTCCTGCATTGCAAGGGGTTAGACTAGAAGACCATTGGGTCCCTTCCACCTCTAAGATTCTATGATTCTATGGTGAAAATAGCATTTTAAAAAGCACGATTATTAGGGGAAACTGCTTTACAAAAATGTTTTTAAAATGAAAATTGCATAGAAGCATGTGTACATTATGAGAAATTTGCACTAAAAGGCTGATGAATTTTTCATGGAGACTTTTTTTTAAAAAAAGATACCATATTCTTCGCTCTATAAGACACACCAGACCACAAGACACACCTAATTTTTGGAGGAGGAAAACAAGTAAAAAAAAATTCTGAATCTCAGAAGCCAGAACAGCAAGAGGGATCGCTGTGCAGTGAAAGCAGCAATCCCTCTTGCTGTTCTGGCTTCTGGGATAGCTGCGCTGCCTGCATTCGCTCCATAAGACGCACGCACATTTCCCCTTACTTTTTAGGAGGGAAAAAGTGAGTCTTATAGAGCAAAAAATATGGTAAGTCTAATTCTGGAAGGTTGCTTGCAGGAAACTATATCTCTTTAATGCATATCACTGTTTTTTAAAAAGTTTATATGCAAAGCAAGCAACATAGGTTTCAATTAAAAACATGCAAGAAAACAGAGATTATCAATTAATTCTAGCTTTCCCCTTTTAGCTGCCCTGAACTGAGTGAAATATTATTCCATCTCACAAAGCATTTTCAGCACTGACCAGCAGTGGCTCTCTAGGGTTTCAGATGGAGACATTCACATCCCTTCTTGTGACCTACCACTTGACCATATCCAAGCTTTTTTAAAAAAAAAATTGTGTTGGCTAGCTAGTATTGGGGGAGCCCGGCAGTCTGGTTAGTTTGCTGCCACCCCCTTTGTGGATGGCAGGAACTGAAGCCCTTTGAGCTTTTTCAATCCTGCAGTTCCAGGGTTCGGAGTTGGAGACAGAGCTCAGTGTGATGTTAATATCTCTCAAGAAGAAAAAGTGATCTACTTGAGGAAGTAGATTCCTTGGAAACTTTAAAAATAACTTGCCACATTGATAGATATGTAATTTTGGTGTGTGTTTGTGTGTGTTTTAAAAGTACTTTAGGAATGGAGAGAAGAAGCCAACTCCAACAAAGTGGTGAGAGGAACTCTTTGAGCACAACTATATTTAAGAAATCTGAGACTGGGCGTGGTTTTGTGTGTAGCAGTGGCACTTCCACTAAACACTGGTGGGTTTCAATAATGATACCAATGATGCTTGGGCAAAAGCAACATGACAATTTGTTTTTAAAAATACCAGTCACTGTCCGCTCCACACGTGTGCAGTGTCAGCTGCTAAAAACACAACTTGCTGGTTCGTATCTTGAGATGGGATGCTCCTTGGAGGTGCAGTTGTGCTCTTAGAATGATTGTTTTGAATGCTAAATGCACAAATAATCATGGAGAGGGCAGTCTGGGGAATCCTGCATATTAGGGTTAATTCACGTGATGTGATTCCATGCATGATCACATCAAGGGTCTTTATCCAGTGTTTGCACATTGATAAGATACCATACACAAGCATGTTCAGAATTGGAGGCAGTATGTCTCTGCATACCAGCTGCTGGGAACCCCAAGCGGGGAGAAATTTGTTGCACTCAGATCTTGCTTATTGGCTTTCTATAGGTTGGTTGACCACTGTGAGAACAGGATGCTCAGCTAGATGGGGTTTTTTGTGATTACGTTCTTAAGAGCCAAACTTAATTTTATTGCCCTAGCAGATCTTCATATCCATGTCAGGACCACTCAATCCACAACAACTCCACAACAGCTTTGTGGAGGCTATGATGCCCATAGGATTGTCCCAACATATCATTGGCCCAACTCATATAGCAGAGCACACTCTAGAATTGGTCTTCTCTATCTAGACATGATAGTTTTCTGAAAGCACAGGATTTTACAACCTGTCCTTTGCCATGGTCAGGTCACTTCTTGTTGAGCTTTGGAGTCATAGTGATCAATACCTTCTGCTAGGGTAGAAGAGCACTTAGGATCATCTGGCCCTAGAGGTTACTGAATGGCCTAGTGGGAAAGCATCTGCCTTAAATGCACAAGATCCTTGGTTCAATCCCTAGCATTTCCAGGTAAGGCTGCACGTTTCCTATGTCAGACTTTGAACAGTCACTGCTAGTCAGTGTACATAAAGCTGAACTAGATAGACCAATGTTCTGATTCAATATAAGACAGCTTCCTGCGTTCCTTAAATTCCCCTTAAAGATGATGAGAGTTGGCAGTGTGATCATGCCTGAACAAAACTGATAAGAATTTAGTAACTGATGCTAAATTTATAGGGTGGTTTATGAATTCTCTGAATCCAGGGAATGTATCTCCTCCTCACAACTTATGACCAGCAGGCACCTTCCAGCCCATGATGCTATTTCCTAGAGTCCTCTGACCCATTTATAATCAGATTCCTTTCCCCAAATATTACTCTGCTTCCCAGCTGGCAGTGATATTCATGAAATATTCCTATTGACTTATCAGTGTGAACCCCTGAAGCATTACATTTTGGATGACCAACCTCACAAGAGGTGGCAAGTAATCACAGCACACAGCCACAGATAATGGAACAAACTGTCCAATAACCCAGCAGTCTTGCTTTAGAGGCCACTTGCCAGCCAGATAATTTTACCATGCAGTACAAGCATCATTCTATGTTCCTTTCATGGAGAGTCATCAGTTCACCAGATGTGCCCTTTTCATCGTCTTCTAGCCAAACCACTCACCTCCTTTGTGGGGCTTCATTTCATTTCATTGTGGTTGTCTCATTTCTTTTATGGGATGTGGTTCTCCCTGACTAGGACTTGTTTTTCTTTGGGCTTATGAGGAACTCCACAGTTTCCATGTAAGAAACGTAATATACATTTCCCTCCTTGAAACATCCTTCTAATGAAAATGTTAGCCTTCAAAAGGACATGTTGTAAGCAAGAAGCAGTATGCATGCAGAGGAAAAAATTGATGGAAATTCTCTAATATGATGAGAATTCACTCATGTCAAGGGATGGAGTACCTGGTCTGTGACTCCTATGTCCACCCCTACCCCCCTTTTTTATTTTAAAAAAAAATGCATCTCAAAATCCTACAGGCTCGTAGATCAGCTGCCACACTACTAGTCACCTCACCTGAAGAAGGATATTGTAGAGCTGGAAAAGGTCCAGCAAAGGGCAACAAAATGATTAACTGCATAGAGCAACACCTTTATGAAGAATTCCTTTATATAGAAAAGGTAAGGAGGGGACACGATAGAGGTGTACAAAATTATTCATGGTGTGGATTGATAAGGTATTTTTCCGTCTCTCAAACAAAATACTAGAACTCAGGAACAGCCGATGAAGCTGTATGCTGGAAGATTCAGGACACATTTCATTAAAAAGTACTTCTTCATGCAGCGCGTAGTTGTGGATCCCCCCCTGCCCCGGAAGTTAAAGTGGCCACCAATTTGGCTAGCTTTAAAAGAAGATGAGACAAATTCATGGAGGGTATTAGAGGTTTCTAGTCATTATAGCTATGTTTGACCTTTGCTGACAGAGGCAGTATCCCTCTGAATCCCAGTTGTTAGGGACTGTAGATGGGGAGAGTGCTGTTGCGCTCAGGTTCTGCTTGTGAACTTCCCATAAGCATCTGGCTGACCACTGTGAGAACAGAGTGGGTCTTTGGCCTCATCCAGCAGGGCTCTTCTTACTATCTTATTACAGCCATTGGGCAATAATTAAGATGAGGAAAAAGCTATCCAATTTCTTCCTACTCCATCCATATCTATCTGTCCATAACAACGCACCCTCAGAGACAATATGCTTCTGAATACCAGTTGCCGGGAATCACAAGTGAGAAGGCGGCTATTGAATTCATGTCCTGCTTGAGGTTTTCCCACAGGCATCTGGCTGGCCACTGTGAGAAGAGAATGATGGACTAGATGGGCCTTCATATGTTCTTATCCACGCAATTAGTATTACCTTTACTTTGGCTGTAATGGTAACCAAATCTGAAGTTTTTTTTTGTGATTACTGTTTTACCATCAACTTAGACTACACAATATGATATGGGAAAGCTAAACAATTCATTTCTACTATTTTAGCCTAATTGCACATAGTGGGATGGAACATTGGGAGAAGAAACTCCTTTGAAAAGTTAGATAAGCAACCCTGATTAGTGAAATTGTTTGAATTTGTTTAGCTCACATTGCCATTTTTCTTTAGTCCAAATTATAACCTTTCAATTGAATGCAATAGAACAAAGTCCTCTGCGTATATACCAACGTGGTGGGAGGCTAAACAAGGAAGGGAAAATAAGGGCAGGACTTTCCAGAACTGTGGCTTCCTGAGAATGTTCTTGGGTCAAGAAACAAAATGTTCAACCAGAAGCAAAGCTTGGGAAGGGCTTTCTGTGGCTGGAGAGAAGCAGTGGTGCCGTTAGGTAATTTTAGACTCTGGACTTCATGGTCTTAGGGTGGGGAGCTCTTTAGATGGTAATGTGTATTACTTCACCTACTTTAAAATATGGTGAGTCAGCTCTGCTGTGCTTAGGGGAACCTTCTGCTCAGTCTGCTGAGTGGAGAACTAGAAATTTACCCTACAGAAATTTACCCTACTGTCAGCAGTACCACAGGAACCTCCTGTAATGATGCAAAACCACAAAATATGGGCTGGAATATAAACACTGTTGATATGCAAAGCATAGTTGGGGAACCTCAAGCACAGGGGTCAAATGTGGCCCCCATGTTCTCTCTTCCTGGCCCTTGAAACACTCTGCTTGGTGACATGCCCTTCTAAGCCACACCCCTCATCAGCCCTGCTTTGCACCTTCCTCAGCTGTTTTTTGCCCGGCTAGTCTGTGTCCTTGAACTCTGATAATGTATTTTTTATTTTTTGGATGCAGACTAAAGAAGGGTATGTGCGTGTGAGTATAAATGAGTCTGCTGTACAAAGATAAACATTTTTTTGCTCTGCTGACCTTTTCCTCATACCTCACCCATCACCGGCAGGTGGCCCCCAGAAGGTTGGCCAGAAGGGAATGTGGCTCTTAGGCTGAAAATGTTCCCCACCTGTAAAGAAAGTAAGGCTACTATGTGTCCTGCTTTACTAGGACATCCCTCTGTTTGAAGGGCTGTCCATTCCAAGACCAGTTTAAATATAAAGAACCACAAGAAGGGAGAACAGGGTCCTTGTAGTTGCTAGTCCACGGTCAACACTTGGTCAGGGACACAGGTCATCTGGTCGCAGCCTTCCCTTCTATGGTGAGACTGTGTTTCTACTTAGATTATAGTAATTATTCTACATTTGCCTCTAGACATATAAATTAGCAGATGCCAATTATATGCAAATCCTCTATTTTCAGGGATGGGTTTTCTCTTGTCTTGTGATGCATTAAAGAGACAGCCAACAATATACAAAGAGAAGTCTTTGGTCTTCAACAGCTCCAATAGACCCAACAAATTGCAAACTTCAAAGCTTTGACCAATGTCCCAAATAAGAGCGTTTCTCTAATATATCAACTATTATTATACCTCCTAGTCCTGAAATTTGGGTTATGTGGTGCTTGTATGACGGGTTGAGGGTGTGGGGGCAGCAATGCTTCATGAACCCTGGATTCTCAATGGAGAGTACTACAAATCCATTATCACCAGCAAATGAGGGAAAATGTAATCAATTATGTATTTTCTGAGGCCTGAAAGCACCAGCAGTAAATACCAATCATATTCACTGGATTAATGTCCACTCTGGACATGGGATGAATAAATGAACATTGTAAATTTCTTCCCCCATTTGTGTATTCATTGGAATACTCTGACATTCCCACTCATACATTGTCCCTTCTCATTGTCGCCTAGCCTCCCTCCTTCTCATCTGGCTATTTAATACCTCTTGTTGTCCGACATCCAGAATAAATTTCCAGTTCCTTCAATGGGTGTCCCAAACCTGAAACTAGAACAGCATGGATGAACTGAGAGCCTGACATCTGAGATTGTGGGCTGTTTTATTGTAGCATTAAGGAATCTGAAAAAGCTTGGCTTGAGCTGCTTCCAAGAATTTGGAGCTTTTCAAGATTCTAAATGCAATCCCCATTCTAATCTCCATTTCACCTACAGCCCTTGCACTGCAAAAGAATGTGGATCCACACGGTATTATGTTGGAAATAATCTGCTTTTCGTTATCCAGAAACAGTGCATTCACAATACCAATACACAATTATCGTGCATGACCAGGCTAGAACAGAGGATGGGGGGCAGGTAGGACAATTGGCATGCACCTACCTTTTTGAAAGGGCCTACTCCAAGTCCCCCTGATAGAGGCAAAGGGAGATCTTTGGTAAAGATGATTGAAATAGAGCCTACATTTCCCTTCTGGCCTAGGCCTGTTACCAACTTTGCAGGCCCAGGTTCATGACCTCTTTAAAGAATTATATATTTTCCAAAGAGTCCCAGATTTACAGAAGCCATCCCAGTTTCTGATTTGATCCCAGAATGTTCCACTTTTTCTGAAGATGTCCCTATTTTCATCAGAGAGATATTGGAGGGTATGGAGTTAAGCAACCCCCAACCCAAGGAGATAAGTAACTACACAACCTTTAGAAGACATCAGAAGGCAGCTCTGTATAGGGAAGTTTTTTTAATGTTTAATTTTTTATTATGCTTTTATATATGTTGGAAGCTACCCAGATGCAACCTAGTCAGATGGGTGGGGTATAATAATGTTGTTGTTGTTGTTGTTGAGTAGGACATCCCTATTTTCATCAGAGATATGTTGGAGGGTATGAGGCAGCTATCAGGCCTAAAATGAAGCTTTCTATATATCAACATAGCCTTTAAATGTTGGTGTGTATTGCTACAGTAAACCAGGATATCAAAATTATATGCCAAGCATGAGAATGTTCAAGTCAGCAGTTGTAAAAGCATGCAGAAACAGAAATGTCATTCACATTGCTCTGAATGTACATCAAGCTTCCATGTTTTATTCAAAACGTGTATGTGTACCAAACATAATGAAACAGTTAGAGTATTTTTCTTATAAAACTTATAAAATAATTAAATAGTACACTTTATACTTTGCGCTTCTTTTTTTTTACACCATAATCCATACTTCTATGTAACACTATTTTGCTGTTGCTGCCACTTACTTGGAAAGCAAGTGAGAAAATAAAAAGAGGGGGGAGCTATGCATTAATAAATTAATATTTTTACATCAAATAATAAAAAATGACACATTTTTAGAACAAAAGTTTGCCAGGGGGAGGAAAATGTCCCCTAGAAAGTATCAGTTTACAATGTTCAATATTCAAGACATGGAAAATTTAGAACCCAAGGTATGGTTCCAATAATCATTTCTTAAGCATATCACAGAGAAGACATGTATTTTGTTTTGTTTCATTTAAGCATTTGCAAAAGCAACTCCTATTTTTAACTGACCACTGTCTGCATTGGTGCTGATGGGGCTACTTTTAGTTTGGATCAGTGAAGCTGAACTACATTCATCAAATGAAACTGTGGAATTGGGCAGAAACAGAGGGAAATGTCATTTTTAGCCATTCCTCAGAAAAATTCATTAGGTTACAATCTTTCTTTAGTTGTCTCAGTTTTGGTAAAGAGAGAGAGGTGATAGCTTGGTCCTCCAAATGTTTGCAGTTTGGGCATCCAAGATATTGTGTGCCCTGGTTCCATTGGATTCTGAGCATATAAATGTCAGCACCACTGCAAAAAATAAATTGTGTTGGTGTTTGATTATTCTGGGCTATCTACCCAGAACAAATAACACAGATCATAGGCTTGGGTCCCACATGAACAAAGGTGCATGTTCATGCAGAAGGCATCAATAGCTTTCCCCTGTTTACAAACTGTGCATTGGCTCCAGGAGGCCAGAAAACCCTCCAGAGTGGCATTTTACATGAGGGAATAATGGTGGGGTGGTAAGGAGAAAATAAATGACTCAATTTGCAAAAAGCATTGTATTGTACTGGCACATCAATCAGTGAATTGAATCATGCAATTTGTTCTTATCTATTGACTTTATAATCTAAAAACAACCATATTAATTTAGAACCCTGTTTGAATTCACCAAGATTAATTTTGCAACTTCAGAGTTTCCAGAAACTGGTTTATGAATTTCATGCAGACCACTTATACTTTTCTGGCAACAGCTGAGTTTTCTTTCTAGGTGTAGTGCCTGGAAACTCAAGTTTTGCAGGTGAAAGACCTAGTTTCTGCAAGTTCTCCAAAAGTTGTAGTGTTCAAAACTGAACTCTAAATTAACATATTCTGGATGCCGATGGGATTCTGGGTTTCTGGTGATCATTTGTTTCAGCACTGATGATGATGATGCCTAACAGCAAATGTGTGGCTTTCATGAGTTACTTGAAGAATAAAATGCTAGTCTGCTCATACTACATAGGAATGCCCTAAATGAAGATGCTCTAAAGAAAAGTCCTGTTTTGTTCTCGTGGATGGGCATCTCAAGGAGTGCCTGCCTCTCAAGTGGTTAGTAAACCATGACTGAGTTACTAATCAAAGTGAAATGGGGAACAAAATAAAACTAAAATTCTACCATGATATAAGCCTTGCTTTCCCAGCAGCAAGTGAAATAGAAAAGCACCTTTTATCTTGATAGTGCAGTGATTGTGCTTACTGTGAATAACATAATGCCTATATTATATACAGCAACACATTATCTCAGCAGCCACCAACGTAATTTCTCTGGAGTTGTTTTCTGCTTGTTTTGAAGGGCTATGTTAACTAACATTGAAATAGCCAACATATCTCTTCGTATTACAATGATATTGCCTCATTGCAGGTTCTGTGTGCATACCATTGAGCAGAATATGAGCACCATACTGATTGTGCTGCTCCACTTTGGAGATCAGATATGACCATTAACAGAGTAGGGTTAATGACAAATAGAAAGAAGGCTAAAAGTTGCCTCCATCTGCTAGCATTCAAAAATACCCTGTTTGGAAAAAGTCCAGTCCTTGTGTACTAATCCTTGGTTAAAAGCTGTACCATAGAACACCTTGTTCTACAGTACCCAAGTCTCTTCCATTGGTCATTCGTGGTTCTGGAAGACCTTCAAGAAAGTTTGCCATCATCTTGCAAGGGAGGATCTTGCCATTGAAGTGATTCCATTCACATCAGTTCTTCCGTGTGCACGATTTGCAGCATTGCTTGCCGTAAAATTTGTGATTGCAGACACCATGCTGGGGGACCAGATGGCACCAAGTGAAGAAGTCCACACAAGAAGGATCATCTGCAATGGTGAAATTCCAGACAAGAATATTTAGTATTTTGCAGTATGTCTCAGGAACACTGAAGCTCAGGGACACTTCATGCACCTGGACTGGTTGATGACATGGACATCTAATCGCTCCCAGGAGTGCTCTGTTCATGTGATTTGCATTAACACTGAAGACTCGGGATTACAGAAAAGCTTCAGTCAGAATACAAGACTCATGGCATGCCTGGATCGTAGATAGATACCTACCTGTAAATTTCTGCTAGCTTTCTTTTCAGAAGGAATACAACTCATGCAAATATGAGCTGAATGCTCCTATTAGCTGGTTCGTTTCATACATGTAAGCGACCTCCAAGGACTTATGCATTTTCTGTCTGAGAATGTCAAGAGCTGTGGGGCAGGGGATGGGTTTCTTACCAAAAAAAAAAAAACCCAAACACAAACCACCAAAATGCAGATACCTGAAAACACCTGTAAGGAGAATCTCTTGTTCAGCACATCTCATGCCCAAGAAAGTCAGCCAAAGAAATCTCTTTCACATATATGTGAATTAAGTTTTGGTAATAGTATTGAGTTTGATCCAGAATGAGACTGTTGCACTTAGTTCCTGTGGGACTTAAGTCATGACTGACTTTACAGATTCAGTTCAATGGGCCCTAACCCCTAAGGTTAAAAAGGAATGTGGCTCTCAGTGTGAAAAATAGTCCCTACTCCAGCCACAGAACATTTGCTTAGAGACATGCTGCTTAATGTGCTGGACACATTGTACTATGCTTGTTACATGAAGTTCTCCTGTACACCAATATATTCAATGGCTTTCTCCACTCTCAACATGGAATATGCAGCCACAGCATATTATCTGTTACAGTAGTCCATATGTCATGGAGCACACTGGGAGGGAAGCAAACTGACAAATGTCTATGAGGTGCAGGAGGATTTCAGATTATGTATTTATTTTTACTCCATTCTTTGGACAAAAGTCCCCTAGAGCAACTTACAGATAAAAAGAAAAACAAGACAAGGCCTGCCCCTCTGGCTCCCAATCTAAAGGACATGACACAAAAGGAAATAGTGAGGAGGAGGAGGAGAAAGAGGAGGAGGAAAATATGCAAACTGAGACATCAGTAAGTGCATTGCAGAGTGCCTGGTTGAAAGAGAGGGTAGAGAAAGAGGAGAAAAGAATCCTTCCATGCACTGGAAGTATGGCCCAAATTCTCCAAAAAAGAAACATCACCCCCTTTTTTTAGACTATCATTTTGAAAAAGCAAATATCAGTTGGTTTAAAATATTGCATAGCTGAAGCATTCTGTAGTTTGGCTGCAACTGATTAATGCTTTACCTAAAAGTGAATAGCAATGAATCATGTTGCTACTCTAGAAATACATTCCATAACAATTTAAATTGCAGCATTAAAGCAACATAAGTGAAACTTGGGAAAGATTTACTGCTGAGTTCAGCTATTATTGGAACATGGGAAAGCCTTCCAGTTTGCCCTCAAAACTAGTAGTTCATAGTACAGGAAATTGACATGGCTTTTAATCTGCATCCTTTTTATTTCAGATGAAAGGCTTAAAACTGATGGCACAGAAGAGACTCTTCTCATTTGTATAAATCACTCACGTTATTTACCACTGAATCAGCACAAACAGCAATCCGCCAAAAATCTGCATTGCTATTTGTTCTGATTCAGCAGTAAAGAACAGGTTTTCCTGCTATCTACCAGCCGTCTTACTCACGTAAGTCTGCCTTCTTACATACATCTGACCCAAGAGGTGCCACTGGCTGTCAGCTTCTGCCTCCCTCATTTCTGTGTTGCCATTAAGTAGGAATAAGGATCGGAGCAAAACAAGAATTAGTTAGCTCTACCTGTTTCTGGCTCCACCTACTGTTGGCTTCTCTGCTTTTTAGCCACCACTGAGCTTTGAGTTACAGTACCCTGCTGAGTGATGGAAATGAGGAGAGGGGGAAATGAACAGAGGAGCAGACCCAGCTTGTCTAGGGAAGCATGTTAACTCTCCCTGAAAGGCTCATTTCTTTCTCATGATCTCTCCCCAATGACTCACAGGGCTGGAACTATGTGGTGGGTAATTGAGAGTGATTGGCTTCAATACAGTTCCAGCACAGCTGGCTGTGTTCACTGGTGGAGACAGAGACTTACAGCACGGTGAAGAAATAATTGATCTCCAGAGCCTGAAGACCTAGTTACAATAAAGTCAGAAGGACTTCTACAGCTGCAGGGAGGGGGAAGGGAAGAGACTGGAGTGAAATGAGTAACAGACACTGGACAAGAAATCCAGTTAGGGGAAGAGAAATGGAAAAAATACCGTCTCAGGACAGAAAGTGGATATTATTATTGGTATTAATTGGGCAAAAATAAAGGTGGATGAAACTAGACCCAGGAACTTCTTGGAATGATCCATTCCTGGAAGTTCAAGGAGGGGAAGAGATCTACACACACACCAAAAAACCTCTGGAACTCAGCAAAAATAAGTTGTTATGTTTGTGGGTTTTTATATAAAAATGGTAGGAATAAATAAGGAAGCAGTAAATTCAGGCTAGGATTTATTCGTTCATCTCTTTTGACTATCCAAGATTCAGTTGATTCTAATGATTTAGGTCTACCTCACAGATGAAAACGACTCACTATATGACTTGTGGAGGGACTCCAACTCTGTAACAGGACACAGGCTTTTTGTGCAGATGGTCACAGGTTCAATCCTTTGCATCTCCATTTAAAATAACAAGGTAGCAGGTCTTGGGAGAGACCTCTGTCTGCATCCTTGGAGAGCTGCTCTGCTGTGAGTGGCGGTTGGTGCCCATTGGGAGTGGCGGGGTGGAAGGCAGAGAGACCAACAGCATGTAGAGCCAGAGCCAATGACAGACAGAGACAAATAATTCTAGGTTTGCCCCCACCCTCCTAGCTACTTAATGGCAGTACAGAGACTAGGAAGGGGAAAGATGACAGCCAGTGCCATCTCCTGGGCTGGATGTAAGTAAGCAGGCAGATGCCAGGGCAGGGTGGCTGACGTCAGGTGGAGCAGTATCCCATTTGCTAATGTCTCCCTTGGTCATTGCTGCTCAGAGTAGATGACACTGGGTTAGGTGGACAGTCTTATCAGGAATAAGGAAACTTCCCATGAGGCCTGCATGGAATAGACCACCATGGACAGGTGATGCCTAGTTCTGCAGGTCTTCCATATGTTTTTACCCGTATTTTGCCAACTACTCAGGCAGAATTGTCTCGTCAAACATTTCAACCATTCAGTTCTCACTGGCCTTTAGGTATCAGCTCTCAGAAAGGGGCAAAGCTTGGGAGATCTAGTCTGCTACACATTTACTTTAAACAGTGGGACAGTCTTTACCTTTCTTCTCAGGGGCAAGGCAGAAATTAGTATTGCAGGCTCTTGACATTGCGGGCTTCTGTTGAGGCAGGCAGCCCACAGCTGGTTGACCCTGACGAAGGCACTGGACAGTCCGTGTCTGCACTCCTCCACCGCATGTCACCGTGCACTGTAAGTGACAGAAAGGATATGAGATTTTACTTCCATGAGGGCCCCCAGAACTCCAAGCATTGAATTCCTTTCCATTTACACTTCTCAAAATAAATCAGGCCAACTGGGGTTGACCAGGGATTTAACTGGGTTGGGCTGAGGCTGCTTCAGGTCATACTGGGTCATCCCCCCCACCCCACCCCCCGAGCAACCTAAGACTGTCAAAGGTGGGGAAGAATCTGGCAGCGAGGAGAATGGGAGAAGAAGGAAATATGTAGGCAGTCTGCAAGCTTCTCCTTCCCCAACTCCTGACTGCTTGTTTAATCAGGGTTGAAAACATTAATTAAATGCTGTGCAAGACCCCTTGCCACTTGGCTTTGAATAATCCCTCAGGATGGCTAAGAGGTATTAGGAATTTGCCTGCTATCTTTCTCAAGGGAGTGGTTGAAATACCCTGATTTTATTTTCAAGAAACCCCACTATCCATGAAGATCATGTCCCCACGACACTTTCATCTGATTATGAAGCTTAAGGTTCAAAAGGTACATGTATATGCTATCAAATAAATGCTTGTCTTAGGGATATGGGACTGAACAAAGTAAGCAAGTTCCAAAATACAGAAGCTTGTTTGAGAGACTGTGGAAACAAACACAGACTGATCCAGTAATCAATCACACTATTTAAGGAATTCCAGACAATCTCTGCAGATCCCCAAGGACATTGTGCATAAAGATTTGTAATGGTTCAACCACAGTGCAGCCCTCTGAAGATTGGTATGGAAAAGACAGTGGAATGCAACATAGTTGCAGCAGCAGAAACATTGTTATATAAAGCACTTATGGGTTTCCAGACAAATGAATCACCTCTTCTTCCTTAAGTAATATACAAATCACAGTGACACTGTCAATGGACAGGAAAACAAAGAAGAAGAACAGGTCTAGGTGCCAAATGCAGCCTCTAGACCAGGGGTCAGCAACCTTTTTCAGTCGTGGGCCGGTCTACTGTCCCTCAGACCATGTGGTGGGCCAGACTATATATTGGGGGGGGGGGGCAGGAAATGAACGAATTTCTATGCCCCGCAAATAATCCAGAGATGCATTTTAAATAAAAGGACACATTCTACTCATGTAAAAACACACTGGTTCCCGGACCGTCCATGGGCTGGATTTAGAAGGCGATTGGGCCGCATCCGGCCCCCAGGCCTTAGGTTGCCTACCCCTGCTCCAGACCTTTATCTGCGGCCCTTGGGACTCTCCTGAGGCATATTCCACACCAGCCCTGCTTTGCTTGAGTGTTTTTGCCTGACAGGCATGTGCTCTTCTACTCTGAGAATGCTTCCTTGTTTGCTTGGATGGAGGATAGAAAGAGATGTGCAAGTCTGAAGAAACTAGTCTACTGTGCAAAGGCAAAATATGCATTTTTTTGTTTGCCTAATTTGCCCCTGCCACACTCACCATTGTCATTTGGCCCCCAGAAGGTTGCCCAGAGGGAGATGTGGCCCTCAGGCTTTAAAAGTTCCCTTTCCCTAAACTAGAGAAAGGGAAGCACTTGGTGGCAACAAACATTATGAAACATGGTAGAAATGACTGATTTAGATCTCCATATGAAGCCTCTTCTCTCACCTGTTGCCAAGGTGAAGAATACCACCCTGGCACCCTGTGGTATAAATGGTGCAGAGGACATGCTCCTCTGTTGCAGCCTTCCTCCAGTTCGATGTTTGGCTTCATAAGGTTTCGGCAACGGCGCTGTGGGAAAGTGATCAGTTTGCCACTGATACTTTTCTCACTGCACTGCATTTCTCGCCGCTTCACACCTGGGCCACAGGTGGCAGAGCACTATGGGTAGGAAAGGGAGAATATATCACTTTCAGTTCCTCTCATTTTCTCATTTTTCCAGACTAATTTTCTCCACATCAATTTGCATTTTAGAAAATAAAAACGTCCTCATAAAACTCATCAGTGTTTTAGTATGAAATTCTTCTAATATACACTTTGCTGTAGGCACTTTTGCCTAATATTTTGCAAGCAATTTTCCCTAATATACAGTGGTGCCTCGCAAGACGAAATTAATTCGTTCCGCGAGTTTTTTCGTTGTGTGAGTTTTTTCGTCTTGCGAAGCACCACTGCATTTAAACACTAACAACGGCGGGGAGGGGCGGGGAGAAGCAGGACAGCTACCGCAGCTGGTACCTCGGACTCACCCGTGCGTTGTGGCCACCACACGACGCAGCTGCTGGAGGGCGGCGGGGCTCAGGAGCGCGACTCTGGCTGCAACGCTGGCTGCTGGCGGCAACGGCTCTCTGAGGGGAGCGCACGAGGGGGGTGGGCAGCGGCGCGAGGCAGCCAGAAGGTCGGCCGTCAGCCGGAAGGTGGGAGGGAGCCGGAGGAGCGGGGAAGCGAGCGTGCGTGCATGCAGTGACCGTTGCCATGACAGGAGAGGCAGGGCCGTTTCGTCTAGTGAAGCAAGCCCTTAGGAAAATCCGTCTTGCGAAGCACCTCAGAAAACGAAAAACCCTTTCGTCTAGCGAGTTTTTCGTCTTCCGAGGCATTCGTCTTGCGGGGTACCAAAGCGGGGTACCAAAGCAGACATTACAGTAGTATATGCATTTTTATATACAGGTATGCCTCACTTTATTGCACTTTGCAGATAATTGCATTTTTTACAAATATAAGGACTGGAGGAACAACACCTGCTGCTGCTGCTGCTGGGTTGGTGGTGAGGCTGCAGGACCCTATTCTCCCACCTGCTCCTGCTGCTCCTTATGAGAATGTGGGTGCAGCAACAAGCAGCCCAACCATTTCCAGGGGAAGGAAGTTCCCCACCCTGCTTCCCCTCTTCTGGCCATCGCAGTGGAACTGGCTAGGACTAAAGCCCACCCACTTCTGTAGCCAGAGAGGTCTGGGGGAAGGCTAAGCGTGTTTTCTCAGGGTAGCCATCAAGCTACTTATTTTAAGAAACTGACACAGCCACCCCAACCTCCAGCAACCACCACCCTGATCCATCAGCAGCCATCGACGCTGAGGCATGACCTTCCGTGAGCAAAAAGATTACATCTTGCTGAAGGTTCAGATGATGGTTAGGAATTTTTAGCCATAAAGTATGTGTTAATCAAGATATGTACATTTTTAAAAACAACAACAACATAATGGTATTTCACACAGCATAATCTAAACATAATTTTAATGCACACTGGGAAGCAAACAATTTCTGTGTGCATGTGTGTGACTCACTTTATTGCAGTACTAACTTTATTGTTGTGGTCGGAAACTGAACCTACAATATCTCTGAGGTAAACATGTGCATTCCTTGGATGCATAAATGCACTGCAAAATGTGGAGAAGTGTGAATTTTGAAGGATGTCTTGTTTAGGTTTGCATGTTGTTTTGGAAAATGTGGACTTGGAAACTTTGCCTTTAAATACAAACTGAATCAAATGCCCCACCACCACCACTATTCCTAACAGGTGACAACAAAGTACATTCAGAAAATTTATTTAAAAGATACTGATTGGATAATGGAGTTTCATTCGGAGAGTTAAGCTAGGAGCCATCAAAATAGTGCCTATTGGCACAATGGCAACCTTCAGGTCTTCCTCTGATGCCCACAAAGCCACTAAGCCCACTATTCTCTTGGCCATGAGGTGGTGAGTGTGGCTAGCTTTTTCTCCCTTGAAATATACAGAGAGAGCTGAAGGAAAACGTTGGAAGAGTGACTCTTTCCCACTTTCTCAGCATTTTGTGCATTTTGAATGTCAGAAGGTGGCCCTTGGGCTGAAAAAAAATTAATGGTTATACATCCCTGCTATAGGTCCACATGCCCCACAGTGGGTGGGCCTGTATCAACTATCTCCCCTCACAGCTCCAAGCAAGGAGACAAACTTCTCTTCATAAAGTCCAGTGACAAAGGGGCATTATTAACTTTTGCATTATTAACAACAGATATTGTCTGACCAACGAAGCCTGACACCCCTTTGAATATAACATCATTTGATTTTCAAATATCACCCTATGGCTATCTAAGTCCTGTAGAGCATGTTGGTTGTTGTACCTCACTCCAAGCAGAAATCACCCATTGTAGACGATCGTTTTTGGGGCACCGTTCCAACACACACGTCTGCTGCATTTCTGGCTTTGTTTGACTGCTGCACATATTCTCCGGCAGGATTTTCAGTGTGGAAGTCCCTACACTTTTGCAGACGACATCACGTTTTGCAAGTCCTCTTCCACAAGTTTTGGAACACTTTATGGGAATTTGAGAAAGTTGGATGTTAAAGACTTTAAATAGACACTACTATGCCCCATGGGGTCACGAAGAGTCGGACACGACTAAACAACTAAACAACAACAAATGCCAAAGTAGGACAACAAACAAAATGGTTCTCAACCCCATCCTGGAATTCACGGCAGTATTCATGAGGTTCCAGGCTGGTGGTGGCCCATCCCACAGTATGTTGGCTGCATCAAGTGCCTTTGGACAATGCTCAGGTAATTCATTTAATTGTCACCTTCCGGGGCATGTCAGCAACCAACATATTTGGATAATGGCTAGGGCCCCAGTGCCATGTGACATCTCACCACTGACACCTGCCCTTGACTCTCTTCTTAAAAAAAATAAAAACACCACCAAACGCTCTTACCAGTCATGGTTTGGATTGGTTGTTACCTGCCTGCCCCCCGAAATGTCTCAGAAGTTGGTCATTGTCTTCTGTTTGGGGAAAAAGTGGTTGCAATATAGAATCACCAGCACCACTATGGCAAACCCCCAAGGGGTCCTAACATACCCTTAGGAGACTCATATTTGGATGACACTGTGCCAAGGGACACTGGCCTCACCCTTCAGGAACCTAAACCCAATCCAAAGTAGGAAAGTAAAGTAAAGGAAACAGCTGTTGCTAGCCATTTCTCAATGGGCAAAACCGTAACACGCCATTCTAGATTGCTCTCTCTAATTAAGCAGGAGTAAAACTAATTAGGGTAAATTGCATAAATTTTGACTAAATGTTATGAGATAAAATAATGATAAAAGCTGTTTGGCTCTCCTTCACCAGAGATGTTTAATCAAAGGCTGGACAGCCATGTGCCAGGGAAGAATGTAATTGAATCCTGCATTGAGTAAAGTGGGGATACATTAGATGGCCTCCACAATCACACTACTAGTAGTAGTATTACCACTACAACCCAGTACTATTAGGTAGGCAACATGATTAGGAAAAAATAAATGCATCCATTTCCCATAATGTGAGTTGAACAAAGAAAAGTATTTTTTCTCGCAGCTACAATGTAATCTTTAGATTAGAATGCTTTTGCACCAGCACATTCACTTAAATAAAAAATTGTGAGATGTCTCCCTTGGCAACATTACAAGTATATGTGTTTCACTTCAGAATAAAAGCTCTCAGACACCCCACATCTTTCTGAAGCAGGGGTGTGTGCATATATTGGAATTTGCCTGAGGCCCTAAGCTACCAACTCTACTTCTAAGTGCAGGGCTTTTTAAACAACAACAAAAAACTGTACCAGGATTTTCAGCTGCTTGGAATGATACCTTATCAAAAAGAAGAAGACATCAGTCATCCTGGGTTTATCAAAAAAACATGTTACACTGGACGCCTGATTAGTGGGGGGTTAATGTATGCAAATTGATAAGATAAGAAATATCTTTCCCTAAATGCCTCTTCGCTCTACTCCAACTGAACATCTTAAGCCAGAGGTGGACAACTTGAGGATCAGGAGCTGAATGCAACCCTCCATCCTTCTATCTAGACCTCAGTATTCTCACAAGACCACATGTCTCAATGGTCTTGCTTTGCACCCTGAGTGTTGTTTTTCTCCCTGGTTGGAATATGTCATTGAACTCTGACAATGCCTCCTGCTTGTCTGGATGGAGCATAGAGAGGCTGTGACAGAGTGTGTAGAAAGAAGCCTACAGTACAAAAGCATATTTGCACTTGTTGCTCCTCTCCCTTTTGCCTCCGGCCCCACCCACCACTGGCATGTGCGCTGACCTCATCCACATCACCAGTGGCAGACTCTGAATGCTCACATTTCAGGGGTGCCCTGTGTGATGCTAAAATTCGGCACCCCACCACCTCTCATGCTCTGTTCTATATCATTATTGTGAAGCCACTTGCAGAGTGGCACCCAGTGCAGCCAAACCAGCTGGGCTATCCTAAAACCACCTCTGACAACATGAAAGCAGGTCGCATATGTAGGAGCACTTCTTCATAGCTTCTCTAGACATGCTTCCATGCTTGCTGGTCCAGGAATTAAGATCAATTTTCAGAGACCTTGCTTTTGGTGCTGTTTTTAGAGATATGGTGAAAAAGCAAACAAGCCCACCAGAGGGTCAAAGAACAGAGCCCTTTTGCAAGTAGCACCCTGCTGTTCCTTGAAGATCCAGGTTTCAGATATTTAAAAAGCACCATGCTGTTTGCAAAAGGGATTTTGAACATCCCAGCACTGTCCCAACAATCAGGATACTGAAATGCACAGACTTCACCCATCTGTCAAATTTGGCCTGGCAGGAGTCAAGAAATAAAGGTCTGGCCTCCAGCCATAAAAGGTTCCCCACAAACTAATGTTAGGTGTTCCCTTATGGTGAATGAATACCAATTACTATGGGACAGCAGTGGGGAGGGCTACTGCCTTCATTGCTCTTTTGGTGAGCTTCATGGAAGCATCTTCCTGGCCACTGTTAGAAACAGGATGCTAAAGAAGACGGAGATCCAGCAGGGCTCTTCTTATGTTCTTACCTATAATAAATACAGGGCAAAATAATGCTAGCCTTTTCTTTTCATTACCTGAGACCACGGACCAGGACTCCATTCTGGTGGACAGTCTTGATGGTTACATGCCTGGATTTGTGCTGGTGTGGTTACTGGGCAGAGAGCATGGGCCACAATGTCCTCCTTCTGAAAAGCCTTTTTCTGGACACACTGGATTGGACGACTTTGTTGCCCTCCGCCACAAGACTGGCTGCAAACACTCCATTCACCTGCTGACCAACTTCAAGAAAGAATGCATGTGTTGACTAGTTGACTAGCCAAGAATCAGACAATGAGCACAAAACAAAGGAGACATTTCTATATCAGCTATGATTACAGCTACTAGGGGGTTCACATGTTATATTCAATGAGTGTACAATCTGTCTACTTGTGTACACAAACAGTTGAGCTGGATACTCATACAATTATTCACCTGTAATGTTCAATGAATGTAAAATGTGCGCACCTGTGAACATAAGAATGGAGCTGTACTCAAGTACACTTGTACTCAAATCAACAAGTGTACACTCTTCCACATAAACACTTGTACATGCGTAGAGACAGATTGTACCTTTCTTCAGTGTACTAAACTGTTCCATCAAGGAACAAGAAAGCAGCAGCAATCCCCTATACATTCATTGTTTGGAGTACTTAAATGGAATGCTACAGCCTCAAAGGATGTTGATATACAACATTATGAGAAAAACTATAGTGGCAGGAAAGATAGAAATACATATATTTACTCTGATCCTCAGTTGGAGTATTATAAGTAGTCATATTTCTCCCCAGTAGAAGGATTATCAAAAACATGTTGGGCAGTTAACATTTCTGATTAAACTTGATCTCCCTCCCTCTCTCTCTCTCTCTCTCTCTCTCTCCATATATTACTGCTTTTCACACACCTTCTGCCACACACACTTTCTCCTCCTTCCTCTTTTGCTTTGAATTTTACCCTATTTGTATAATTCCTGATTCACAGGCTATATCTAATTTGAACAAATCTGAAAGTAACATTGGCCATTGTTCAGTCTTCTAGGAATGACAGGTCCTCCCCAGACCAAACAGCAAAATCTTAAATTTGGTTCAGTAGCCAACTGGTAGCCATTGCAATTCATTTGGAAATGATATTATATGCTCATGGTAGGCGGCTGCACTTAGCAGCCTGACCACTACATCCTGCATCAGCTGCAGCTTTCGAACCACCCTTGAGTGGAGCACTTTGCATTAACTGAATCTTGAGGCTACCAATGCATGAGTCACTGTGGCTAGTCTATCGCTGACCTGTGTTTGAGTATCATCAAGTGAACATTAAAAACATGAGTCTCCCTTGGTCTAAATCCAGCATAACAGCCACTATACCACAAAGGCTCTCACCAATCTCAACTCATCTTTCAAATAAAGGAAGAAAGAAATATCTTGCTAAATTAAACCATCCTGTAATTAGAGTATGGAAGATTTAGAAGCTACCAACTAGCAGATGAATTTCCTCACAATGGGAGGATAGCTCCCATTGCCGTGGGAGCTTTGTTTTCTTTGCGACTAGCAGGTACATGGTCTGAGACATTTAAACTGGTAGCATGGAAGGCAGAGTGATCAAGAATTGGTGGAGCCAGAGCTAAAGGCAAACTCAACATTTAGGATCCACACACCCATCTTCAAAGTGCACACAGAGTCTCCCGTCAGAGTCGAGGCATGCAATGATGATAGCTACTTGTGTGGCTTTTTCTGGCGATTAAAATAAATGCTACGTTTTAGAAGTTGCCAGCCACAATTAAAAGGCAAATACAAACAAACTGGAGAAAGCTGAAGGAAACATAATGGAAGACTTTTCTGTCTGCAAGAAGTAGAGCCCATGGGTACAGAAATAACACTTGGCAGAAGATTAGTCACATGCAAAACAGATTGTTTGGTGTGGGGAGGTTACTTCAAATTAGTTTTCAGACAATGTTGGGGCTCAAGGCTAGGCAATGAAATTGCAGAAGCTGTCACACGATATGTTACTCCAATTAAACTTTATCTCTGCCTTCTTGTGGTTCTGCTATAATTTCCTTTCCGATCTTATGCAGTATATTTGTGTGGTGATATATCATCATCATCATCATCAGGGAGAGAAACACCCACACACTTCTGCATAAGATTCTACTCCGTGGGTGAAAAATTATGGTTTATTGTGCACTGGACAAATTGAATTGCACAGCAAATAGGTGCAAATTTGCATACTCTGATGCAGCACCCCTGCCCTGGGGGCCAGGCCTTCATAAAAGGAAAAGACACGATAACGTCAACTTTCTTGAATTCAGGTGTCGGTAAACCTTGGCATAGGCATTGGGTGTGTATTCCTCTCAGCTCCCAGCTGGGGGTCTGATACATGTCAGGGTCAGTTAGGGGAAAGTGGAACCAACAGAAAACACTTGTTTATGCAGCTGGTCCCACCCCAAATTGCTGAGGGGAGCTGTATGGCACTTCTGTCATGTGCTTTGGACAGAGACTCCCCTCATGACGCTGCCTCAGGAAGCAAGTGAGTCATCACTTCACCTCAACTTCAGATGTCAGACTAAAGGATTCCACCCAAGGCCTAAACCGCCAAAGTTGTGACAATTGCTATGGGAAAAGCAAAACATGCAGAGCAGGGAAAATTCCTTCCCAGCTCTGAAGACACAACCATCATACAACCATAGGAATGTCCACATTTCTAATAGCACAGAAGAATACATAAGTGCCTAGAAACCAATGAGTTTTTATTGACATTTTAATAATGTTTTAATGGATGCTGTTATGGATACCAATACAGTATATATTCATTTGCTCCTCTGAATTGGACAGATTTGGTTAACAGATGAGCTTCCCCATCTGTGGTTCCCTTTCTTTCTTATATCCCTTTCACTAAGAAGGTAAGTCTATAAATGGCTTAAATATTGGGAAGATATAATCTTTACTAACAGAAGCAGTATCTCTCTAAATACCAGATGCTGAGAAAAAATAAATAAAGAAGATGCTTATCACATTCATGCACAAATATGAGCTACCACAGGCATCTGGCTGGCTGCTGTTGGAAACAGGATGAAGAATTGGTAGAACTTTTTTTTCATTAAAAAATTTTTATGTGATTCACATTTGAAAACAGACAGCATACCTGTCTTTCATCTTCTTTGTTCTAAACCTTGGGTCCCCAGATATTATTGGACTACAACTCCCATCATCCATCTATGTTGGCTAAGCTGGCTGGGGATAATGGGAGTTGTAGTCCAACAACACCTGGAGATCCAAGGCTAAAGAGCACTGCTCTAGGCTAAACACACTTACTTTCATTCACATTGCCTTTTGGCTCCATTATTCTGGCTGTTCTTCCCTACTTATTGTCTCACAATTGTAGTTGTTCCCCCAGCAACTCTTAGAGTATCCTATATTCAATCCCATACTCAAACCATACTCATCTCCAAGGCACTAGGATGTTCATAGCAGTGTTCACATGCTACTTTCAGTGAGTACATACAGTCTACATACCTGTGTGCACAAATAATTGAGATGTACACTCACACAGTTATTTACATGTAACAGTCACCAAGTGCATAGTATGTGTACCAATTAACAAACAAACAGTTCCACACAAACACTTGTACATGTGTAGAGACACCTTGTATCTGTGTTCAGTGTAACATGTGAACAAGCCTATTGTCTCCTGCTATTTGCACTCATAGGCTTTGTCCAGGTTGGGGGGGTGGAAGCAGAATTGAGGTGGAATGGGCCTACTTTGATCCTGTTGCACTAATTTGAGGAAGGGTTCAAATAATTGCCTCATCCCTAGTCCCATACAAATCAAACTCTTCCCAGTTTTATAGAGGAGGGTTTGGAATCAT
This sequence comes from Podarcis tiliguerta, assembly GCF_965153285.1. NCBI lineage: Eukaryota > Metazoa > Chordata > Lepidosauria > Squamata > Lacertidae > Podarcis > Podarcis tiliguerta. The sequence goes on from NC_139541.1 coordinate 45,786,813, forward strand.
CTGTCTAGGAAACAAAATAGGTTTATTCCACAGATTTGTGGATTTAGACTCGAACACAAAGACCCATAAAAGAAATAGGAAGGGATGATAAATTCAGATTACATACTAGGCTGGGCAAGGATTTGCATTGCATATCTTTGTCTCCGTCAAGGGCTTTGTGCTTGGGCCACAGAAAGAGGCATTGACACGGACACGATGATCTTGTAAACATACAGCTTTCGCTATCAAGTGCCCTATGGAGAAAACCAAGAGAAATAAAAAAAGATGTAGGAGAGAGAGAAGTTATGGTAGAAATGAAAAAGTAACTGAACATAGCAATGTAGTTCATCAGGCAATTTGCCTCTCAACCTTTCCCCGCCCCCATAACTGGCATGTGGGCCCCAGAAGGTTCACTATGAGGGAATGTGACCTCAGATGAAAATGCCACCACCTTGAGCTCTAATAAATAAATTGGCATGACTAGCTTAGGTCTTAATTTCAAAAGATCTACTCTGAGTAGTACTAATGTTGGATGCAAGCCTTAGTGTTATTAATGTTACAAAGCATTCTTACTGGTTTTAAAACATGAGTCAGAGGAATTCTCACAACGTGTGTTAATATTTTTCAGTATAATTTTAAATGTTGCATAGTTACAATTAATTTGAAGGTTTTGAAGGAATTGAACCATTGAATAAGGTTTTTGAGGTTTTGTTAAAAAAGAAGGGGAGCCTGTATTGGATTATTTAATGCATGGGAGGGGGGAAATGACTAAACAATAATGTACTGTAGCTTTCTTGAGGATGGCAGGAAAAAGAAGGGGAATAGGGTCACAGGGAGGAGACACTATCTCAAGCAAGTTTATCTTTGGAAACAATTAAGGCATGAATTCAGATCTTTTTGAAGAAAAGATATGATCAGAAATGTAAGAAGACGGAAAAGAAACGTGAGATGGCAAGAAAGAGAAGGAAATTCAGAGACAAAAGGAAAGAATGGGGTTTAAAAATCTAGATAGCACAAGGCCTGAAATAATGGAGAATATAAAAGGAAAATATTGGGAAAATTGATTCATGAAATGGCAGACAAAATATGAAAAAGTCATGGGGAAAAAAGACAATGAAGAAAATTAGGGGGAGATAATAGAGAATAAGTAACAGAAAACTTTGTGATAGTGCTTAGAGCAGTGCTGTATTAACAATGGCTATCCTATACTATTCCCTTTATGTGCCAGGCAAAAATGGTCTTGGGATGTTTTAATGTAGTTTTGTGTGTGTTAGTTTGTTGAGTTGGTATGACAAAAATGAAAGAAGAAGAAGAAGAAGTTAAGAATTGATGAAATGTGACCTAATAATACAGTGGAATTGCACTAATACAAACTTATCTCTCCTCTGTCCAGGGTTTTTTTCTCACCCTCAGAGCTGATGGGGGTCATGGGGGCACAGATATGGGGGAGAGAAGGAGGAAAGCCCCACTAAGCTAGAAGGATTTGTTATGCTGACACTTGCAAGCACAATTATTTAATTGAATCCAGCCCCTTATGCTCTCTTTATTTTAAATTGCAAGATATTTTGTGTTTAGTAGGTATGGAAAGTCTAATATATATGTAAATATAAATAAAAGCAACAAATTAATAACATAAAGACCTATAAACAACAACAGACTAAAGAAACGGAAATCAGAAGCAATAATGTATTGTGCACATTCAATCAACTGAAATTCAGTTTATCAACCAGGATTCCTGAAATCAGAAGCCCCTACTCAAAGTATTATTCAATATTAAAAAATAATAATGCTGGAAACTATATTTCATGACTTTTTGACATATTCATTGAATTCAGACTTTTGTAGTAAGTTACTCACCCCCACCACACGTAGCTGAGCAATCTGACTGCACCGTTACCCATGAGTAGCTGTGTCTCTTTGTGAATATCTTGTTCTCATTTATAATCTTAGAGAAGGTATATTGCCAAGCAATGCCAGGATTGTTGCCTTGTAAAAGGATCTAGACAGCATGGAGAGAGAAATACGTTATTAAGAATGAAGGGAAAAGAAAGGTTAAGGCTGCAGTCTCAGGCAAGCTTACCTGGGTGAAAGCCCAGCTGAATACCACAAGATTTACCAGGAAGCAGATGCCTTTAAGACTGTGCTTAAAATATACAGTTAAAGATATAATAGAATTACCCTGATCTGCTGTAGTTCTGGACACTGATGTGTATCTGAAGATCCTTACCTGCAAAGGGTACCCAGGTAAGTCCCATATATTAATCATTTTCATAGGAGATTCCTTTCACACTAAAGAGAAAAGTACACACACACACACCAGGACTTCTTCCATTTGCTAGAGTGGAAATGAGCACCAACTTTCAGTTGAAGAAGGAACAGTCCAGTTTACCACCACAGTGACAACTCGACCTTTATGTAACCCTCATCACAAGGATTTAGCACAAATAAAAGGAGATAATGCAATGTATTGCTCTGGACTCCTGGGAGGAAGGGTGGAAGACATACATAAGAAAGAAAGAAACTCAGGTCCCCTAGCTCATAAGTCCTCAATACTGTACAGTCAAAATGAGTGTGTGTGTGTGTGTGTGTGTGTGTGTGTGTGTAGAAAAGTCTGTGTTTTCCATCATAGGCCATTTAATTTTACACTGTTGCTGATTCTGAACAGGCCAATGGCCAATTACTAAAAACCATCTGCTTCAGTTCAGATAACTACTAACTCAAGGAAGGCTTGCTGTTGGAGGTAAATTCTATTGTACCCTGCAGAAGCAGTTTCTGAGACTTTGGCTGCATTAATTCAAAAGATGGAATAAATAAAACAAGGTTCACAAAGGCTTACAAGGAATTCTATTTTTCGTTTGAACTAGGAATGTGCAGATCCCTATGTCAGCATGCATAATGGTTAGAGTGTTTGACTAGGACCTGGGAGAGCAGGGTTCAAATCCCCACTTGGCCATGAAGCTCAATGGGTGACCTTGGGCCAGTCACCATCTCGTAGACTAACCTACCTCACTTACCCAGGAGTAAATCCCATTGAACTCAATAGGGGCTTACTTTTGAGTAGTTTAGGACTGCAATGTCTCTACAAGTATGCAGGGTGGCCCAGATTCAATCTCCAGCATCTTCAGGTAAGGAAGGATTCCTGTCTGAAACCCTGGTGAGCTAATGTGGTGTCCTCCATACACTGAACTCCCAATTCTCATCAGCCCCAGCTGAAATTCCCAATGGAGAGACACAGTGGCAGTTTAGTAGACAATACTGAGCTATGTAAACCAATAGTCTGATTCAGCATAAGTCAGTGCCCTATGTTAGGAACATAGAAAGATGCATTATATGCCAAGTTAGACCATTGGTCCATCTACAGTGTCCATCTATTGTCTACATTGACTGACAATGGCTCTCCAGTATTTCAGGCAAGGTTCTCAACCATCCCTACCTGGAGATGCTGGGGATTGAACCTGAGGCCTTCTGCATGCAAAACACATGCTCCACCACTGAGCTACAGCCCTTCCCTGTGTATTCCCTATGTGTTATTATATATCTGTGGAGGCTCCACATGCATTTTGGAATCATGGGTAACTTCTCCAATTTAACAAAGCCTGAAGGGTATTGCGGTGGCTTGCCAATATCAAACCAGTCCTGCTTGGATTAAATCTATGAATGGATATGGAATCTAAATTGGAGCAGGTGTGGAGAAAGGCTTATGAAAAATCAGCAGTAACGGTTACATAAAAATAAATCCCAAGAACATACAATTAACGTTTTTCAAGGCAGAGAAGTGGATATTAGCTCTTCAGAAAATGTACACCTAGGAGAATAGGTAAAGGAGAGAAGCAATGAGCTATGATAGTGAAAAACAGTAAAATAAATTTGCATATTCAGTCCATTAACACCGAACATGTGAAAGATCTGGGTAGCTCACTATTATTTACTGTTGTTATAGAAAAGTGTGCCTGTTGTGAGGAGGGAGAGGAGACAGAGAAAAGGATGATATATTTTCCAGTCCCATTAGCCAGATTCTATTTCAGTCCACAAATTCTGGTAGAGATCCAAACCGGAAATATATGGCTTAGTCCAGATATATATATATCCAGCAAAACTAATAGCTTGGCTCTCTGCTTTATTGCAAGACCCAGGGTTGAGGAAACACCTAATATCAGGCAAATGTAAAATAATGTATGAGATTTTATGGAGACCAGGGGTATAATCAGCCTCCCTTTTGCACCACCCAGACAGACAGCAAGCACATGCGCATTGTGCACATGTGCAAGAGACAGAGAGAAAGAGAAGAAATTGTAAGAAGTTGCAATGATACACAGATACTACCATCACAGAATTGGACCTTAGACCTAATGCAATCCCCTGATCTGCAATGCAGGATGCAATTACAGCATCCCTGACAGATGGCTGTCCAGATTCTGCTTAAATATCTCCAGTAAAGGAGAGCTCACCATCTCCTGAGGCAGACAGTTGTTCAACAGTTCTTCTTATTAGAAAGTTTCTCCTAATGTTTAGCTGAGATATGCTACTGGTTCTAGTCCTGCTCTTTAAAACAAGCAGAGCATGCCTCCTCCATTATCTGTGTGAGAGTCCTTCTGATATTTGAATATCATTATCACACCCCTCCTTATTATTCTCTTCTCCAGGCTAAATGTACCCAATTCTTTCAACCATTTCTCAATGGACTTAGTTTACCGACCACTGACCATCCCAGTCACCCTCTTCTGGACACCACTCCATTTTGTCAATGTCTTCCTGAGTCCATTACCAACTGTGCATCCTTCCTTCATCCTCTTACCTTTGGATCATCTTTCCTTAGCTTTCCTACCCATCCACCTTCCCAGTCCTCAGCCATCCCATCCAAGCTGACAACTTTCATTTCCCTCACAAAACTAGATAGCAAACTGTTTGCTCCTCTGAGTAACTGAACATTTCCTGCCACCAAACTACCTCAGCTAATCAGCAAGAAAGAATTCACTGCCACTAGTGGAATACAATTACACTCCTCTTAAAAGTAAGGCATATATCTAGTGTGAATGTGCTATGAACCAAATAGCAAATCCTGCATAAACTTAAACTGAATGTGGGAACCTTGAGGTATGCAAGAAAAGTGTACATTTTGGAGAGGAGCCCCACCTACACACACAGCACACAAGTACATGACCATAACAATGGCTACAGAAATAGGAGGCATATGTCCCTTACATACAAAATTAAAGTATATTACATGTCCCTTACTGCTCACTGCAATATCTCTGGTAATGTGCAAGTGCTACACTTGATCAGGGCTGACTTCAACTTATGGCATGCTCTTAAGCCACAATCTTACAGCCATGATTGTTGGGGCTGTTGGGTGTGAGATCCTGACAACATCCGGAGGGCCACAGGATCCCCATTTCTGTTATAGACAGTGAATCAAGCGCTGCATAGCTGCAGAGTAAACAGTCTAATCTTACAATACCATATAATATTTATTTAAGGATACTATTTATTTTCCATTATCAAGGCAGAGCTATTCTCAGCTTGTCATTTTTCAAAGTGACAAGAACTTGTAGAATATAAAACATTATCTCTTCCTAGAATAGTGTCAAGCATTCGCTTAGAAAGCTTTTCCATGGGAATCCAATATCTGAAGTCAGTGAGCAGCAGCATATTATTAAAACTACAAATTTGGAAAGACCTCCAGTGCTTCAGTCTACTTAACTGGACACATTCCAGAGACTTCCCTGCCAATTGGCGTTTGCTCCCAAATTTACAGCTGGCAAACAACCTCCTTAAACATTTCCAGGTCTTCCACAGAACTGTTTAATGTCTACCTTTAACACACCAACCACCTGACTTCAGACACAACACTCAGCAGCTTTGACCGCAGGGCGCAGAGTTATAAAATTTACAACTTTGTACGTTGAAAAAAACACAAGCTCAATGGCTAATATCTGCCAGAACTATTCGGAAGAGCAAAACTTTTGCTTAGGGCATAAAAAAATTGAAACAATGGACAAATTGAACTCTCTTGCACAAACAGCCCTTTTCCTTTCCTGTTAATTTTTATTTCAAAGTAAAAACAATAAATATTCTTAACCAGCTGTGCATCTATTTCTCTGTCTTGGTTTTCCTTCCTTCCCTTGGCTATTACTGATGTGTAAATGACTATGTACATTTGTGGATCATTGAAGCAATTCCTTGTAAATGTACATCAACACTTCCTTTAGGTCATCAAACTTCCTAGGGAGATTTTAGGCTGTAAACATGCATCTGGCAATTAGTACTAACTTGCAATTAATTACCTTGAATTACATTCAATGGATGTTTTAAAGATTTGCTCAGCCAGCAAATATGGAATGGCACGTAAAAGGTAAAGGTAAAAGACCCCTGGATGGTTAAGTCTAGTCAAAGGTGACTATGGGGTTGTGGCACTCATCTCACTTTCAGGCCGAGGGAACTGGTGTTTGTCCACAGACAACTTTCTGGGTCATGTGGTCAGCATAACCAAACCGCTTCTGGTGCAACGAACACTGTGACGGAAACCGGAGTGCATGGAAATGCCATTTACCTTCCCGCCACAGCGGTACCTATTTATCTACTAGCACTGATGTGCTTTTGAACTGCTAGGTTGGCAGGAGCTGGGACAGAGAAATGGGAGCTCACCCCATTGCAGGGATTCAAACTGCCAACCTTTTGATTGGGAAGCCCAAGTGGTTTAGACCACAGCGCCACCCGCATCATGTATCAACTGTTTGGGTCTGCATAAAGTAACACTGTGGTTATAGATTCATAAAGCAGAATCATAAAGTTGGGAGGGATCTCAAAAGTCATGGAAGAGGCTGGGAACAAAACTAGAATTAGTTGCTTCTGCCTATCATTGACTCTGGCTCCATCTACTGCTGGCCATCTTGCCTTTTGCTTTAACCAGTACCAGTGAGCACCAGCCACTAATATTTAATACAGGAAGTCTAATGCTACAGTATCCTGATAGGTGGCTATCCAGCCTCTACTTAACATCCTCTAATGAAGTAGAGTAAATTACCTCCTGAGCCAATCTGCTCCACTGTCAAACAGTTCATACAAGCAGGATGTTCATCATTATGTTTAACCTCTTTAACTCTTTCAACCATTTCTCATAGGATTTTGTTTCTAGAGAACTCACTATCTTGGTCACCCTCTTCTGGACACTGATCCAGAAGCTACACTCTGGAGCAACAGGCAACAGAAAGTGTGTGTGTGGGGGGGGCTCCTTCCTAGAACAAACTCCAGAAGGAGAATAAGGCTGTCAATGGCTACTAGCCCTGATGGGCTGCGCTAGTGGAAGTCCATTATGCAACCAGAGTGCTACAAATGGATCTTGTCCAGAGGAGAAAATGCAGACTTCTTGCAGAGGGACTTTTCAGAATGACTGTGGAACACACTCAAAGAAACTTTAGGGTGGGCAACTCCGACTTGCGTGTACTGAGAAAAATCTTGAAATAGAAGACAGGGAGGTTTTATGTGCCTTGCTATTTCTAGAGGGCATTTAGAAAGCAAATCTTAAAAGTGACATGAAAAATGGAGAGTTCACACAAGCCCACCAAGGGCATTGACAGGAAAAGGTAGCCTTTGAAAGGTCCTCCTATGATCTCATTTCTTCTTCAGCTGGCTTATATTTGTCATGGTATATATTTCTCGCTCCCTCTTCTTTTGTAAACATCATGTGCAAAAGGCACCCATTTAAAGGATAGAGCCCATCTAATCTTTTTCACTTAAGCAGAACCCTTTTATCCCTTACATTGAATTTACATCTGTATCTCATAAGCCAGGCTTTGCTTTGTCCAACACACACTCTCTTTAGGGGAAATCAGAGCTAAATTATCATCTAGTAGCTAATAATAAAAGCAAGGCTTTCAAACTCCAAGCTGGCTTTCACCCAGTGACTGCTAGCCTAAATTATCAGCAAAGTCCTTCCACCTGGCTTCCTTTTTTCATTTTCCCATCACCAAAGAGGGGAAGAAATGATTTATCAATTTTAATTAGACATCTTTTCCTGCATTGATAATAGGTTCCCTTTTGCCTTGTCTCTTTTCTCTCTCCACCCTGAGTGAATGATTGCCACTTTGTTTAATGTCCCATCCCTCTCTTACATGTTGCAGTGGAGATAAACTTATCCAGTTCTATGACAGTTTGGTAATTCTCTCATTCAGTATGAGACAGTTTTGTTGAAGGTTGCCATATTCCCATTTATATTGTGACAGGTCATAATCTTCTTCTTTTTTAACCGAAACCTTCTTAAAGTTTTCACACATGGCAGACCATTTCAAAAGATGGAAGCAGGTGGTTTTGTTATCAGATTAATGTTATTACTGATTGTTGCTCGAGTGCCTGGAGAAACTGATATAGGTCAAGCTATCAGACTTGAAATCTGAGGTTGAAACTATGCATTAAGCTCGGGACTCTTTGCTCAGAATTTGATTTTATTTATAATCCAAATCAGCCTGGAGCAAGCTTCCTCTGAGTGGAAGCAAAGCAAATTGGGAGAGGCTGCTTAACTCTTTCCTCTCCTGGTATTGTTTAGCTCAAAAATAGGGATGGGCCTATCAGTCTATTTCTGTTCCATATCAACTTTACAAATGTTCAGTCCCAAGTCTGTTCCATCCCATTTTCTGGAGACTTTTAAAAAATAAGCACACACACACACACACACACACACATTTAAATTACACATATTTTTATACACACTCTTCTCTACAATAGTCACTTTGTGCACATTTTGCATGAATTTCACTCTGTATGCTTTCCTATGCATTCTGCCTAAAATATCCATTTGAGTACACATTTCATCCATAAAATATACATTTTCATATTCATTTTCAAACAAAATTGGTATCACAAAGGTTGGAGATGTCTACAATCCAATTGTTAACTGCATTCTAAGCATTCTAATCTGCATATAAATCCAGAAACTGTAAATTAGGTTAGTTCACTTTAATGCGAACTGAAGAAAATTCTCCAACTCAAAATCACCCGCTCCAAACTGCTTTTTGCTCCCACAAGGGGAAAGATACTTGGTCTTTACATCTTTACTTAATCACTCTCAGTCTGCCTTTCTCCTACTTCAGAGCAATCTTCCCCCTGTTCCTTTGGGTTTACAAAACAAAACATATAGATGGAAGATTCACAGAATGCTGTTTGGCAAGTAGTTTAGACCTAAGGTGGGATGGGGAAGAATTTGATTCAGCTCACATTTAAAGGTGAACCAACCTAATTTGCACTTTCTGAAACAATATGTGAAACAAAACAGCAATCTTTTAAAATTTGCAATTTTCTGAATTTTGCAATGCAGCTCTCTAGCCAAGTAATATGTACAAAAATGCATTTAGTTAAGTAAAGGAGAGCATACACAAATACAGTATATTAGGGGGGTTTCTGCAAAAATGTGTATATTAGGCAAAATTGCATAATAAATTAAATACTAAGAGAAAATCACAGTAAAATGCTGATGAATTTCATAAGGCCAATGCCCCCACCCCCACCCCTGGCACACTGACAGATAAATGTGGGGAACTGAATATAAGACTGGAGAAAATGAGAAGCAGAGAAACTGAAAGTGACAGATTTGCTCATCTCTAGATACATAATTCACACACATAGAATTAGAAAATTGGAAAACAGAAATTGAACCCAAAAATGAATCCATGCTCAGACCTAGGATTGATCATGGCTTCGTTGTCTTTTTCTAAAGTCTTGAGTTTTAAGGCTAAGCTACAGTAAAAGCAATGATGAACCAGGAATGGGGTCCTCTTTGCCCAAAGCCAATCCACCTCCCATCTAAGTCTTTAAACAAGTTTTATAAATTGAAACCAGATGACCTTAAATTACCTATGCTGGAATTTTAACAAAACGTTTTAGTGTTAAACATTTAACTGGATTACACATTTTTTAAAAAAAAAATATGCATGTCTCCACTTAAGGCAACTCATCTACATTACCAAAACCATGTGCTAAAAGCTGGCATTGATTTACAATACCAGGTGATCATTGTCCTATCATACGTCTACCATTTTGGTCTAGTTTCCACCCCCCAGTCAGAATCTGCCTATTTTTGCAGGATTAAGTTTGGAATCCACTAGAGAGATGCTATGTTTTAGTTGTATCTGTTTTTATAGGCTTCTGTAAATTCACAATCAGCAATCTATACATAATGCATTCTTTTGACATCAAGAAGCCTTGCAAAATGACACCCCATGTCCTGGCTACTTTAAACATCCATATACTTATTTTGCTAGTAGTAGCAAGAGGAGGAAGAGGAGGAAGAAGAAGCTGTAGTAGTAGCTGTAATCACCATCACCACTGAATACAGTTGAACGTACTTCCAAGTTAAGATGCACAGGTTTGTACCTTTAGTGTTGAAAGTACTTCATGTCAATTATAGTTCAGTAATCTTTCAAACGGATGCGGGTGGCACTGTGGGTAAAACCTCAGTGCCTAGGGCTTGCCGATCGCATGGTCGGCGGTTCGAATCCCCGTGGCGGGGTGAGCTCCCATCTTTCGGTCCCAGCTCCTGCCCACCTAGCAGTTCGAAAGCACCCCTAAGTGCAAGTAGATAAATAGGTACCACTTTCTAGCGGGAAGGTAAACGGCGTTTCCGTGTGATGCGCTGGTGCTGGCTCGCCAGAGCAGCTTCGTCACGCTGGCCACGTGACCCAGAAGTGTCTCTGGACAGCGCTGGCCCCCAGCCTCTTAAGTGAGATGGGCGCACAACCCTAGAGTCGGACACGACTGGCCCGTACGGGCAGGGGTACCTTTACCTTTAATCTTTCAAACAGCTATCAGAACATCTTCAACATCAATATGAACTGCAGAAGTGAATGGTGGCCTTCAGGCTGACACATGATCTCCCCCCCCCCACCAGAGCATCTGAAGTTGCCCAAGTCTTTAGGCAATGGAGGAATGAGGGCAAACACCCCTCACCCTGACCGGCAGGAACAATATTCTCTAGAACACCCAAGACTATTGTCTCATACCTCTGTAAACCATGCTTTTAAACCTTCCAGCATGACTATGCTAACAATCCTAAACAGGAAAATGGCTTCCGGTTCTTTTGTGTGATTTAACCTGTTGGGCAGATGCTGCACCAAGCTCAATTTGTCTGCATCAAGAAAAGAATGAGGAGAAGAAAGCTTACCTCAAATATGAGTGTCTCATTAGTTGGCCCAGTTGCAGAGAGCCTCTCTGGATGGCTAAACGAGCGCTGATACTCAAACATGGTCCCAGCAAAATAGAATTTCCCAGGCCAATCAATTGTCCAGTCTTTCGTTAGGTAATATTTTTTGCTCAAGTTGCGCACTGCAAGGTAGCTGCTAGACATCTGCACTTCCTGGATTTCAATGCTGCGGGCTCCTGCTGGAATCGTAACAATGGGGTAATAATCTAAAAGTTGGAGAAAATGTAGGATTTCATTCCAGTTGTAATGTAGGTTTTCATTCCAGTCGTAAAAGCATTTCCTTTTAATCAAACCAGAATATCACAGGCTTTTTTCTGTTGTAAAAGGTAAGACTATTATCCACAGATCATGGACCTTATCAGTTCTGCTCTAGGCAGGTAATAATTTCTGGTAATACAGAACCCTACTTACAATTTTCTGGCTACAATATGGCCATAGACAGGCAAGGCTTTGGGAATACAAGCAAGAACCAGAGCAAAATTTCCTTTGGGCAGGTTCTTGTAGTGCTGGCTGAAGGTGTTTGTGTTGGTCCACATGGATGCCCAGCACACGTCTCACAGGGGGCATTAATTGAGAAGGTTGCCACCACGCTAATAAAATTGGTGTTTATTGTGCTATTAGTATATTGCAGTTGTCATGGCCTTTGGCTAACACAATAAACTTGTTTAGTTGAATCAAAAAATGAGCAGTGATATACTTTGGACATCACAGGACATTGAGATGCAGGCCTCAATCGACCTAGCAAGAGTGGAAGAGAAAACTTTATGACCCAGTTTTGAGGGAAGAAAGGGGGGTAGGGGGTCAATCATCCAAAATGACTAAAGTCCAAGCATGTAAATTTTAAGTGCTCTATGTATTTGTAGAATTGCCAATGCCTCTCTTTGGGATGAGATGCGGCTGGGCAAAAGGTTGGTAGGATGATCTACTTTTGTCGGTGAAAGGGTGAGTTTACCTGTGGAACCAAGAAAGGGTCCATTTTTAGGACAACTCTATCTCTGTGGAAGGTACAGATTTGCTGCTACACACACTTCTAACTTTTATCTCACCTTTTATCTCATCTCAGTTTTCCACATCGGGAATCCTGAACTATGAGAAATCACAGTGCAAAGGAAGATATACCACAAAGTCCTAGCTCAATGGGTTTTCTTACCATTAGTTCTATGTTGGGTCAAATAATGGCCAGAGAAGAACTTGCATGTTGAATTATCTCCTTTGCAAACTCCACATGCATCCAAAACAGCTTTAGATCCAAGCTGACGATCGCACCCAACTTGCTGCAACAAAGAAAACATGAGTACATTAAAAGGGTACGTTAGGCTGTTAGGCTATTCCCCCCCTCCCCAAGCTTGCAAAGTTCATTTTTAAAAGGAACAAGTTCTAGTTCTAATGCGACATGTCCAAAAAGGAATTAATTCTAGTTTACATTTGTTGCTTAACAAAATGAACAAGTTCAATTCACATTCAGTTCAGTTCACAGTTCAATTCAAGTTCATCCAAATTGTTCTCAGTCGTTTTTTTCCAGCATTCAGAAGGTTACAAGCTGCTGTGCTGAAGTAAAAAATATACTTAAGGCTAAGGGGGGGAGGGAAAACACATCATGAAATGTGAATTATTTCAGTTATTTTCCCCAACAGTTATGATCTTTCAGCTTAAAGGTCAAATGAGTCTGAAGAAGAAGAAGAAAAATACATGTAAGAGAATGACCTACAAGATAAGGAGAACAGGGGTCTCTAAACAAATTTCAGCACCTTTAAGCTACAGCTCCCAAAATTCTTTGGAGAAAACCATGAGTGTTTAAAGTGGTATCATAGCATGTTAAATGTATATGCAGAAAAGGCGTCAGTTCCATTGGTTCATACAGTCCTGTATGCCATTTGGCTGAAACTACCTGAGTTTTCAGACAAAGATGATTTTCCATTGCCTGCTACCAACATACTCTTTTTTTAAACTGGGGGTGCCAAGGATTGAAGGTGGGACCTTGTGCATGCAAAACATTTGCTCTACCACTGAGCTGTAAAAAAGCAAAGTGGCAAAGAGAACTTTTAGCTTAACCTTACTTCACAAATCCCGTCAATGCACACATCATCTCTGTACAGGGAGCAAGGGGTTCCATCTTTTACTCGGTTGGACATTGCAAAGAAAAAGTCAAAGTCTTCTGCAGTGCAGTATAGTTTGCAGCGATCTTCCTCTGAAAAGACATTAAAAGGGCAAATTATGGAGTAGAATTATTAAACAGTGTTGCCATTCCATCCTGGAGATGGATGACAGCACAAGGAATAAAATGGACAGAAGTAGCCAGAACATTTGTGTAATTAATCACACTTTTCTGAATGGTCAGCAAATTGGAATATACCTTACCACCTGGCCACACCAACACACATCCCTCCCCCAATTCAAAATAAGGGACAGGCAGGCTGAAGATGAATTTGTGATTTTTATCATTCATTATTTATCAGTATTATATTTATATTCCTCCAACATAGCATTCATTGGGTGACCTGGGGCTAGTCACACTTCTCTGAAGTCTCTCAGCCTCACTCACCTCACAGAGTGTTTGTTGAGGGGGAGGAAGAGAAAGGAGAATGTTAGCCACTTTGAGACTCCCTTCAGGTACTGATAAAGCGGGATATCAAATCCAAACTCTTCTTCTTCTTGCCATGTTAACCTCACAGCAACCCCAAGGGTTATGTTAGGCTGAGAGAGAATGACTGGTTCGAGGTCACACAGTAAACTTCATGGCTGAGTAGTGATTTTAACCCTGATCACCCAGGTCTTAGTCCACTTAATATCCCTCAAAGTTCATGGACACTTTCCAGCCAGGAAAAACACCTAAGGATGCAAAGCTGGGCTAGTGAGGTATGTGGCCAGGGGAGAGGGGAGAGGCTGTGTGACTAGGGAGGAGGTGTGGCCTGGGGAGAGACCTGAGAGACAGATAGAGGCCTGAAGCTCACTTCCTCTGCTGTTGGACAACACAATATAATGGGTGGGGTATAAATAATAAATTGTTGTTGTTGTTGTTGTTGTTGTTGTTGTTGTTATCCCCCATATTCCTGCTGGGAAAACAGGGTGAAATGGAGTGGTTCCTTAGGACCACCTGGTGGGTTCATGGCAGAGGTGAGATTCAAACTAGGGGCTTCCTGATTTGCAGCTTTGGTTTGGATCTAACGAAATGCTACTTAGTCTTGACTCATGGAAATTAATGAACTTAAGCTATTGATGTCCACTTACTTCAAGGGGTCTGCTTTGATTATGACTAGCATTAGCTGCAACTCTCAGTTTCTCAGCCACTACATTACAGTCATTCTCCTCCAGCTACATCTCTCTTTATGGACTGTCAGATTAAGTAAAGCTTTAGATGCCTGATCTTTTCATAAACAACATTTCTCTGTGTTGTTGTCAACAGCTTATACTGCTGCCGCTGTTGTTATTAAGGATTTTATTGTCGATTTTCTGTAATTTGATGGAGAGTGTCTTGAGGGTCTGTTAGACCCTAGAATTTTGAACGAATAATGCAAGACATATCAGAAACTGGTTGCATGCTGTTCCTGGCTTACCTTCCACTTTCATGTAGGGCTTCCACTTATAGTACCATCCACGGAATGGTTTGCTGTTATATTCAGCACACTGTTGGGCACGGAAGTCAGGGCTACTAGACATGCATGGTTGAACATTGCAAAGTTGATATATGCGACTTGAGCCCTGACAGAATTTGCCACCATACTGAGGCCTATGGAGAAAGAAAAACATTTTTGCAAGACCAAACACAGAGCAGATAATCAACTTTTACATGCATATCATTACAGTGGTACTTGGTTTGCATACGTTTTGGATTACAAACATGTCAAACCCAGAAGTGTGTGTCCCAGTTTGCAACCTTGTTTTGGTTTACAACCCTTTTTCTTTTCTTTTTTGGATTACGAACATTTTTTGGGGGGGATGCCCCATTGGCGAAAGCGCGCTTTGGGTTACAACCTGTTTTGGTTTACAAATGGACCTCCAGAACGGATTATGGTTGTAAACCAAGGTACCACTGTATATCTACTTCAATTGTAAGCAACATCAAAGTAAAAATTCTAATCCAAGAAGCTTTGTTTCAGATCCTGAGTTTTGCTTCATTAATCAAAAGAATGAGGCTAGAACATGCCATCTGGTAAGAACCAATATACGTTCAACAAAATGATTTGTTACCTGATAGGTCATTGCATCCTGAATAAAATCAGGAAACACTCTCTTGTTTTGGATCAACTTATCTTCCATATCCAGGAGGTAAGAACATAAGAGAAGTCTGCTGGAACAGACCAATGGCCCATCTAGTCCAGCATCCTCTTCTCAAAGTGGCGAAAAGCATTCTCATCCCACTTACGGCTCCCAGCAACTGGTATTCAGAAGCAATCCTACCTCCAACTGTGGAGGCAGAGCATAGCCCTCATGCCTAGTAGCCATGAATAGCCTAATAGTCATCAATAGCCCTCTCCTCCATGAATTTGTCTAATTCTCTTTTAAAGCCATCAAGGTTGCTGGCCATCACTGCCTCCTATGAGTTCCATAGTTTAACTATGCACCCCATAAAAAAGTACTTCCTTTTCTCCCTTCAATGGAAGTCAGCATGTGAACATAGTAAGTTTCCTAATCCAGTCAATCACTGAACATTTATTTATTATTTTACACTTAAATAGCTTTGGGAAGAGGAGCAGTGGTAGAGGGGTATGAACTCTCTCCTATTTCTTTTATCTATGGTTTCAACCAGAATTTGTTTGCTGGTAGGGCAGAGTCACTATGCTAGCCTCCTGGCTTGTTGGACACCTTAGCTTACTGAGGGAGTCAGGGACAAGTGTGTGGGGAGGCCAGCATATGTAGCTGTATCTCAAACGTATCTCAAACACATTACAGCTGTAGGGTAATTGTTACCAAGATCACAATACACAGGGAGGGATGATTTATACTTTCTCTCTTCAGCTGTAACACCCATACCTCTGAATATTACTGCAACACACACACATGACTACAAGGCATAGCTGGAAAACTAAGACATTTTAAAATAATATAAAATAAAATAAAATAAAATAAAATAAAATAAAATAAAATAAAATAAAATAAAATAAAATAAAATAAAATAAAATAAAATAAAATAAAATAAAATAAAATAAAATAAAATAAAATAAAATAAAATAATGGGTTATTATGCAGATGTAATTGGCCAGAAATAATTTGGCTCCACTGGTCACTGAACTTCTACATATCATGCAACTTTTCCTCGACTGACCTAAAGAAGGTTCTCCCACAGGTCTGATTTCACAATGCATTCATTGAGCAAGCAAGATCAGTTTTGTTCCAGTTTTTTTTTTTTTTTTTTTTTTGTCTTCAAATGTCATCAACCACCCAAGCATGTATTCTAAATACACACATGTCATGTAGTCAGCCCTGGGCTGATCTTGGTTGACCTGATACAGGACCCCTTACATTATATTAAATTGCGCTGGTACATGACAAGGAGAAATGTTTCCAAATTAACCCACCATATTTACTCAACAGTGGTGCTCAAATCCCTGTATAGATAGTTACCACTGAATGTTAAGTCAGTTACATACAACAGAACTGAGGCCCTATTTTGAGGTATTAGAAATACATATCTCTTAATATCCTATTCAGTTGAATCCATCATGGGGGGAAATTGTTAACATATGTAGGACAGAAATCCAGGTGTGTGTGAGATATATATACAAACACACACACACACACTATATATATATATACATATATCCTCTGCTCAGACTTAGCATTATAATTCTTGTATTATTACAAAACAAGCTGGAACATGTTTCCATGGTTTGTGTGCCTTGAAAGCTAGAATTCTGATTCAGAATATCCTCTTGCAACCACTGGCAATTGATTAACATTGGATCTATTTTTTTATTAAATGTGAAGTTCTTGGTTCTGGCCTAAATTCTTGCAACCCCCTCCCCCAATCCTACCCCCACAAACAGCCTCTATATGAATCTGAGGCTGTGCAATAGTAAGCATATTCGTCTTGCAGATTGATCATGTTATATTCTGCATATTCATAGTCCAGTGCCCACTTGATCAGATTCAAATGGGTCCTAGTAATCTTTATGCCCCAATAAATCTGTTAAAACTTTATGGTGCAATAAATCTGCAAACCTTGAAGATGCCAGCAGACAGTCTTGCTTTTACTACAACCTGCTCACATTCTGAAGTGGGAAACATTTATTTTTTGGAGTTTGTAATTATCAGTGTGGCATAATGGTTAGAGTCAAGGGTGCTAACTTCAATAAAATATGGTGGAGGGGGCAGGTAAGCCCCACCTCACTTAATCGAACACAAGATACAGAACATGTACTTTTGGTGGCCCCTCAAATATTTTATTGGGTGGGTGGGTGAAGGAATCTTGGCCCTTAGGAGTTGGCTCCCATGGTTACACTATTGGACTAGTAACCAGGGACCCCTACTAAGCCATGCAGCTCATTGGGTGAACTTGAACCAGTCATGGTTGACATGTCTAACTACATCACAGTGTTGTTGTGAAGACAAAATGGGGAGAGGGGGGGAACCATGTGTGCCACTTTGATCTTCTAGTTGGAAAGATGGGATATAAATGTTAGAAATAATGTAAGTTGAATTAATAAACAAGATAGGAGCTTAGGCTGCAATCCTACATACATTTAGCTGGGAGCAAGCACAACTGAATTAAATGGGACTAAATTCTGTGTTGGGGGACGCGGGTGGCACTGTGGGTAAAACCTCAGCGCCTAGGACTTGCTGATCGCATGGTCGGCGGTTCGAATCCCCGCGGCGGGGTGAGCTCCCGTCATTTGGTCCCAGCTCCTGTCCACCTAGCAGTTCGAAAGCACCCTTAAGTGCAAGTAGATAAATAGGTACCGCTTTATAGCGGGAAGGTAAACGGCGTTCCGTGTGCTGCCCTGGTGCCGGTTCGCCAGAGCAGCTTTGTCACGCTGGCCACGTGACCCGGAAGTGTCTGCGGACAGCGCTGGCTCCCGGCCTCTAGAGTGAGATGAGCGCACAACCCTAGAGTCTGTCAAGACTGGCCCGTACGGGCAGGGGTACCTTTACCTAAATTCTGTGTAGAATTTGTTAAATTCTGTGTATTTGTTAAAGTCCCATTTGAAGCCATCCTATACTTAGGATGGCTTCAAATGGGACTTTAACAACTAAAGAGGGGCACAGATCTGTCAGTGCCTCTTAGTTCCAAGAGGTGAATGGAGCTTCTTCCAGGTTCACAATCAGTAAATCTATGAATACCAGTTGATGGCGTGGGGAGGGAGAGAGACATTGGGGGGGAGCCTATTGCTTCCCTGCGTTGCATTGCTTGAGAACTTGCTAGAAGCTTTTGGCTAGATTCTGTGTGAAACAAGATGCTAGACTAGATGGGCCTTCAGTTTCACCCGCTAGGCCCCTGCTTACATTCTTATGGTCTATTAAAGTCACACCTCTTCAAAGTAAGCATGGTCATGCCTGGGCTATTAAAGCTCTATATTTTCTGTATAGAGTCAAAGGTTTATGGAATTCCATGCTTGCACCATCCCTCCAGTATTAGACTAATTACTGTTTTTAGTTGTACACTCCAATTTCATTTGCAGCCCTCCTGATCACTCATCAAGCTACAGCATGCAGCAAATAAAAAGTACATATGTTGAAGCTCTTTTGTTGCTTTGGTAGATTTTTTTTTTAAGTACAAGCACATCTAAAATTGCATTCTAATATTTTTGTGAACAATACACTATTATGCAGCAGGTAAGACTCAATCCTACATATATGAGTTACTATGAGCGTTTGTCTCCAGGGCTCTCTTCATGTTCTTTACAGCCAAGCTATTAAATTATGTAATCTATTTCTTTCTCAGAGACAAATATCTCGATTGTAAAATGTTGTGATGTATGGGAAACAGATCCACGAATTTACACTACAGCAGCTTGTAGAAACATAATGATTTTAGCAAATCTGCATAGTTCTGTTGTACTGTGGATGACCTCCAAAGGTGTTTGGTGCTGTAAGGTCGTATGTAATGCCATGAGATGTTCAGAATACCAGGGCCAATTTTCTTACAAGCTCAACACATTCCATTTATATTGTACATTCTAATGATAAAATTGCTGATTATGCCGGGGGGGGGGGGCTAGAATCATAACTTTAAACACAAAAGGTTATGAGAAATTGTAGGCTCAGACAACAGCCCCACAATAGGAGCCATGTGGTCACCATGTGGGAGGAATCAATGGAACTAGGATTGTCTGACTGTACATGCAATGAACTCCATAGTATGTACTAATTGGACAAAACAGAATAATGAGAATTATTTATTTATTTGGACTTTTCCATACCACCCTTCATCCAAGGATCATAGAGCAGTTTACAATATAGAAACACAAAAGGACATTACATAGTAACAAACAAAAACAATACCCCCTTCCTTTGCTTACAGTTTAAAAGTCCATAGATTCTTTAATTAGCCAAAGGCCTGAGAGAATAGGAATATTTTTGCCTGGCACCTAAAGATAAGTAACAGAAGTGCCAGGTGAGCCATCCACGAATGCTAATGAATCACTATGGCACAAAAAAAGATTAAAAGGTTCCTACCAAATATATGGGGTGGGACGTGGGTGGCGCTGTGGGCTAAAGCCTCAGCGCCTAGGGCTTGCCGATCGAAAGGTCGGCGGTTTGAATCCCCGCGGCGGGGTGCGCTCCCGTTCTTCGGTCCCAGCACCTGCCAACCTAGCAGTTCGAAAGCACTCTCGGGTGCAAGTAGATAAATAGGGACCGCTTACTAGCGGGAAGGTAAACAGCGTTTCCGTGTGCGGCTCTGGCTCGCCAGAGCAGCGATGTCACGCTGGCCACGTGACCCGGAAGTGTCTTCGGACAGCGCTGGCCCATGGCCTCTTTGAGTGAGATGGGCGCACAACCCTAGAGTCTGTCAAGACTGGCCCGTAAGGGCAGGGGTACCTTTACCTTTACCTACCAAATATATGGCAATATTAATTTTCTGCCACCACCATAACTCAATAGAGTGATCCAACGATTCAATATAATACTGAAGTTTCATGTCTACAACAAATATTTCTACCATGAATTTGCCTTTTCAGAATAATTCCATGGCAGGGGTCCACTGGTCATATAACATATATATGTCTGATCTACATGTGGAGGGAGGAAACCAGATTGAATCCAGTGTCCCTGTCCCCCAGACACCATGTTTTGATTGTCTCTGTATGCTCAGAGATCCTGCAAAATGTTTGATCAGTGATCTTGCAGAATGCAGTGTTCTGAACATGTGGCATGTGTTAACGCAGGCTTCCTCAACCTAGCCCTCCAGATGTTTTCAGCTGCAACTCCCATGATCCCTAGCTAGCAGGACCAGTGGTCAGGGATGATGGGAACTGTAGTCTCAAAACATCCAGAGGGCCGAGATTGAGGAAGCCTGTGCTAACGTATGTTCACACATTGCATTTAATGACTGTGTAATCTGTGTACTTGTGTACGCAAATAGTGCACTATGTTCATGTGTAGCTGTACAAATCAATGTGAGTACACTCTTTCACAGTTATACATACAGCTTGTACCTGTCTAAGTGTAATGCCTGAACCAGCTTACAATATGCAGAGATCAACAATGGGACAGCAGGGGTGATCTACCTTCTCTCTAGGCCCCACTTGCACATTGCAGGGGATATGTGGTGAGAACTGCCCTACAATCCTAGAGCTAAAGCTAAGCAGATCTTAGCTTTATATAATCCTCTATATTGCCTGGCTGCAAGCCTAATTTGAAGAGAAAGCTGAATATGTGCAACATGCAAACAAATAACTAACTAGCCAAAATTAGAGTTGTCTGGACATGCCATAATCCTGATAGGGTTTAAGATCTACTTCTTTCAGCTCTAGGTGAATTATCACTAGAAAGAGGGATCAACCAACATCAGACATTGGAGCAGGTGCTCATACCAGAACCCTCATAATCCATAAATGAAATGTAATCTACTGCAATCCTCTCCATACATAGCTGACGCAGCATGAGAAACGGCATTCAGCTCTGAATGAAATATGTCACACTCAATTTAGTTGAGACTCCACAGTTAAGAGATACCTTCTTCAGAATTATCTTGTGAGGCTGCGTCATTTTTTTTTTAAAAAAGGAATCAATTGACATTATTCTTTTGCTAAGGAATTGATGTGAAGGAATCTGTGGTCCTCCAGATGTCAGGTGTTATAAATGTGCACCACCCCCTTCACCCCCAATTTCCCATGTTTACTGGAAAGGTCTGATGGGGGATTCTATGTTTTCAACCTAATACCTTTGGGGAAGGCCATAGCTCAGTGGTAAATCTAAAGATGTCTCCAGGTAGGGAAGGACCTCTCTCTGAAACTGTGGAGAGCCACTGCCAGTCAGTATGGGAATACTGAACTAGAGAGACAAACAGTCTGGTCTTCATATAAATCAATTTCCTATGTTCCTGAGCCTCCCGTGATTGGTGAGACCCTACTCTTCCTTACCCTATGCTCTTTAAACATTTGAACATTCAAAACATTCAAATTTGGTTGAATCCAGCCCATAAACATTTTAAAGGGGTGTGTGGGTGTGTAAACTGAACACAAATATTTACTTTGCCACCTATCTTGTTAGGATACAAATAATGATAAAAAATAATACCTTTTCATATCAATGTCTTACTTTGGATTATTGCAGTGTCTCTCTTGGTACGTGACTCCACCCCCACAGGTCCGAGAGCAACTGGACCACTCAGACCACATAGACCACTGGCCATTAACAGGCTTGGGACCATGGTCTCCATATTGTACACATTGACCTCTTCGACACCACTGTAGGAGATAATGTAGAAAACCAATGCTTTGTCAGTATCTACCAGGATGGCTGGGTAAGGTTGAAAAAAAGAACCAGTTATAATCAGTTATGAACCACTAGAGTGGAAAGGAAGCTAAGGCAAAGAGTAGGTGGCAAGAAAATGGGGGAACTGGAATTAGTGGCAGAGATCTGAGTGAATGCACCTCCTATCCCTTCCCAACCATTGTCCCTGTCCTACCTTTAAGGTCAAAACAGTCCCAGGTGAGCTATAACCAATGGAGGTTGGTTCCTTTGGGACAGGGGTTGGCAACATGTGGCCCATGGGCCAGATGCGACCCATGAAGACCATTTTACAGGCCCACGAGCCACCCCTGAACTGAGCCGCCCACTCAGCGAGTCCCCCACGTGCTACACTAAACCGGCGCAGTGTGGTGCGGGGACTCGCTGGGCTGTGCCGGAAATTGCGTCATGCAGATACCGGAAATCACATCTGCGCATGTCCAGATGCCGAAAATTTGCAGGTCCAATTTTTGGCATCTAGGCACGCGCAGAAGTCATTTTTGGAGCCACGGACATGTGCAGAAGCGATTTCCGGTGTCCCGCTGTGCCAGAAGATCTCAGTGGGAGTGATCCAGCCCATGGCCGGTAAACCTTGCCAACCCCTGCTTTGGGAGAATGAGGCATTGTAAACTACCCTACCCTGCCACATCCTCAGATGAAGGGCAATATAGAAATTTTAAATAATTGTTCCATCAGCCTCAGTCTGTCCTCAGCCAGCCCTCACCTGCTTCCTTTCTTACAACCAGTCCAGGAGGTGGTTCTGGCTGTCAACTTCCTCCTCCTTAATCTCAGTTGTAGATTGCCTGTTGTAGAACTCAGCAAGGGGGAGGATAGGAACGAAGCTAGAATTAGTTGACTCTGCCTGTCATTGGCTCTGGCTCCACCTACCATTTGGGCTCCCAGCTTTCTGCCCTACCAGTGGCAATGGGTACCAGCCGTCACTGGGTATAATAATACATTAGGGTGGGCACACACATACAATTCAATGTGCCTAGATGCAGAATGTGTGTGCCATTCCTAGATCTCATCTGGGATGTTTATAACACTGTTGAGGACAATACACAGTGGATTTTATGTGCATATGCCTTTTCAGAACATAGGAAGCTGCCTCGTGCTAAATTGGTTGGTCAGCCTCAGTACTGTCTATATTGACTGGCATCGGATCTCCAGGGTTTCAGAGAAGGATCTCCTCTGGCTCTGCTTGGAAATTCTGGGGTGGGACCTTCTGCATGCAAAGCAGGTTCTCTACCACTGAGCTTTGGCCCTTCCCCCACTTTTGCAGCCTTAGTAACTTACCATGCCTATCCCACAGGGTGTTCCTTCTGCGGCTGGCATAAACTTTGTCTCACATCGATGGCCTACTTTATGGCACCACAGTGATTTACATATATCCTGAAATTTATAAGAAGAAGAAGACACTCCCATTAATCTCAGTCTTTCCTGACTGGAAAAATCCAACTTGTCTATTCTGATGTGAATGAGAGGCCTGAGATTTATATAGGTGCTTGTGTACTGTCATTATTACAGTTTCATTTCATTTTTCTCCATTCAATGTTAACAACAGATAACCAAAAAACCCAATAAAATCAACAAAATCAAATCTTTGAAAAATCTAGAATATTCACTCATACATGCAGATGACTCTTAACCCCCCCCCCCACCAACACATCATCATTTGTGTCCATTTTCGTTGAACTGTCTGCTTTGAAATGCATTGTAGTTGTCACAGGTTCTTTCTGTAGTCTTAGATCTGTGATAACTCATTTAGTCAACTTCAAGTCTTCCCATGCTGCTGCTGTCACTAAGGATATGTGAACCAACCCCTATTGCATACTAACTTATTTCCCCACCTTTTCCTCCTCTACAGTAGTGCCATCAAGATATGATTTGGGGGCAGAAGGCCTTGAGGAAAGAGCACCCACTCTGCTACTGGGGTATAAGAATGGGACCAAGGAGCCCTTCATTTGGAAAGCTCTAGTCTGGAAAGCTCCAGTGGTGCTCTCGTGCTTAGGTCTTGTTTTTGTGCTTCCTATATGCATCTTGTTGACCACTATGAGAACAGAATGCTGGACTGGATGGGCCATTGGTCTAATCCAACAGGCTATTCTTATGCTCTCCTGACTTGTGCACCACTCTGATCCAAATGCATGCTTGACTCATTATTGTTCTGCTGCTTCTCTTTCATCAGCATTACTATCCAACTGGTTTCCTAAACAAATCCCCTCATGGCTATTTTGGATTCCATACCCTGTCCTTTGCCCACCCTGCCTCTTAACAATTCAAGCTGCAGCAAACGCTTCTGCTTCTCCCTCCTTGAAATTAACAAGATCCACCCCTTCCTCCCCATTATAGCTGCCAAAACTCTGTCCCCTACGTCTTGTTGTGGCTTGCCTCAAATACTGCATGCTCCTCTTCTCTAGCTCTCTTTTATCACTCCATTTCCTCCACTCTGTCTAAAAGCATGAAACTGTATGCCTCTCCCCACCCCCTGGCATCCTGTGTTCTCTTCCTCTCCTTTCATGGATGCATTTACTCTTTCATATCAGTCTTTGACTTTGCCTAGTGTGCTCTTATTGCCTTCCTTTTCCCACCTCCTGCTGGTCACCTCTCAGTGCCTGTGTCAGCTGTTAGATTTGATTTGATTTTATTCATTTAGGAATCAATTGAGACCAAGGTTTTAAATCTCTAGTAACCAAAGTTAGCATAGGAAAACCAGCAATATCGTGTTACTGCCAATAATTAATTTGTGAATTGTCACGATGCTATCTTATATACGTATAAACTTTGCTTACAGGTGTCACAAGCGGTACTTGATGACTGCCATGGCCTCTTGGCTCTAGAATCTGCCTCAACAAGAATTGCACAGCAGATGTTGCTTGTTTCAAGCATGTTTTCCAAGCAGTAACTTGAAATCGTGGAATGGGTATTAAGTTCAGAATCCAGAGGTATATTTTTGAAATTCTTTCAAGGGAAAACTAAATATGGATTAACAGAAAATTAAACTGGAACTAAAGAGATGTTGGAATCCTGGTGCAATAAGAGGCTGCAACTGTTCCACTCTGCTCATAACTAGTTTTTAACTCTTTTCCCCCTAAACCCAAGTATATGTATAAGATTAATCAATTTAATGAAGTTGTGCTTAATTAAAGGTTTTTGCATCTTATTGACTGCTTTATTAATTAAATGAGAACTCAAACCTAAGCATGGGAGTAGCATAGTGGCTAAAAAACTGAGAACTTTGCCCCAGGATGAGAACAGAAATTGTGCGCCAGTGACATGGCGGCAGCGGGATGCCCCATTAGCTAAAGTGGTGAGAATGGTTTCTGGTTAAGAATGGACCTCCAAAGCAAATTAAGTTCATAACGCAAGGTACCACTGTATTCAGAAGCATAGTGCCTACAACAATGGAGCTTGAATATAACCATTGTGGCTAGGAGCCCCAATAGCCTTATCTTCCACAAATTTGTCTAATCCTCTTTTAAAACCATCCTAGTAGGTGGCTACCTCTTGCAGGAGTGAATGCCATAGTTTATGCACTGCATGGAAAAGTACTTTCTTTTGTCATCTAGCTATTGCATGGGAAGAGCTTTCTAGACTTGAAAGTGCTTTACAAATGTAATTATTATCACTTCTAGTAGCAATAGTAGCATTACTACAACAGGTAATGCCATTTTAGACCTGGATTGCGCTATGCAGTTTGCAATCATATCTGTAACATCCCTTTTACTGCTACAACTATGCACTGCTTAAAAAACTGATCGGCCTAGTTCCATCTTAGGCAAGAAATCACACTAAAATATTCTTAAAAGCACAGTGAAGCTTGGGCATCCCCTGTGCCTCTATCAACCCCCACCCCCCGTGCATTGCAATTAGATTCTGCATCCTGTAAGCACAATCTCTCCCTGCAGCTACGCTGGACCACCTTGACTTCCATCCAAGCCAACACCTTCAAAGCAAGCAATGGCTTTGCCAAATTATTTAAGATTTAGAAACAGTGCAGACCCTGGAGCTCATTGGAACCCCTCCACTCATTCATAATCTTCCCATTTATAATTCATTGCTATTCCTCAGTGCAAGTTCTAACGTCTGTCTGGAAGATGTGAATCTCGTACCTTTACAAAACTCAGATTGCAGAGTTTTGCTTTTGCTCCAAATTGCCATTTGCACTGGGTGTCAGCATCATAGATCTGTCCTGGGAGCTTATCGGGGTATTTGTATTGTCCGGCTTGTTTGGGTTCATCTATCAGGCAAGCTGCTTGAGCAGTACTGAAGGGAAGGAAGGAAAGCATCTGTTAAGAATACATTTGCTTAGGGTTTTTTTTTTATCACATATGGTGGTCTAAGCGGTTTACAAGAATTTTAAAAAAAATTAAAATATGGAGATCCATCATTAAAATTCACAAAATGACAGTCCCACTAAAACATTAAAATAGAAATATTTGCAATTAAAAATACAATAAAGCAATCCAATTAAAACAACACAGTAATTGAAATGGGAGACTTAGATAAGGAGATCAAGGGACTTAATTATTTCTAGCTCAAATCACGTCCACATGTTTTCACCCATAATTCTATTCTGGTCTGTTTCTGTATTAGTCTGGTTTTATTATTTTTTATTTACGTCTCTAAGAATATGTATCTAAATATTACTTTATTTTTCCATATAATTTTGATTGAAGTTTGAAAATTATATGAAAAGGGGGGGGGATACAGAAATTAAAAGAAGAAAGAAAAGAGAGAGAGGATACTGTGTAGGGAGGGCAGTAAATTGCATCATGAGTACAGCAATATATTGTTGAGTTTTAACAAATACTTTCACATATGGGCGGGCAGTATATACCATAATGTACTCCAACAGACTTGCAAGTCCCACTTACTTTTAAACATTTCATTATTCCTGTCTAAATAAGTGTCCGTGTTATTTTAATTTAATTTAATAATTTAATTTAATGCCTTTTGCTTGCTTGGCTGAACAGCATGTGAGTTTATGTAGAAACTAGCTAAATGTACAAAACTGGCCCCACCCACCACTGGCATGTAGCCAGGATTTTTGTTAGGCTGCAGGCTTTTCTTAGGGGGGCAGGCTTTTGTTGGGGGACAGAACCTCAGATTTGTATTGATTTTTATTGTTTTATTGATTGGGGGACAGCTGCTCCCTCCCCCCCCCCCCGGGCTATGCCCAAGTAAGTAAGGAATAGGACCAACTGGGACATTCAGCTAGTAGGTGTGACCCCACTATCCTGCTCAATGTGATGCTAATCACTTGATTCACTATGCTCCAGTAGGGTTTTACTTTTCAAGGCTATCTTCCTCAGGATCAGAAATCAAAAACATGCCCTTCCAAGCTGAAGCCTACCTGAGAAATTTGTTGAGATACTGCCGGCTGCATACTGACCACGAAAACACTCCATTGTTTCCCGTGAGGGTGGGAGACATAATGTTACCTTCGGCTTTTCTGCAAGGATTCCCTTCTCCATCATGAATCATGCCAAAACTAGAAAGTTCCACGATAAAACAAAAACAAAAGCAGAGGCCTTCACAATGTGCAAGGACAAATGATATGGCAATGTTGTGATAATGCAAATTATTAGACTACTTCATGAGTGCTCCACATGGGTAAGCACTTGGAAATGACAATTGATACAGAATGCAATTGGTTTGTTTGTTTGGTTGGTTGGTTGGTTGGTTGGTTGGCTGATAAGTTGAAATGTGTGCAGAGGAGGACGACCAAAATGATAAAGGGCCTGTAAACCTTTGATTGTAGATGTGTCAATCATCATTTCACAAAGGGCCAAACGAGGTATGAAACCAAAAGTTGAACAGGTTGGTTCCAAAGGGTCAATGGAAGCAGGAGTCTTCATCTGGTGGAATGACTCTATCTGATGGAAAGTCTCCTTCTATGAGGGGAGGAGACTCCATATGTCAGAGAAAGGGAGCCTTTGGATCCAATCCCATATCTTTAAACACAAAACCAGCCCATGTATGCAAAACAGGGAAATGGGATCTGATTTAAAAAGCAAAAGTGGTGTTTGAATCAAGCACCGGTTGTATCTATGTGACTTTATGTTCAAGTTGTGGAAGTTTAACTGTCAGGTCTAGTTTCCTCCAGATTACCAGCTTTAAAGCCTCTGGCTTTTGTAATTAAACTTGAGCTAAGCTGTGGTATCCTTCATTTTGTAGGGAAGGAAGTTCCATCAAACTTTAAATGATTTATTTGACAAAAAATCCTATAATTGTTTGAAACGTTCCCTCCCATCTATAATTACTATCTGACTGCTAATAGGATCATTAGGCAACACTTCTAAGGATCATCTGCCTCTAGGCATCCGAAGGCCATTGCTGCCAATTTCCTATATTATACAGCTGAAAAGGCACACGCTTGGACAAATGACAATGGAAGAAATTTCTAGCAGTTATTGCCAAATGAAAGAATTGCAGTCTTTCCAAGATACTTTTTTTGGAAGGCATTTCATAAATCCTTCCTGTCCGGATATCAGCATTCATATGCCAAGCTGAAAAAGGAAGGTTATAATAGGAAGAAGAAGAAGAAGAAGAAGAAGAAGAAGAAGAAGAAGAAGAAGAAGAAGAAGAAGAAGAAGAAACAACTCCTAAAGGGAATGACAAATGATCTATATTACTTAATGATAAATAGAAGAAGAAAGTAAGATGCAAAAATGTGTGCTTATTACCCAGCTTTATCTACTTATTTTCTCTAGGCACAATCAATCAGTTGTAGGAGGTGTCCTCTTGCACTGCTCCTATTTAATTTCTATAGGGCTTCTACAAGAGAGAATCGCAGCAGCATTCTCTTAAGGAATAAATTCCAATACAGCAGAAGCCAGGAACGTCAGGAGAAATTATAGCTTTGTCTGGCTCCTAGAACTCTCCCCAGGCCCCTCCCCTGCCTGTCTCTTTCTCTCTTCCCAGGTCATACCCCTCACCAGCCCTGTTCTGTACTCTCCTTGAGTGCTTTTGCTTGGTAGGAATATGTTTGCATGGTGGATGGGCATAGAAGCCTCTGACTTTTGCATGTCTGGTATGTACAAAGGAAGAGATGAAGATCACTGGTAGTGCATCTGCCTTGCATGCAGAAAATCCCCAGCATCTCCAGACAGGTCTGGGAGGGGCCCCTGTCTGAAACTGTGGAGCACCACTGCCAGTCAAGGTTGACAATACTTGGCTAAAGAGACCAATGGTGTGACTGTATAAGCTTCTGTGTTCCTATCTGTTGCTCTACTTGCTTTTGCTTCTGGCTCCACCCACATTTCCCTCTATGCCCCCACAAAGTCAATGGGCAAAGTTGAAGCCCTTTGTTTCAGGCACCCACAATCTTCAGTGTGAGATGGCACCTATACTGGGGAGAAAGGAGATTTCGTGACGGATGAAAAGACAAGCCAATCTGTGCTATGTGTTGTACTGCTCTGAGAAGAGACGTAACATTTCTTCATGGCTGACGCAATATCCAGCCAATCAGTAATGAGCAAAACAGACTTTTCCAACAGGGGAACCTGATCCTAGGAAGAAGGCTATTGGTATGAACCATTAACAGTGTGCTTCCTTCTCAATCCCACCAACGCAATTATGTACATCTATACATAGCCTGAAAGATATAGTTCTGAATTCCATCAGATATTTGTTCCTGTTTCCCCCCCAGTGAAATCCCTGACAAAGTTACCACTAGGTTTAGGATTAGCCTTTAATTCCTCATTTCCTTTCAGATGGACCTGCAAAAGGACCACTCATATAGCCATGAGGTCACAGTCAATGCTCTACAGTATATTTACACAATGAGAACTGAATAGCTCCAAGCAGTCATGCAGAATCAGAGATCCATGTAGCAAGTGAATGGGATGACAGCAGCATGCCCATTGACAAAAGGGGACAAGCTGAATGGAACTGTCAAGCCAACAATGAGGAGCTTCTGTGCAGGATGTGTTTTCATACAGATTCCTGAACAAAAGAAATTCTGGATTTAATTCTGCCTCCGTGCTCAAAGCCACGGTTAGCCTGCAACTGATACCTTGGGAACGCAATGTCATAGCAAACATTCATATATATATTTTAAGTACAACATTCATCAATCCCTCATCTCAAAAGTTCAGGTAGCAAATAATTGCTTTTAAAGATCAAATGTAAAATAGTTGATTAAAATGCAAATGTAACTAAATCATCCAAAACCTCAGATCCCCAACCCTCCAGTGGGGTTAGGCTAGGGAAGGGGGAGAAATTTAATTCACTTCACTTTTAAAGGTGAATCTCTCAAAGCTGAACTTTCTGAAACAGTGTGAGAACTGAAACATAGATATCCTTTGAAATTCACAATTCTCTAAATTTTGTGATGCAGTTCTCTAAACGCCAAATGCAAATTACAAAAATGCATATCTTAGGCAAAAATATGCATTAAAACTAATGAAAATAACATACAAAAATGCCTTATATTTGGAGATGTTTGCAAAAATGTGTGCATCAGTCAAAATTACATACAAAACTATTTATTAAAATAAATTTACATTGAAATGCCCAGCTCTACCTTTGGAGTTGCCAGTTTAAATTCAGGCCCATGATGGAAAAGATCTTCCTCTACAGGGGCTTTCTGTAGGTCCCAGTCAGCTGATCAGCACAGATTGTAAATCCCACTAGGGTCAGCTGCACTATGAAATCTGCCCTAAATCTCTTTTGAAGTTTTCCCCAACACTCTAGTTGAAGAAGAGGGGAGAAAGTCCCATTGTGGAAGCAGAAATCCTTTCACTGATGGTACTTAGCACTGCATTAGATAACAGCTGTAATGATGGAACACTGCCAGATCAGCAAGGTCATCATCTTCTATTAAACATAATAATAAAATATCAGCCAAAGCAGTGTGTGTGTCTGTCTTTAGTTATAATAATAACAGTCTTTTAGTAGCTTGTAGGGAGGGAAAGACTCACGAGGAATAGCTTACTTGTGTCCAGATTCATGGGCAATAGTAAATGCCAAACCAAGCCCCGTGTCTTCATTGATTGTACAACTGCGGTATTTACTGCACATTCCACTGATTGGAGCAAAACCTGCCAGGGAAAGGATGGTTGAATGGCATTATACCTTTATTCTGCCACATAACATCACAGAGATTCAGAGCATAGTTTGTGTTAGGAAGATTTTGTGCTCATTTAAGCTTTGTCATGTAGAAGAATGCACAAGGCAAATTCACATGCACATGGCAATGCTGGGCCCGATCCAAGAAAAATGCATTCTGTCTGCAGCAGTTAGCCTACAAAACTAACACAGGCTCCTTTTCTCTGCTGACTCAACAACAGTCCCGTCAGTTAGGAAAGCTATTCTGGAAAAGGGCGCCAGCTCTTTCCTGAAGGTCAGCCAGAAAGAATGAGAGTGCCCTTGGCCAGAGATATTTTCAAAAATCTGAAGCAACCTGGCTGCATTGAATATTCCCCAGGCACAGTGCTCATCCTCCAGAAGACCCTTTCCTTCATTTCAATACCACTGAGTCCAAAATGCTGCAGATCAGATAATCCTGTAGAAAACTGTGAAAGACTGACATATAAACTTGCTACTTTCAAATCGACTCATTTGTGCTGGGCTGCCTTTGGGACTGGATTAGCAATGAAGGTATGTATGTTGTTGAGGGGAAGGCATTAAAATTGGGAAACTCATATTGTGGCTTTTGGACAGTCTGGGCAATGTGCCTCCTTTGATTCCTTATAACATGACCAAAGCAAAGATCATATTCCAAGCTATTCCTCTCAAGTTTCCTTCATTGTTTTCAGTTTATTTTAAAAGCTTCTTGTTGTAATGATTCCTTAACTCTCTGGAACTCTCAATGCTTTTAAAACAGGCACAACTTTGCAGCTGGATTGCATCTACCACAACGTGAGATATGTTCATTTCTCAGCCGTGATACCCTATAATATATCCTAGCAAATGGTTTCCTGCCTAGGAAGCCACCCCTCCCAGAGCATCCATCATGTCCATCAGCCCCATAGCTGGAAACATGTGGATGACACAATGTTGGGGGAGGCTGCCATAGAATATGCCCATACCTAAAGTGTCACATGGTTCATTCTTCCAGGAGCATATATCAAATCCAGTAAGCAAGATGGCGTGGTCATGACGCTTCCCATTCTTTCCAACCAGAGCTGATTGCCACTGGCAAAAGCTGTTTAATGACTGGTCTGCATGGTGGTTGATCATCAGTCCACCCTACAGACAAGAAAAAGAAATCTACTACCAGCAACTGAAAAAGGAAGAATGCTTCAAAGGCAATGAAAGTCTTATGAGGAAAGATCTACAGGGCCAGATCAAGGGAGCAAGGACGTGTATGACCTGGGTGGCAGGCTAGGTGGGCAGCAAAATTCCCAGTTGGCCAGGAATGGGGGAAGAGACTTTTCCAAAGGGATTGGCTCCAAGGCCATTGAGCTGCATCTCCTTCTCCTCTAAACCTGGAAACAGGGTGGGTGATTGCTGTTGTCACTCAGCAAATGTGAGGCAGGAGTGGTGGGGCTGAGCTGAGGGTGCATGCCAGAGAGAGATGCAATGAGATGGCAACAAGCCTGCCTTGTCACTGTGCCTGCTTTCCGGGCACACTGTAGCCTCAATCATTGATAGTACAAAAATGACACGTGTTCATATGTATGATTTACAACATCATGAGAATTCCCCTATGGAATCCCGTCTGCGGAACTGAGCTTGTATGCAACCTGAGTCGGATGAAACATCACTTACGGGTTCCTGTTCCAGAAGAAGAAGGCTCACAACTACAATATTGATGTCACTTCCAATTGTGCCATCCTTAAAAAGACTTGATACCTATGTGAAGGTTAGCACAAACAAAAGAGAAAGGAAAATAACAAGCAGTAAGCAAAAGGAAAATAAGTTTTTAATCCATCCCTTCACAAGTACTATATTAAATGCAGACAGCACCAAGATGTGCTGGGTGACATATTAATTTACAAAGACATGATCCTTCAGGAAATATTTCTATGCAATTCACAACATGAAATTAATTGGATCATCAGTCTTAAACATTTTTGCAGACAAACATTAATGGCAGTGACAGCCCAATGTCTTCAATACAATAGCCTGATGATTCAGTGCCAGAATTTGAACTTGGGTCCTTCCAGGTTCACAGCCCAGTTGCTTACCAATGGTCACATCTGAACATTGAATGATCCACAGCAAGCCCCAAGGTCATGTGCCCCCCTCTTTTCCCCCTCTTCTGGCACAGCCACATAAGGAGGCAAAAGGAAGCTTTCACTTCTGTTTTCTGTTAACCACACTTTAGTGTTGCATTCAACCCCTAAACAGTGACCACAGCTAACTATGGTTTGGCAAAACAAGCCAGCTTCATAACCCATCATTTGAAGTGAAAATTAACATTAAGCATATTGTGTCAATTTAATGACATCACAAGGTGCAGTTAAACACCACTGGGTAGTTACTTATGGGAAAAGCTGTTCTATTCCATACCCAGGTGTCAGGGCTTTAAAGGTCAACACCAGAACCTTGAATTAGGTCTGGAAATGAATTAGAAGCAAGTGCAGGAGAAAAAGTACTGTTGTGACCCTGGTTAGAACTTCATAGGGCAAGAATTGTGCCTGGAAACAAACTATGAGCTAGTACAAAAAGCAAGCGTGGTATTCCTTCACATCCTTCCCCTCTGCCCTTAGCTTCAGATCCAACCATCTGTACCCTGTCCCTCATTAATGAAGGGTGACTGGACTGATTTCCAAAGAAGGAGGCATTCAGACTTCTGAGCAATGCTCTTACTAGCATAAGCAAGGGGAGAGGTCAGAAGGGGAAGGAAGGAGCAAGTTCATAACCTTATTTCCTTCCTCACACCGGAGCAAGGCTTAATCACTCAAACAAGGCCTTGGGTTTGAGTCCATTGTGTTCTTTAATTTAAAATGACACAGCTTCTTGCAAGCACAAAAGCCATGCGTGGACCAGGCCAAGCACTGCTGTGAAAAAGGAAATGATTTAAGAAAGAAAAGCACATCTCCATACATATATTTCATTCTATCTTTGCTACACAAGACCATCAGGCAGCTTTGAACCAAAGCTCTGCCAAGGATTCTCTCATTTCCATCTGTGCTCTGGAAGTCATATAGTCAGCACAGCCAAACCAAAAAAATACTGGCAGGGTGGTGAGGGAATACTCCATTTGCTGAAAGTTTACCTTGTTTCAACGCCCTCCTTCTTGCTGCCACCCTCCATTATTGACCCTCCCCCACAACTGTATCTGTTCACTTGTGCACATTTATGTTGGGGTTTTTTTTAAAAAAAGAAAAAAGATAACATTCGTGCACACGTTTCCAACACAAAAATAGTCGTCCAAACTGGTTTACAATTAAAATTAGAATAATTGGGTTGTATTCAACATAGCACTAAGACGAACATTCTGTCAGCGCAAGGAATTCTCCTTGCGCAACAGAATGTTCTCTCCCTCTAACACCACACAGCCCCTAAACTGCCAACTCAAAACTCAGACTCTCAGCTTGGGTGTAAACTTTATTCCAAAAAATAGGCCAGGGTCCCAACAAAGGTTGAACTGAAGGTTACAGATTCCTAAGGCATGGTAGGACTCTACAATACACGGCAAGGCAAAAACAAAGAAATTGTTCCAACACTTGACACACACTTGACTTCAAGCCAGAGACCTTGTGAACTGGGGCACTGAGACAACTGGGGCACCTCACCATCAAAACTATCCTTAGGTGCCTCCCTTGAGAGGGATGGTCCCTTCCCACTAATGGGAGGCACCAAGGCCCTCTCCAACAGCAGTGATATTGTGTTCAGGGTATCTGATTACTTTGGTTCAGCTCCGAAGGCCTTCTAGCGGTTCCCTCATTGTGAAAAGTGAGGTTACAGGGCCTTCTCGGTAGTGGCAGCTGCACTGTGGAACGCCCTCCCATCAGATGCCAAGGAAATAAACAACTAAATGGCCTTAGCCCAGTATAACTGGAGCATCTCCTCCCCCATCCTTCAGCCTGGACAGAGGTCCTCCTCCAAGGGTCTTCTGCTGGTTCCCTCACTGCAATAAGCAAAGTTACAGGGAACCAGGCACAGAGCCTTCTCAGTAGTAGCAACTGTCCTGTGGAACACCCTCCCATCAGATGTGAAGGAAATAAACAACTATCTGACTTTTAGAAGACATCTGAAGGCAACCCTGTATCAGAACATTTTTAATGTCTAATGTTTTACTTTTTTATGTACTATAAGTGGCCCAGAGTGTCTGTGGAAACCCAGCCAGATGGATGGGGTATTATTATTATTATTATTATTATTATTATTATTATTGAGGTGGGTTGTTCTTCTGACTACCTGCTTGGCCCTTTCTCCCAGTCCAGGTCCCCACTTTGGCCCTCCCTGAGGTCAGACTCTTCTCCAGGTTATTGATTACTATCCTCCAATCCTCCAGCACCTTCTTCCAGGCTGGGCACCTCCAAATCCCCAATCTCTACCTTGTCGTCTGACTACCCCTGTGTTCATAGGCTTCATGACATGAAGCAAATCTGGGGATGATGCAGGGTGCACAGAGGGTGAAAAATCCCACTGCTCTTGCTGAAATCTTGCATTAACAGGACAGGTTATTGGAATAGTGCCTACTGCAGGCAGCAGCATCTACTGTTCTTCCTTATCAACATCACCACCACCACTGTTGGGGCCAGAGTGCTTAAGCAAGTTGCAACAGTGAGGGGAATGAGCAGGTCAAGGAGACTCTTGGTACCAAGGTGTGGGTGCTCAATAGACAAGCAAATATGCCAGCCCCTAACACTGGCCCCAGTATGTAGGGAGCTTGAGTAGATGCTTGTAGCATTGCCAGCTAATGACAATTTTCTAGGAAGCTCATCTCAAAATGTCCATTGTGGTAAGTGGTTCCAGTAAGTGAGGTGACAGAGGCTGGTAAGGAAGGCACTGTCAAGCTTACCAGGCTTTGAGAAGGTGTTGCAAGGGTTCCGGGGGGTGCTGTCAGAACCCTCCCAGCTCCCTTCCCAGTAAACGAGAAAAACACACTGAGTATGCAGATGGGGGGGAGGATAAAGAAAGTGCAAGTTGAGGGCTTCTTGTACTGTAAAAAAGGATTCATCAGCTGCACCACCCTTTCTTACCATGTTCATGACTGTCAAGATGTACGTAGTCACATTCTCCTTGCTGTGCTTCTCCAGCATTTTCCTGTCTGCCACAACTAGAGTTTCAACATTCAAACTTCCACTGTTCTGACTTTTAATGGGGGATCTTTTCAGCCTTGCCAAGCTCCGATATTCATCAGACAGGATGAATGTGTCCTCTGTGGGTGGTTTAGGTGTGTCTAAAAGGAAACAGAGCAGAGATTTGGAAATTGCTCAGAACTGACTTTTCTTTCTTTATGACCAGTTTAGCTCCGTCCTAAAGTGTTGAGGGACTAGAACCCTGAATGAATCTAGGATATTGTGATAGATGCCAAATGCTGATTAAAATGGGTTGTTAGCTGGGGAGTCCTTTTCAATACATTAATAAGTCCTGATTTGTCCGTCTTTGTTAATTTTCTTTTTAAAGACACTTAATACAACATGTCACAGAGAGGGAAAAAATCTATCTCAAAAAGAACGAGTTTCACATGCTTATATGGGAAACATTTCTAATTTCTACCTAATTATTTGTTATCTCCCTATGGGGCATGTGCGTGCGCGCGCACACATTCTCCTGTATATCTAGGGACCAATTCAAAAAGCTATACTGTGTGTGTGGCCCACTGATGATTCCACACACCCCAGGCTGCATTGTACACCAATCTTCAGAGCAGCAGCAGCCCCAAGAGCACATGCACAAAGCAAACTGTGCTAGGATTGTTGCAACAGCAAGCAATATTATGGTTACTGCTTTGGAATAAAGTTGCAGGAAACCTGTTGACCATAAGCACAATGCCTTCTGGACCAAATGAAAACAGATGTGTATAGTTCATGCTAATTTATCCTAACAGACAAAGTTTCAACCCCTCCATCAAATAAAGGATCCTAAATGAGGGTTGAAACCATGCATTTTTAAGAGAGTTGAAGGTGTGATGACCAATGAGCCATTCTTTCTATAATGAATTGTATGTGCTTGTGGATGAACTGGCTAGCTTAGCTGGTAAAGCATGAGACTCTTAATCTCACGGTTGTGGGTTCAAGTTTCCTGCATAGCAGGGGGTTGGACTAGATGACCCTGTGATCCCTTCCAACTCTAGGATTCTATGATTCTGTGTCTTTATCATACAGCACTTGCACTTCTAGGCACATGAGATTTTGAAGGGCTGCAGAAGCCTACACTCAGGTCTTTTTACTCATGACATGTCAAGGATACATGTGAGGATGGGTGAATCAGTCAATTTTATTTTCTCCTACTTTCTCATTTTTTTCCAATCTTAAATTCAGTCCTGCACATTTTTGCATCTGTTTCTGATCTGTTTGTTTATTTTTAAAATCCTCATGAAAATGTGTCAGCGTTGCAGTACAAATTTCTCCTAATATAAACACTCTTGTGTGCAATTTTCCCTAATATATACATTTTTACAAAACAGTTTCCCCTCATATTATGCATTTTGCATGTTGTTGTTATTAATACAGACATTTTATGCACACGTTACCTTAGTATATGCATTTTTGTACACACTGCTTGGCTGGCCTACTGTATTGCAAAATTTGGAGAAGTGTGAATTTTGACAAGTGGCTATGTAGTTCATATACTGTTTTGGAAACTACAAATTAGATTTAACTTTCAATGTGAAATGAAATGAATTTCTCCTCTATCCCTTGGTAGACATTATTTATTTTAACAGCACACCTAAAAATGTTAAGTATGAATGCCTGTACATGTCTGCTTGGACAGCTACTGTGCAAATGCACTTACTAGGAATCCTGATTGGCTGCAGCTCCTTTGCCTCTGCATAATTTGTGAAATGACTCAGAACCAACCATGGGATTTGTATCTACAGCATGGGAAACATTGAATTGTATCCAATGTTAGTTCAACTCAAAGTTGTCCCATTGAAATTAATGAACATGACTAAGGCTCATTAATTTCGGTGGGTCAAGTCTGAGTAGAACTTAGCTGGATGCAACCCAAAGCCTTTTACTCAACACCTTAAACTTTTCATAGCTTCTCTCACCAGATAAAGTATTTCTGTGCCCAATGTTTTATTATAGGGACAGGTAGATAACTATTGTTACACCTAAGTTAAGAAATGTGTGTCTATCATACTACCTTATTTTATAAATCCAGACATCCCATCATTTAGCTGCTTTTTCTATTTCAACAACATTATTATTTCCCTTCTGTATAACTTTTCTCTGTTGCTTGAGTCATCTGATACAATCCGTTCAGAAGTCAAATGGTTTCTGATCTCTGCTTGTAGCACCCTGAACTGTGTGGGGAGATCTGTGTGACTAGGATCATGCCTTAAGGCAGATGGCCACCCTTAATGAACTTTGGTTTTGCTTCCTTCAAACCCTGGAATTCGATGTATCTATAAGCTCTTTACCATCTCTCTTACTGTATCTGTGCAGAGCCTTGCTGAATAGAACTAGTCTTGATTAGAGTAGAAACTTCCATGTACTACAGTGATACAAAGGAGCAATTATGGTAAACAGCTTATACAAATGGGCTTCAGCTACTCTTCCCATCTGTTTTGCCTGACAGCCCCACCTTTTGACAGCTCTGGATAGTTCCAAGTGAGCTGACCCAACCTGAAGCAATCAAGGGTTATATCAATCCAATTTGACCAAAGCCCAGATTGACCCAAATAGGCCCAATTTGATTTTGGCATTCTGCGTCAGCTGAATCCAGTGCACAACCCTACAAAATATGCTTTTCATTCTCTTGATCATGCATATGGTATTCTACTGCAAAAAAACTGTGGCAAGAGAATGTTTGGGCCATTTGAGCATTCTCAAGCTATTCTGTGCTAGACAAAGAAGTGGGTTACAAGACTGGTCAAATCAGGTACTGTAGAGATCAGCAGTATTACCAGACGAAGCTTTTGCTTGACTATACTTATCTATTCAAACTGCAAGTAGGAACCACATGTTTCGGTGCTCACAAATATGTAAAATACCTGCATAGAGAAAACGGACACATTGGGGAGAAAAGCTCTACCATAAGGTATGTTATGGTTTATTTATATCCCACTTTTTGGTCCAAAGGCCTCCAGTGCAGTGAACAACATATTAATACATAAGAAAAGTACAATAAAGAGTACAGCCAATTAATCATGTCACTTTTCAGTTGGAAACCAGGCTAACACAGAGAGAGACAATCACAGAGGGGGGGGGGGAGGGGAGAGAGGCTGTTTCAGCCTCTCACCTAGGAACAAACACATCCACAAGCAATAGTCCATGCCAGAGGTCCCTCACTCTTGCCATATTTCAAGGGAGAAACTTACTCTCCTTCAGAATTTTCCCTTTGGAACTCATCCACCAGTGGCAACCCACTACCAACTGCGGCCTCCATATAAATAGGCTTCCCCCTTGGAAACCTGCCACAACTGTGTCAAAATTCTTTCCAAATGTAGCTAGCTGGCCAAATCTTTTGACTGTGCCAACAAGCTACTGTTCTGCAGCTGCAGCAGGAAAGGGTTGGAGAGGCAAAGATGACATTCACCGTATTTGACTACCCCGCTAGCTGCTATTTTGGAAGTTGACTTGGGGAAGCAAGGGTTAGCTAAGTTAAGTAGTCAGGGGGTGGTCTGTAGATTTAATGATGACTCCCCTATCTTGTCATACTCCCCCCCCCCCCCTCATCTTGTCATACTTTATTTGAGAACTGGGCTCCAGCCAGAAGCAGGTTGCTGGGTGGCGTGAAGCAATTACACTATCTTTCTGTCATGTGGGTCACTACTGTTTACTGCAGGGAAAGGGGCCAGGCAATGAGGAGGTTAGTGCAGTACAACTGCACCAGACCAATCCAGTGCACCTGCCTGTGCATAATACCAAACTCAGTCTCCTTTTTTTTCCTCCTTCACTCATCAAGTGACTGGAAAGGAACAAATGGGAGTGCTTTTCTCTCCTCACCCCCCCCCATGGATCCATTTGTTCCCTTCCTCTTTCTAGGTGGTGAGAGTGGCAGAGAAATCACAAGGTCCAAAGCAGAGTACTCTGAAAAATGAACATAACAAGCATGACTATCTAGAAAGATAGGAAAGATAAAGGACTGGTATTGATGCAGCACTGCTGTTTAGGCACCCCAGTCCTGGGATCCATAGCCTGGTCCTCAGGCTGCCACTACCTCCCCTAATCCTGCACAGAGGCTTTGGGGATGGGAGTGGGGCTAAGGGAGCAACAGCAGGAAGAACATGGGGAAAGATCAGTTGTGTGAGTAAACTTCCGTCCCCTTGCCTTTTGAAGTCAAGCCACAAAGCACATGACTTCATTTGTTTAGCTGGGAATATGAGATTATATGGTCTTCACATAATATATATGTTTAGTGCATGCAGACAGTAGTTTCTCAGGCCACCTTGTCTTGAGATTAGTCTTGTCTTTGCTGTTACTATTAAGAAGAAAAGGGTTACTAAAAAAATGGGGGAAGAATTTTACTAAAGCGTGACTTGCTAAACACGATCCACTTGGCATGCCTTGCTCTGTAATTATGTATCTTGGGATAAGTGGCTTGAAAAGAATGCTGACTAATGCTGATTCTATACAAGCTGCATGTTGAGTGCAATTATTAAAGAAAGTTAAAAGGGGCAAATGTTACACATATGCCGTAAATGCTAAAGATTTCTTTTTCCCATTATTATTTTTTAAAGCTGATCTATTACAAGTGTGGGTTTAACTAAACAGTCTTTTTAAAAACTACAACAAAGTCATCTTTCAAATTGAAGCAAATGAAAAGCACACAAATAAATAGCTAGGTCTCTAATGGGGAACACTAACATCCAGAAAAAACAAGGAATCTCAGATGAAGCTGCAGCAATCAATTCCCATTGTAACTCAGGTTTGCTTTCCTAATAAGATTGCCAAATACATCCAGGTTTGGTGTTCATAATGAGGATAAGCAAGCAAACAAGCTATCCAAAGCAGTCCTAATCATGGATTAATCTAGGAGAAATGAATTTGTGGTTGCCTCTTGCCCCTTGAACTCCAGATGCTTAAGGCCAACATGCCCAGAGCCTCTCTTTATCCAGAGTTATGGATTTGGGAAGCTATGTATGCAGGCCAGTCTTTGCCAGCCTGGTGCCTTCCAGATGTTTTGGACTGTAATTCCCATCAGACCAGCCACAATTCCACTCCAATTCTACATGTAATTTAACAATCAATTCCTCTTCCCCAGGAACTCTAGAAACTGTAGTTCTGGGAAGGGAAATGGTGGTCTTCTAACAACACTCAGCACCCTTAACACACTTCAGACTACAGTACACAGGATTGTTGGGTGGGGGGACTGTTTACAATGGTACGATAAGGCTTTAAATATATAGTGCAGATTGGGGGAGGCACTGCTCATTCTCTTTTATTTGGACTTTTTTTAAAAAAAAAATGCAGCAATCACCAAAGCAATGCGTGCAGACCACTGCAAAAAACAAACACCTAATAATCTAAGAACTACTACGTCAAGAAAAGAGATAGAAAGTTTCCTTACATACATTTCTTGCGACGTCCACAAAAATGCTGCTTTTGAAACCTTCCGTGGTGGTAACCGTGAGCTTGGACGTGAGACTTGTGGGCAGTGTGATTTCTGTGATGGCCAGGGGGGAAGTGATGGGGATTGGAATCTACTTTGTGCACCTTCTCTTCAGCGGTCCGTTTGTACAATACATGAGGGTGGTGTCCGGCAGGTGGCGTATAGTGGTGTTCCTGTGCTAGGTGTTGAGGTAATGGAGATATAAGGAAGTCATTCTCCCGTGTCCTTATCAAACCTGACTAAAGAGATAAATATAAAGAAAAGATAAGGTTATACTTAGGTTCACTAGGCAAAGAGTTTCTCAAATGCAGCCACAAGGAATCTTAAGAGCAGGTCACCAACCTTCTCCGTTGCCTTGTATGAGATTTGAGCATACTATGGTCACATTCACACCACACATTGAAAGCACTATGATAGATCCTTAAACAATCATGGCTTCCCCCCAAAGGATTCTGGGAACCATGGTTTGTTAAGTGTGCTAAGATGCCTATCCCCCTCCCAGAGCTGCCATTTCCAGAGTTCCCTGTGATGATGGGTTAATTATTAAACCACTCTAAGAATTGGGTGGGAAATAGGGGGTTTCCTAACAACCCTCAACACCCTTAAAAGCCACAGCTCACAAAATTCTTTGGGAGAAAGTGTTACTGTTTTCACAATTAAAAACACACAAACTGATGTGGAAATATGGAGGATCAAATTTAAGACTGCAAATTTGGGAAACTGAGAGAAACCAAAATTGATAGATTCAGCCATGTCTCTTAAGGAATTGCAGGCAGCTAGGCATGTGAACATTTACAAATATCTTTGTAAATATCTGCTAGTCCTATTGACGTCTCACTTCTTACTTAAAATATCGACAGAACTGTGCACAAGTCAGAAAGGTGGCAAAACTTTGTGAATCACAAAGTTGTGCACTCTCTTTCACACACCCCTGAATTAGGAATGAAAATGCAAAAAACAACCCATTCCCTTATTATTGTTCTTAATATAGCCAGCTCTAGTTTAAAGGGCCAACATGGACTTTGAGGTCTGTGCTGCTGCAAACCTTGTTAACCACTTGTCAGCTTCTGTAGTATATGTGTAACAGATTCATCAAAACCAGATGTGCAAATTAGTTTGGTTACTCAAAGACTGTGTACTCAGAAGCAAGGTACCATGTTGTAATGGTGTTCTAATGGTATCTTGTGAGCTGCCCTGACCATTTTACATTTAAAAGCAGTATATAGATTTTTTCCACAAATAAATACTATGAGGTCAAATGCCGTGGTAGAAATACAATAGCATGCAGATATGTGTCCTCTTTTGACCTTTTGGTAACGTAGTAACACTTTTTTGACTATACATATGCGGCCACCCTAAATTCCTCCTGGGTTACTGGGTATATGATGACATCCTAAGAACTCCTTCAGATGGCCTGTTCATTGAGCATTCATTCTGATTTACTTGATGTGGGGATTAGACTATGTCTGATCTTTATTGCACATTTGTCCTGATTTGTTTGCAGGGAGATTATACAACGAGCATACACTCTAATTTGCTTGTGAAGTGTTTATAAGTTTTCCCATTAATCAGTGATCATCCCACATTTTGCAATGTATTACTCTGTGACTTTCCTAACTGCAAAAATGCAGGTTGTTGTTGTTTTTAAGTGGATTTGTTGCACTGTTGTGACTGAGCTCTTTAATCCACTTGCATTGCATAAACCTCAATTTCCAGTATGCACTTGAATCCCTTTCACAAAGTACTGACAGCCTAGAGGTGACCTAAAATGTTTCCGCACAAATAGGATACCCTGGGTTATTATCCTTCTTACTACATGGATTGTATCTCATGTTGTTAGTTGAAAATTAGGATATCTTCACATTAGCAGCTTAAAAGACAGAAAGGTCATCCCCCATCCCCAATCTGCATTTCAAGCCTCATTTGCACAGTGTTCACATCTGAGAAGGGGCAGAGATGTCTTCCTCCAATGCACATTATTGGTTTCCCCACTCCCATGGAACTCCTTTCCATGATGCTGTTATCTGTGTGTGCACAAGGATCTCTGCATGTGCAATGGCTTTCTCAAATGTCCCTACTACTGCCTACTCTGCATCCAGTTTTCTAGTCAGATTGAAACTGGTTTGAGAGAAAAAAATGCATCAAACATTTGTCAAGAAACTGCAGGACTGATATGGATTGTGGCTAATGTGTAACTGTGGCTTCAACATCTAGCAGTGGGAGCACACTGAATGCAGATTAAGTTTTAATATGAGCATATTCTTAGTTTGGAAAAGATTCACAGCGCCACAGATCAGAGAGAAAGAACATGGTCCCAGGCATCTTCAGCTAAAGGAAATGAAGCAGCGGGAGTTTTTGTTGTTGCTGTTTTAACTTGCCCAAAGTCCCAGAGAGCTGCTGCCAGTTTAAAAAAAAACAAAATACTGGCCTAGGTGAACCAGTGCTGTCTAAACTTGGTGGAAGGAAGTTTTATATGTTTATATGAAAATCATGCACTTGTAGTTGGCCAACAGTTTCACAGCTGGCCTGCAGGTTTCCATAAGGTATCCCACTGACCACTGTATAAAACAGGATGCTGGACTGGATAGACCTTCACTGTCACCCAGAAGGGGTTTAAAAAAAAAAAATACTTCACTGAGCCATGATATAATTGCTGCAATCAGCACCTGGTATCCTTGAGCAACTGCAAGGGCTCCAATGGCCCAGTAGTTTCTACTGCTGATGCCTCCCCCACCCTTTCCATGTATCTATTTATTTATTGGTCTGGCACACCAAGAAGTACCATAGTACCTACCTGCCTGCAGACTGTCTCACCAGAGTAGTGCATGCTCTGGTTATCGCCTGCTTGGAGTACCGCAATGCG
Source organism: Podarcis tiliguerta (assembly GCF_965153285.1). NCBI lineage: Eukaryota > Metazoa > Chordata > Lepidosauria > Squamata > Lacertidae > Podarcis > Podarcis tiliguerta. The sequence goes on from NC_139541.1 coordinate 45,831,365, forward strand.
CTCTACATGGGGCTACCTTTGAAGGTTACCCAGAAACCACAACTAAACCAGAATGTGGCAGCTAGACTGGTGACTGGGAGTGGCCTCCAGAACCATATAACACTGATCCTAAAGGATCTTCATTGGCTCACAGTGCATTTCTGAGCAGACCTTTAAAGCCCTAAAAGGCCTCAGCCCAGTATACCTGAAGGAGCATCTGCTCCCCCATCGTTCAGCCTGGACACTGAGGTCCTCCTCCAAGGGTCTTCTGCTGGTTCCCTCACTGTGAGAAGCAAAGTTACAGGGAACCAGGCAGAGAGTCATCTCAGTAGTGGTGCCCTCCCTGTGGAACCCCCTCCCTTCAGATGCCAAGGAAATAAGCAGCTATCTGACTTCTAGAAGACATCTGATGGCAGCCCTGTATTAGGCAGTTTTAAATGTTTGATGTTTTAGTATGTTCTGATATATGCTGTGAGCCGCCCAGAGTGGCTGGGGAAACCAGCCAGATGGGCAGGGTATAAATAATAAATAACTATTATTATCTTGTCTCTTAGTGGAAGCAGAACATAACCATCATGGCAAATAGCCACTGATATTCCTACCTTCCATAAATTTGTCTAATACCCTTTTAAAGCTATACAAAGTGGTGGCCATCACTACCTCTTCAGGGAGAAAATCTCATCATTTCATGAATGTGCTGTGTAAAGAAGGACATTCTTTCAGTCTGATTCTACCAAACTTCAGCTTCATTGGATGGCCTTAAGTTCTAGCATTATGAGAGTTCTAGTCTCCTGACCTTGTGTCCCCCTGGGGCATACTTGTAAATGTAAAGGGCTGCTCCCTGGATCACTGTCATAGCAGCCCCTATGAAAAGACAATGACAGAGCAGGAGGCCCAGCAGAGGACACTTTGCTCAGGGGCCTCCTCAAACCCCATGCAGCTGTGGCTGCAGTTTATTACACTATGAAAATAAGAAAAGAGACTTCACCAGGAGCTATTTGTTCCTTCCTCTTTTCAAAAGAAATTAACTAAGCCTGCCCAGCCTCATCTAACATCTTCTTTGGAGTAAAACCTTTGCTGTCAATGAAAATACAAAAGAGGTTCATCTTTGGCAAGGGCTTAATTCATTTGCTTGCTTTGCTCAATGTGCTGGTAATCTTCAAACTGGCAAGCCACACTAGGGCATGGAGAAGCAGATCCCTACAGGGGACAGAACTGATATTTTAATCCTTAAGATTTATGTCATCATTTATTAAGAAATGACACCATTCATACGAAGTTCTGGGCAAAAGGGGGGAAGGGAACCTCATAGTCTTCTGGTATTCTGCACCAGAAACAGGGCATCTGCTAACTGATTTTACAGAGAGAGAGAAAGAGAGAGACAGAAAAACATAGTAAATCTGTTCTTTATTTTGCTATTCTAAAGGTTTCCAACATCTGAAATTATTCCTAGAGGATTCATTTCATAAATGATTTGAACCATATGATTTGAATTGTCTGTGTTTCCCTTTCAAGAACCTGCTTGTGATGTGCACTGCATTGCAGACATCTCATTGGTGGGCTGAGAATTCCAATGATGTGTAAGGAACTTATTAGGACTGTCCGCTGATTAAAGAATGCTCAGATGATTGATCACCATCCCTTATTATAAATCTGCATATTACAGAAGGCTGGAAATGGGTGCCTTTTTGAGATACTGAAAAGAATGTAAGAATAATTTAATGAACAATTTTAGCAACATGTTGTTATTCATATTTTGATTTTGGTTTTTTCCCTATTACTGTAACATGCCAAAACTACATCAAAAAACAAACAAACAGGAATGTATCCCTAATTGGAGCCTTGCCAATTTAACTATTCCTCCCTGATTAAATTTGTTCCCCATTGATTAATCAAAGCTTTAGTTGATTAATCAGTTGATTAAGCCAATTAAACCCTGCAGTCCAGTTCAAAGTTGTGAGGGATAAACTTCCCTTTGCACAACATTGTGGGAGAAAATGGGTACGGTTTATGACTTGAAAAAGTCATAAGTTGGCTTGTAAGTTCATTTCATCTTTTCACATTGCCATATTTTAAAATATTTCTTCAGCTGTGAACTGAAGCTATGACTGAGGCCTATGACTTTAACTGAAAACAGTGAAACAGTCAAATTGTTCATATTGTTTGATTGGTTGTCCCCTTCGCAGAGGACAGTTCTCTGTTTGAAGTGCTGTCAGAAGTCTTTCTTCTGTTTGTAGGGCTGTTCAGTCCAAGGTCCATTTATAGACAAAGAACCCTAAGGACAGAGACCAGGGGCCTTAAATTTGGCCATCAACAGCAGACTGAGCAGGTATTCAGATCCTCTGGTCAAAGTCTTCCCCATTAGAGTGAGATGTGTCGTATTTCTGTCTGTACATAAATCTGTTCTAGCCCTGTCTTCCTTCCCTTATTCTAGTATAATATATTAATCTTGCCATAATTCCATAACTAGTAGCGGATGGTGTGATGAGTCATTACTGTTTACCAGGAGGGGAAGGAGAGGGCACTGTGGCACAATCAAACCACTCATAGGAGCCAACGGCGAGGGGCTGAGGTACCTTCATCCCCCCATAAAATATTTGAGGGGGTCAGGCCCATGCAAAATTGATGGGCATTGTCATTCAGATGGTGTGTGTGCACCACATCACGTGATTGATTATGCAGGGTGGGGCTTACTTGCCCCCACCCAATATTTTATTTAGGTTGGCGCCCTTGAAACTAGTACAGTCAATCCGACACTCCCTCTGGTTTATCAGTACTGCACCACCCTCCCTGCACCTTGCCTGTCTCCTCCTCAACAACCAGCAGCAATTCACTTGCCTGGATGTTGGCTAAGTGCCTCCACCACACAGTCTATTCTATTGTAATATATCTGCTCACTGGACAGCTGGACCAATTCATATAACAAACCAGGTAATAATGGTGAGGCTCAGCAACATCACTAGTTCCAATCTCTCATTAGAAGCCACTGTCTTCTTATGTATGGCAATGATGTACCCAAAAAAGGGCCAACTGAGACTAAACATAAGTAGAAATTATATTTGAATCATCAAAATAAATCTGCATAATACCTGAATGTTTAAACAAACTGGAAAAGTTGAGAAAGAGAGAGAGAGAGAGAGAATGTGTGTGTGTTTGTTTGTGTGTGTGTGTGTGTGTGTGTGTGTTGTAACATGGTATCTTACAATATTTTTAAAATAATTTTTAAAAGGTTTAGGAAGTATGCACAGAACAGCAGGCTGCCACTTCAACAACTCGAAAACATGACCTAGTCTTTGCCCCATGCCAACTACAAAAAAAATAGATTGCTGATATACTACCAAGCCATGAGATCTGTGCACCCAGAAGGCCAGAGATAGGTTCAGCCATAGGTTTCATAACACAGTCTAGTGTGATTGTTATTGCTGACGTGCCAGTGCTGATGACAGCAGGGAACAGGTTGGCAGCTGATCACACTGTGCTATCCTTGATTTACATAGTACAACTTGCATTTCCCCTCTTCTTTCTTTTAGATTTTATGCTGGAAAACTTCAAATGTAATTGAACAATAGCTGTATCGCTATTATGTCATGGTGGTTTGCATTGCATCTGGTTAGAGAGAATAAAAATCTGGTGGTGGCCGTGGTTTTGAGCCCAGCCTCCAGACAGAAAACATTAAGCTTTTTAATGATGCATCTGCTAGAAGTGGTTCACACTCTGATATAGATATAGATATCACTTCATTACTCATTACTCATTACTCGATGACTCACAGCTGAACGTGCAAAGTGACGCAGTTGAAAAGGATTGCATCTGACATAATCTGAGCTGATATGGAAGTTTCACCTGTAGCATTTTATATCTCTTGGCGCATTCAAACATGCCAAAGTATCACTTCCACAGACAACACTTGATCACTGCAGCATTGGATGTTAAATGCATGTCATGACCCATACCACTGCAGAGGGGTAACTGCTCAGCCCCCACCCCTTGCTGCTGCTGCTGCTCATTGTTTATTGGTTCTCTCTTCAACATCCATCACTCTCTCTGGTTGGCTGTGTGGACAGAGCCAAGAAGAAGGCGGAAAGTAAATGGTCAGCCATGACCACAGGAAAGAGAATGTTCTGTGCAGAGGCAAAGCAAGGCAGATATCAGCTGCGTGCAGGGTGACCTTATACAGCTTCCAGCAGATACTAAAGCAGAAAAATTTAGCGCATGCAAAGTCAGCCAAATACTACTCAATTATTCCGGACTGCATACCTGATGTTAGTCATATTGAGCAAATGAATGTTATGTTGATGTAATCAAACTATCAGATAATGAGATGTCTGAACCTGAGAACATTTATTGGGATTTGTTCCACTAAAGGAGGCTACAAGTGCCTTTATGATGGAAACTCTTGAACAAATGGGATTATGAATTGAATATCTGTGTGGTCAAGGTTATGATAACATGAAAGGCAAAGAAAATTAAGTATAAAAGAGAATCCTGGACATAAACACACATCTTTTCTTTTCTTTTCTTTTTTTTCTTTATCTTTTTTTTCTTCTTTTTTTTTGCCCTGAAATGCACACTCTTTAAATTTAATAGTCAATAATGCCACTACTCAATAATGCCTAGAAGCAACTGGTTTCTTCAGTTTGGTTCAACAGATTTATATGGTAATTATTTCTCTGCATCGACTTGGCATTAGCAAATTCTAACTAGCCATGTATCAGACTTAGGTATAACCGTTAACCCACTGAGCAAAACAAGATGGAGAGTTGGATCGATGCTTTGAAACCACTGATATATATATGATGCTTTAATAGAGATCTTTGATGACATGTGCCTTAAAAGTTTATCTGGAAATACTTCCCAAATTGAAGCTGAAGCCCTTGCTGATGCAATTTGTAAATTCAAATTTGTGGTATCTCTTTTTACATGGTGCAACATCCTTTTTTGAAGTTAATTTTACAAGCAAGCTACTACAAAATAGGGAAGCTGATTTCAGCTACAAACCAACTGCAAGTGACCAAAAATTACCTTGTGGGCAGCAGGTGTGATAGGACTTTCAACAAGTTTTGATAGATGCCACTGAGACTGCAAAGTAGCTAGAAAAACCATCAAACTTCAAGATAGAACAAGTTAGAAAAAGGTGAAAGAAATGGCAGTTTGAGTATGAAGCCCAAGAAGAGGTACCATAAGATCCAAAACAGAAACTCAAAGTGGGTTTCTACCTTGCCAATGATGATTCTTATTCTCATTAAAAAAAAAAATGTCCAGTAGCACCTTATAGACCATCTAAGTTTGTTCTGGTATAAGCTTTCATGTGCATGCACACTTCTTCAGATACACATTGTAATTCCCACTGCCCTAACAGCCTCCTGAACTCCACCCCACATTGTTCAAGGGGAGTTCCATATTCTCCAGAGTGCCTTTTCAGGGCATTTCAGGGGAGAGGAGGGGAAATGTTTCATTAACTTCCTTTGGTTACAACAACACATTTTATTACACAAGTCACAGAACTAGTAAAAAATCCCTTAAGTTAATTTAGGATCCAAATGATTGATAGATAGTCAGATGAAGTAACAAGTGTTGAACAACTTGTGTTGTAGGATGAGGAGTGGACTTGGGCTAAAAATAAGACTAAAAGATGAGCAGAAACAAAACAAAAATCCTGACAAACTTTAAATGATGAATGCTTTCAAGCTGCCTGGCTTCAGTTTTGCTATGAAAGGGGTGTGTGGATGCATTCAGCATAATGACATAGCTTTCTTGAAGACTCTATATTTTTAAGCTTCAAATGTTAAGCTGGCTTAAACTACATAGCATTTTAGTTCCCCCACAAATTAAAGGATCTTCAGTGATCTTGAACCTTCAAACAACCATTTTGTTCTCTGGCTAGAAGACCGCTCAGTTCAAGTTAGTGCCACAAGAATGAACGCTATTTCTGAATGCTCAGCAATGGTTAAAAACAAGGTAGGAAAACTAGTCTCCCTTCTAATTATTCAGATATGAACAGAGAAAGAGAGAGACGAGGTTCCACTGAATGGTGCCTTTGTGCTTTGGCAGTTGAGTGGATCTTTTAAAAACATCTCCGAAACATCCGTTTCCAACGTTGTGTAGCAATGATGCAGTATTTAAATCCATTTCCTGGGCTGGGTTTTTAAGAAATCATGCATTGTTCCATACTATAAAGTACAGAATTTAAGTACAAAGTAAAATACTCTACATTCAATCTTAGACTGTTTCCCTCTGTACTTAAATTATTTGGCTTTCTCTGTAAAATGAAATGCTGAAATATAAAATAAAGTGATGCCTTGCTTCCTATTCCCCTGCTCCCTACATCAATGAATGTCTGATGGAATTACACTTTATATGTAATCCTGTGGTTTCTTCTTTCATAATCTTTAACATTTTCCCCCCACACATACAGTCAACAGATTCAAAGCGTAGAATTCAAAGTGAAGGCAAAAAAGGACATGGCTATTCTTAACATCATGCTTGGGGGAGGGGCAGACTTTGGTCATTTGGCTCCATAAGAGGGGGCAAAATTTGGTGTGCACACACACGCCAGTTACCTGCTTAATATAGGCATTATCATCATCATAATTTTGCACCCCCTCAGCTCAGTGTCCTGGGTGGAGGAACAGCTCACACCACCCTTAATTTGGCACTACTGGAGAAGGGCCATTGCTCAGTGATAGAGCAACTGCTTTACATGCAGAAGGTCTCAAGTTCAGTCTGGGTATCTTCAAGCAGTGCTGGAATTGTCCCCTGTCTGAAACCCATGTAGGTAGTCATCACTGCTTCATGTTCACTCTACTTCAGCAAGGTTTGTTCTTTGATGTGCTTGATTATTTTATCTTTAACAAAACTTTCCGAGGACAGATGTTGAGCTAACTGGCCTGAAATGTCCAGCATCCCTTTCCTAAATCTGGTGTTATATTGGCTGCTTTCCTGCCCTCAGGTATGCAAACTGTTCTTAGGGACAAGTTACACAGAAGAGAAGTAATTTCATCTTTCAGTTATTTGAGAAATCTCATGCAGATACTCCTAAGCCCTTGCTGGTATTCTCTCTGCACAATTGTTTTGTGGTTAGTTGACTTATTTCGTTGAGAGCTTGGGCTTTCTTTAGGTCAAGGAAAGGGCAGAATGCTTTACACGGGTCCCGCCAAAAATGGGGTCTAGAATGCACCCCCTGCACAAAACAAGGGTTGCCTGTAGAATGAGGGGATGAATGAGGTAGGAGCACTCAGCCCTGGTGCTCAGTTCATGAAATATGGTTTAACCATAAAGCATGGTTTATGAAGCAGGGAGTAATTGTTGAAACGGGACCTGTTTATGATAGTTTCATATCTCCTGCCTCACCATAGTATGCTGTATGCTGTTCTGTAGTATTCTGTTGTGTAGACAGTTTGTGGAAAAACACACTGTTTATTCAAACATAATCATTTTGAGTAATCATCATCAGAGGCCCTGGGAAACATAGCAAGACTAATTTCCTGTATGCTTTGGTGAGGGACACATAGGGAATAGTGTTGCTTTATTTTCCCAGTGTTCCCAGTAAGGTTTATTTGAAACTCATTGGGCTGAATAAATAGTGTGACTTTTGTACACCATAGGAGCTCCCCTATCTTTCATTTGCCTTCATCATATACCATATAGATCTGGAAACAGGTACCCTACAGATGTTACTGGACGCCAGCTCCCATCATCCCTGAGCATTGGTAATGTTGGGTGGGGTGATGAGAGTTGTCATCCAAAAACATCTGGAGGGCTTCAGGTTCCCAAACCCTGTTGTGCATCACACTACAGGGTCTTCTGGGAAGTGTACTCTCTTTAGCCAATGCTATGACCTGTGGGGAAACATTTGTACTTCCTGTCTAGTGTGCTTGCTCGTGTTGCTCATGTGGGACCAGTGAAGACTCAAGGCAAAGTCAGTGGCCAGGAATGAGGTAAGGCTTCAAATTAAATCTGCATGTAGGAAAGTATAGGCCTCACCAGGTATGAGAGCTTCCATTCATCAAGGAAAAAACACTCGATTCTCATCAGTCTCTCTTCGTGAACTGCAGCAATTTGTTCCATATCTCATAGTATTTCCATTAGTCACTCAACTTTCAAGCAATTTTGGGGGTGCCATGGGAGGATGCAGAAATGTTTACCACAAGCACAAAGCCATCATCAGGCAGTGCAATTCAACATATGCAAAGCACTTCCTGCTCACGACTGTGAAGGTGGTGGAAGCATCTTCCATCCCTTTATCTTTGGCAATCATTGCTTCCTTTTTTGTAATTCCTTGTATCCAAACTCCATCCTAAATCCGCATTTGCTGACTACAAGCCAAAAGATATGCCTTGTTAAATGCAGTGCAAAACCACACTCTAATGGATGCCAGATGGATTTTTATTTGCATGTACCTTCAAAGTGTCTAAGCCTGCCTGTAGCAAGGGAGAGCAGAGATATAAACTGCCCTATTCTTAGACCCACCTCTTTGCAATGTGCATCAGCTTTAACCCCAATTTTAGAGCTGGGGTTAGGGACACTCCAAGGAAAGTAGCAAGCAGGACTTTGCTTGCCAGCTACACATACACTTTGCATACTTTGGGGTGGGGAACTGTAGCCCAACAGCCCAAGCCAGCATGGCCAATGGCTCAATGTGATGGTAGCTGCATTTAAGCAACATCTAGAGTTCACAGGTTCCCTGCCTCTAGAGCATTATGTAAATGCTACAAAAATGATTAAATCCACCCTTAAATATCCCCTTTTGTCTCTTTTCCATGGTCCTTCATATAAAGATCTGCTGTCTTCCAGATGGTGTTGAAATCCCATCAATGCCAACCAGCATGGCCAAGGGTCAGGGATGATGGGAGCTGTATTGGGAAGGGCTGTGGCGCAGTGATAGAGCATCTGTTTTGCATGCAGAAGGTTCCAATTTCAATCCATGGCATCTCCAGGAAGGACTGATAAAGGAGCTGTGTGAAGCTCTGGAAAACCACTGCCAGTCAATGTAAACAATATTGAACTAGAAGGACCAATGGTCTGACTAATTATAAGGTACCTTCCTATGTTCCTAGACCAGTAATATCTGGTGAGGCACAGATTCCTCACCCCTGCTCTATTACATTTCAGATCAAAAGTATATGTTACCCTTTTAAAATAGCATTTCCAAACAGTTCTGCTCCGCAGTGAGAAACAGGCCTAAGATAGGTTTGACAATTATGTCAAGGGGAACTGTTTAAGCAAGGCTGCTGTGAGCACAGGATAAAAATCTAGATATTTTATTAGTAATGACAGTTCCAAAATGCATTGCAAAGCAAACAGGAAGCCATGGGATTATGCTCTGAATTCCCTAATGCTTCACTTGTTTTGTTGTGAAAGGAAGACAGTGCAGTATTTCTCATATGTTTGAACTGTTTCTCATGCACCAACAAGAACCAATGATGAAATGTTGAAAATATAGGTGAGTGATACAGAAAGAGTTGTCATAAAGAGAACAGAAACAAATGCATCCCTGTAGATAATAGAGCAACAAATCATTTATTTTCTGCGAAATAAATGTAAGGTTTAGTTCAAATACCAGGAAGCCACTCTCTAAAACTTTAATCTTAAGTGAAACCAGGTGGGGAGAAATTGGGCTCAAACTGGTCAGTATCAGCTAGGGATGGGAGAATGTGGCATTTCAGTTTCTTTCACGTTCTAATTTTTTTTACTCTTCAGTTGTCCACACTTCCACATCAGTTTGCATTAAAAAAAAGTCCTCATTAAAATTCATCAACAATTTAGTGTGAATTTCTCTTAATATAAAAGTTTTTGTATGCAATTTTGCCTTATATACACATTTTTGCAAAGTGATTTATTGGAATATAATTCATTTTGCATGCTTTCACAAATATGTACAAATTAAAACACAAAAAGACACTGAACATTAAAATAGTGCTAGCCAGATGTTCTCATGATGTTCTTGCCTCGCCACATATCCCATGGCTAGCACTTAATCTCTGCTGCTAAAATGAATGTACCAGCAGTTCCTGTGAGATCTTCTCCCCCTCCATGGAACTTCCTGCCCCACTTCTAGTGTTGAGATATCCTGATTAACAGCTCACGAAAGAAATCTATCAAAATGATCTGCCACAATCATTCTCCATTCATCCACTATCTGGTCTCCATTTGCTCACATGCCAACTGAGCCTAAAGCTGAACCACTAAGCATAGGAAATAGGGAACCTTCTTCAGTCCAAGTCCCGCATTTATTTCACTGCAATGCACTGAGAACAAGATGCCTGCAGTAGGTGAGGCCAGAGGCAAAACTGGGCAGAAGAACAAATGTAAATTTTAACTTTTTACAGTGGGCTAGCTTCTACACACATTCACACACCCCTATGCTATCGAACTCGTAACTCTAACCCTCACCCTTCTCTACCCTCCATGCAGATAAGCAAGAGGCATTCTTAAAGTACAAAGACACATTGCAGACAGGCAAAACGCTTGGATGCGAAGCAGGACTGTGGATAGTTCTGAAGGCCTAGAGAGTCATGTTTGGCCCTAGGCCTCATCCTGACTAGACACCTTAAGTACTGAATGGGAACCACCACCACCTCAATCCACTCAAATCTTTTGCATAAAAGTCCACAGACCCAACACACCAAATATGGTAAAACATAAGATACCACATCCTTCTGTGGAACAGACCTTTGTAGAGGGGCAAGTGAAATGTTTTGAACAGATGCATTTATTGTCTAAAAGAAGCTTCAGGGAGAGATAGATATGTTTTAGCAATTCAGTTTTCCACCTGAACCAAATTGGACAGCCACTGAAGGCTGAGTGCCTAATTGTGATCTGAAATCTATCATTTTTGTTTTGTTTCTCTTTCTTCCAGTCTTTAATTCAGTTCCTCTAAACATATTTTTGCATGCATTTTTCACTAATAAAAATATTTTTTAAATGTTATACATTCAATATATGGCAAACTTTCCCCGAATTTATACATCTGTTGGGTTAGAGGACTGCAACACAAAATTCAGAGAAGTGTGAATTTTGAAGGCTAGCTGTGTTTCAGTTCTCCTATTGGTTTGAGAAGTGAGAATTAGGTAGTTTCTCATTTAAATGCAAACAAAATTGAATCTGTCCATGTTCCCTAGTCCAAACCAAAGCTTGTGGCCAGTGCACACCTTTCCTCTGCCCTATTGCTGTTGAGATATGCAGAGAAATGCATGAAGGTCTAAAGCTGATCATGATTTTCCTACATGTATTCACGTTGCTCCTCAGCCTACTCTCCCTTATTTATTCCATTTACAATCCCAAAAGGTAACTTTTGTATTGAACACAATGGGAATGTTCATAGGATCACTGTGATCATTTTTTCCCTGAATGATACTAGTTTACTTGGCTTGTCCTTGGGAATCAGCAGGGAAAGGACAGTAAATGTCATCCTTTTTGCTTTCCAGAAATTGCCCATATACAATAAAGAAACATTCTTGGCCCATCTGAATCCCATTCTGATATTAAAGGGTGATAAAGTAGTAAATTTTATTCCTGTTTGGCTACAGTTCAGGCTGTATTAAATCTGAATTCCAGAACAGCAAGTATTTCTGCTAAAGATCAACAGGTTTAAAGATCCCATCTCTTCGCTCTTTCCCTCAAGATGTTCTGCAACAATAAGAAACCTAGATAACAACTGTAACCTTAGATATATAGTAAACCAGATAAACATCCCCAAACTTCCAGATTTAATAGCAAACAGATCCCAGAGTGCAAAGCATGCCTGTTAAACTACAACTGAATCATCATTATGCTGTCTGTTAAAAATGACACATTCTTCAGCCAAAACCCCAGTGTCATAAAACTGGCTTTATAGCACTCAACTAAACTATAGTTGTGCATACAAACACAGGATTTGTGGAACAAATGTGACTAGAAATCTATGCAAGTGCACACAGTGACACAAGTTTACAAACCTCCCCAACACATTGAATATTATGAAGGACCTATGAAAGGAAGAGCCATTTTATAGTGGTTTGGTACACAGAAGATCCCATCTTCAATTTCTGGTATCTCCAGTTACAAGGCTCAGGAAGTACGTAGCTGATGGGAAACACTTCCACCTGATATCCTGGGAAACCACTGCTGCTCAGAGTAGGCAAGACTAGGAAAGATGAACAAATAGTTTGCTCTGGAATTATACAGTGGGAAACTTTAGGTCTCCAAGCCTCTCTATTCAGCCCTCAATACTTTCCCCAGGCCACATCCGTCAAGCCCTTCTCAAGTGCTTTTGCCTGGCTGGAATGTGTTCACTAGCAATCTTTAATTTCTAGGAAGAGAGATCCCTGGAAACATCATCCTGTCCTCTGAAAGCCCATTCCCCAATTCCAGGTGGGTGGGAATCTTCTACAGTCACTCTGTGGTATCGGAGGAGGAGGAGTTTGGATTTTATATCCTGCTTTATCACTACCCTAAGGAGTCTCAAAGGGGCTCACAATCTCCTTTCCCTTCTTCCCCCACAACAAACACTCTGTGAGGTGAGTGGGGCTGAGAGACTTCAGAGAAGTGTGCCTGGCCCAAGGTCACCCAGCAGCTGCAGGTGGAGGAGTAGGGAATCGAACCCGGTTCACCAGATTACGAATCTACCGCTCTTAACCACTACACCACACTGGCTGTACACCACATCGGCACATTCTGTACATGCTCTAAGACACTGCCAGCTATATGCCTCACGTTTTTGGTGCAGAAAGGAAATGTGGAGGCAGATCCTTAAAGAGCCTTAGTATCATTCCAGCACAACTTGTTTGGGGATTACAACCCAAGATTATTTTTTAGCACAGCAACATTATGCACTTCCCTACCCCATACAAAGCAGTTACATGCTATGCCTTTGCAGTTTGCTTGGGATGGCTGTATATGCCCTAAACCATGCGGGAGCATCTATTTGCTTATTTTCATACATGAAGATGATCATTCACATGCTGCCCTACAGAAATTCCAAGATGAGAGGAATGGGTGACATGAGAGAAGCTACATGAAGCTATACTCCTTCCCTCCTTCCCCACTTTGTTTTCTTTTCAGATGTTTATAAACAAGTCTGGGGGTGGGTAGACAGAGGAGGGGGGGAGAGATTTCTGAACATTTTCTTACCATATGGCAGACATGTATTAGATTAATTTTTGTTTCAAGCTTGCGAGTACCATTTCTTGATGCAAACCTTTGCCAAGTGGAGGGTTTCCAACTTTTACTACCTAGAACAGCATGTTCTCAAACGATGGTCCTTGGGACCACCAGCAAATCAGTGACACGAGAAGAGGCTTAATGGTGGGTTTAATAATACTTTCTGCATTAGCACAATGCTTTAGAAGTGAGGAACCTACGTACTCCAGATGTTGCTGGAATACAAATCCCATCACCCCGACCATTGGCTATGCTGGCTGGGGCTGATGGGAGCCTAACAACATCTGGAGGGTCGTAGGTTTCCTGTCCTTGCTGGAGAGTGTTCAAAGCACCCCACATTCATTATCTCAATCATCACTATAACAGTTCTGTTCAGAAGATCTGTAATGTATATTATCCTCTTATTACAAGTGGGAGACTGTGGGACAGTAGCTAGCTTTAGGCTACTTAGCGACTTCTCAACTGAGTCAAGATTCTTTTTCTTTTGTTGGTGGGCTTCCTCTTCACACACATATCTCTATATCCACCCTGAGCAAGCTATTCCAAGTACACAATATGAATGAATAAGCCTTTTGTTAACAGCAGCCAAATTTCACCTGGCTTCAGAGTGGAAATGCCCCCAGGGACAGTCTATGAAGGGGTGGCTTGACAAAGTGTGGTGTTTGCTTATAATTGACAGAGTATCTATACAAATTAGGACAACTTTCTACCCTAATTGCAAATAGAATATCTCCAGGGGAAATAATATTCATTTCTGGTATATGTTGACTCTTAAAAGAGGTGTGTAAAAAGGGAACAAAAAAAATCAATCAATCAGATAGATAGTTGCATAATATCTTGTGTATTATATTATCAATGAATTTGTTCTCGGGGGACTTGGAAAAAAGAATATGTAACTCCAGGAGCAGTCTAGGACATTTTGCTGCATGCAGCAAAGAAATAGTACCCATCCCTTTTGAGGAGGTGGGGGGAGAAGTTGATTTTATTTGCATTTTAATGAAAAACTACCTACTTTTCACTTCTCAAACCAATATTGAAACCAAACCACAATTATCCGTCCAAGTTCAGCTTCTCTGAATTTTGCACTGTAGTTCTCCAAAGAAGCAATGTGGACAAAAATGCATCTGCTAAGGGAAAATGTGCATAGAAGTATGTGCATTTGTCAAAATAACATTAAAAAATGCATTACATATGGGGAAATTGCTTGCAAAGAAGATTTATTTTAATCACTGCTTGCAAAAATGTATACAGGAGAATTTTGCGCTAAAATGCTGAAACATTTTCATGAGGCTGTTTAATTAATTTTTTTTTAAAATGCCGATTTCTGCAAAAAATGTGGAGGACCAAATTTAGGATTGGGAAAATGAGAAACCGAGAAACCAAAAATGAAAGATTCATCTATCCATACCCCACATTCTGTATACAGAAGCCATCTGGACTAGGCAATTGAATATTGTTTCAACATGGTGATGGGCAGGCAGCAGAACTAGTTTGCAGGTGGAGTCAGGTAGGTCACATGGCAAACCCAGCTCTGTACTACAATTGTGGGGAATGCCCAGAGATGGCTGGCTGGGGAAGTGGTTGCTACTGGGTAAGGCAGAGCCTCTACACTAGCTGCGAGTCACTGTCACTGACTGGGAGGGAACAGGAGAAAGGGGAAGCAGGTGGAAGTCAGCATGGTTCAAAACACACTGCTGGAGCTAATATGGCAGTCTTGCCAGTGTATTTGCCCCACGCTGACCTCTCTGCTGGCTTGCCACTCCTCCTCTCCCTTCTGGAAAGCATCAGTGCCCTCCAGGAGGCTAGTGCAGCAACTCCACTCCACCCTGTGGGTTGGGTGTTTGGACCTTAACTTGTCCTACACCCCAATTAGGCCTTGTTTTGATGCAGGACATGTGACCAGTGCTGCTTTAACATTAGCTTGTTCTTAACTCATGGGAAAATTCACAACAGCAGTTCCCATTCAACAACCTTTGGGTGTGTGAATGATTAAAAATGACTGTGATCAGGTCCACATGCTCAAATTTATTGTCTCATGTGATAGTGATAAATCACCCATGCAAATCACATATCAAGTTCATGAAATGGGTGTTGAGCACAATAGAAAATAAAGTGTTGAACAAATGGAGGCAAAGTATTGAAGATGCTCCTTTCTGGAGCACCATTGGAACAAGCGTTCTCCCTTAGTGCCTTGCCTGAGAGTCCAGCAGTGAAGCGGCCTGGATCTCAGTCATTTATTTCTTTGTTCTTTTGCAGTTACTACTACGCTCTGGCAGCAGAGTCAATGCACTCTCGTCTCACAGGGAAGTAAATCTGGCAGCTGTAATCTCCAGATGCCAGACTTGGGAGTACATTATGTGCAACAGCTGGTTCTCTGGGTATGACTGTTGAACTTCCAGCCTACTTTCTCTGCTTAGTGAGAGCTCTCAGTCAGATGCAGCCAAAGAATTTCTTTCATCTTTCTAAGGCTGCAGTCCTAAAATGGGTGGTAGCAAGGAGAATCGAACCACACCAATGAACACCCTACTAACGTCATGTTCGTTGGGTGGAAGGGTATTCTCATGCTCCTCCATTTTTTCCATCTATGATGGTGGTGGTGTGGTGGTGATGATGATAACCATTTTCCTCCTAACTGAAATGATGATACAAACTATTCCAGCTTTAGGGCTAACATAATTACTTCCCTGATTTGGGGGCATATCAGGGGAATGTGGAGGCATTAGATCCAACACTCCCCACCCCCCTGCTCTGGCTCTAGCATGCCTTCAGTACACCCCCACCATGCTGCCTTCTCAGCCCTACTGACATCATATGTGGAAGAGTTGTAACTTAGTATCAGAGAATCTGCTTTGCAGGTCCAATTCCTGGTATCTCCAGGTACAGCTGGAAGAGAACACTGTCTGAAACTTTAGAAAACCTCTGCCAGTCAGTGTAAACAATACTGACCTAGATGGAACAACTCAGAGCTCTGACATAGTAGAGTAAGGCCTGTGGAATAAGGAAGCATTCAATATCAGACCTCCTTCTTCAAGTTTGAATCTCTCTCTCTCTCTCTCTCTCTCTCTGTCTCTGTCTCTGTCTCTGTCTCTGTCTCTCTCTCTCTCTCTTGTCTGGTGCTTCTTATGGCCCTAGAATACCCTCCCAGGGACTGTGGGATTGCAAAACCAAGAATCTCCACACTGCTCTCGTTTATACATGAATCACTGCCTTATGCACATTAGTATATTCAGATCATCAGAAATATAGGAACAGCAACAGTCTTCATAGGAAAACACCTCTTGCCATTATTATTATTATTATTACATTTATAACCCACCTTTCAGCACAAAGGGCACACAAACAATGCATTGTACCACAATACAGCAATGTCACAGAAAAGTAGCAATCCAGAGTAGCAGAAGAAACTAGTTCTTAAATCAGCCATCTTCATAAACCAGATAAATTAGGACCACAAAAGAAACTCACATTACATCAGTGAGGGTAGTCTTGGGTAGATAGGAAATAACACCATGAAATAGCATTGTTCTGTCCTTCATTTTATACAGAGGTTGTTTGGGAGCATTCACTTTCTCCAAGCGACAATATGCTACCATATTTAGCCTTGCAAACTTTCCAAGAAAAAATTTGCAATAACTCTGTGACTGATTTGAATAGCAGGTGAGTTTCATTAGCCCATTCATAATGATTGCTCCATGAGCTAAAGAGAACACCCTCGCTGCAACTGACCCAGACCACTGCACAGTGAGCAGAGACTTGTCTCTCATTATTCAGGGCATTTGTGCAGACTAGCAGAATAACAATATTCAGAAATTCGGTGCTTGGGTGCACTTCACAGGATTTCTTCAGAATCAAATTGGAGATTTATTCATGGATGACAGTCAGTAATCCCTTTATTGGCTCAAATTTCTTTTTCTTTCAGGAATATGTTATTCTTGTTAATCTACTGTGATGCTTCTACATGCACTTGGCCCTTTGAGTTCAGCCTAAAAGGCTGTTACTCCAAGAACTGTAATCCCAAACTGAAGAATTTCTGAATGGTAGGCAAGGCGTGAGTATATTTATATGCATGAACTGCTGCTAATATTAATAAGCTTCAGATATTTTAAATCGTTGGTCTATATAAGAATTGCCTTGCTTGCAGTTGTGACCCATGAGATGGGACAAAGCCAGAGAGCCACCCACTTGACACTGCTGATTACCTAGGTGGGTCTAGGTTGTGACAAGGCTGCAGTGAGGACAGGACTGCACTAGCATGGACCTGGTCTTAATTTCGCTTCATTATGATTAATACAAAGGAAGCTATTGAAATTAGAATCAGTGCCTGGAGGCAGTAATTGGTTGGATGTGGGCTAACAAATTGAGGCTTAATCCAGACAAGGCAGAAGTGCTTCTAGTCAAGAAGAAGGCAGACTCTTCAGATATTTTCAATTCTGGGGGTGTTCCAGGACTCAGATTTACACCACTTATGCAGAATTAAAGAACAGCTAGCCAGTGCTCTGAATCAAAATGATGTGGTCATTTTGTGGGTAACCTTTTTTTCAATCCAAGGCCAGCATTCTCTTGTGGGCAACCTTCCAGGGTCACATGATGGGCAGGTTCAGACACAAGAGTATGCAAAGCAATGGATGTGGCTGTTAACTTTGTGCAGTAGGCTGCATTCCAACCATACAAAAGCCAGAGGTTTCCATGCACATCACATCTCTCCAGCCTTCTGCTAAGCAAGCAAGAGGCACTATCACAGTTCATGCATTGAAACCCAGCAGAAGCACTCAGGGAGGTTATGGCCTGGGGGTCAAACAGAGGATTTCCTTGGCCAGAAGTTACCCTATTTTTTTATCTAGGTGGTATGCACTGCTGATGCTTTCTAGAGTGATCAACTATTTTTAGAATGGTGTGTCTTCACAGATTTGAGAAGCCCCATGCAACTTGATGAAAACAACATCTAAGCCTCCATTCATATTGTTATCCAGCACCATGTACAAAAGGGACAGTGGACCCATACAGCCTTCAACATCCGACAACTTTCTGGTCCTCCAACATCTGTGCATCTCATATGGGCATATGAACAGGGAAAGCCTATGCATGCAGAGTTTTATGTCCATGGGATTCCACATGATCTGGAACCTTGTTCAATCAAGGTTTCAGATTTCTCTATGCAGATAGCCACACACAACTCTTTGTCAGGGATGGGAGGCAGGAAAGCATGCAATATTGGGGCAGGGCTACCTGCATGGTCCAAGCCATTTTGCCACTTGAGAAAGAAGGTGGCACCATCCTCCATCCCACATACAGAAAATGATTGGACTATAATCTTTTTTTCAACACAGGGACAGCTTTCTCCGAAGAGTAGCAAACTAACATTGTGGGGACAGCAGAGGCAATGCAGCCCACACAACTGTGTCCCACAACACTTCACCACCACTCCTCAGCATCTGCTACCTGAGGCAGTTGCCTAACTCTGTCTAATGGTAGGGCTGGCCCTAAGCCTGCTTGAAAGGGATAATGCACGAAGCAAGTTCAAATCAGCTTGAATGCATGAAAGTAGGGTTGCCATATTTCAAACAGTGACAATCTGGACAGAAAAGTTGTTGAGCTTTCCGTTGACGTTTGGCAACCCTATAAGAGTAATCACAGGTGAACTACCATAAGTTAAGATTACATGTCACATCAAATGCTACTCCTACAAAGAGTCCTTGTTCAGCAGCAAAGACATGTGACACTGTTTGCATTGCAGCCAGAACTGAACTATCCATCTAGGATCAGGCAATGATTTGCAGAAGACCATCTTCTTTTACTTGCATATATCTAGCATATATTTTTAACCACCTGCAAAATGTAACTATGCTTGTTCTAGACACATACAATGATATATTGGAAAGACTTATCTCAAACAGATCTAATTCATCTCCTTGACATTTCAGGGCTGCTTCCCCATAGTCTGCCCTTGGAGTAAGTGAGACATTTCCCCCCTTATATTTGCACTTAAGAGTTGTGATTTATTTTCAACAGTACAAAATGTGTTATGCTATATTTAACTATGTTTGAAATCACAACATAGTCTCACCACTTTGGCAGATATATATCACAAATAACCCCTTGCAATGCATATACATTTTATAAAAAATGCCAAAAGGTTGTAGAAACTTGTTCAACAGTCTGAGGTAGAAATCTATATCTTCATCACATTTATCATTACTAAGATATTAGTTCTTTTGTTCTTCTTTTAAAAGAGAAGCAATGTGGTATAGTGCCTTGGTGTTCATCTGTTGGGTTGAAAGCCACACATCATACTCTGAACAGGGCCAATTCTATCATTAGGAAGAGTGAGTGACCATCTCAAGCAGATGCTGAAGGACAATGACAGATGGAGGACAGAGCTGTGTGAGTTGTGTGGCTTGCCCTGTGCCTCCTAAAAAACAAAGCAATCGAGACCCTGATCCACCATGCTGTCACAATGAAGATTTTTAGGACTTTGACTGATAAGCAGGACAACCCACCTGTCAATGATTTCAAGTGAATGACAGTTCAGTTGCGCCATCCACTTGCCAATGTCTTAGTCTAGCTTGCCATACTAAGAGGGTCGTTTGCCCTTGATCTGTAATCTGTCTGTAATCTTT
Organism: Podarcis tiliguerta; assembly: GCF_965153285.1. Taxonomy (NCBI): domain Eukaryota; kingdom Metazoa; phylum Chordata; class Lepidosauria; order Squamata; family Lacertidae; genus Podarcis; species Podarcis tiliguerta. The sequence continues at coordinate 45,851,101 of NC_139541.1, forward strand.
TCAAGTTCTAAATGAATTGCTACTTTGTAACATCTTACAAAGCTTAACATAGACACTCTTGCACAGATTAACTTTTATCAAAATAATAATAATTAATAAAATCCTAACAGTCCAGATATTTCAATGCTCATTTTCTTTTGTCAGCCAAAAATATTTAAAGACTGGCATTGGGAAGGTAAGTGTCTGGCATTGCATGATACAAGAGAGAAGATGCCCCAGCTGCCAGCCTTAAAGTTTAGGTGGTTTACATGGGCATAGGAGATCCTTCAGATAGTGTGGTTAGAAAACATTTGGTGCTTAAAACTTTAATTCCAGCACCTTGAATTGGGACAGAACACCAGACAGTGTAACTGCTGCAAAACAGGTGACCTATGATTCAAGCACCTAGGTCAAGGTTTGGAAACCTCTGGCACCCCCAGTGTTGCTGGACTCCAGCTCCCATCATCCCTGGCTGCAGCTGATGGGAGTTAGTGTCCAACAGTATCTGGACTGAAAGTACAGATCAGCAACTCCTGCTTTGAAAATTGGCCGGTGTGGGGCAAATGAGCACAATCTTGATTCCAAGTAAAATATATTTAGGAAGCATGCTACCCAATCTCAAACATCTAGATCTCAAGCTCTAATATGCACATCTTTTTACAATGAATAATCTCTGCCTACAAATAACCTGCCACATCAACCCTTCCCCAGGAAATCCTCTCAGCACAACAGGTGCTATGCTTCAGAACTTGCCTTCCTAACTCAAATTTGTTCCCAGCCTTCTCATCTGACACAGTTTCCAACTACTGGCAGGTTTTCTAAATTTTGACTATTTTTATGTATATTTCTACCTACAAGAAACATTTTCAATTACAATATTAACTTTAAACATTTCCTGTGGTTTGGACTAGACTAATTTAAAGCATATGGGATTGATAATAACATCCTACATCCTAAGCCTCTTTGAAGGAGGAAAAAAAATCAATGCAGAATTAGGAATGTGGCACAGAACTTAAGTTTATTTTCCCCTATAAGTACATTCCCATGCATATGTGTTTTTTCCTCAAATTAAGTATAAAAATTTGCAGAGAGAGATGGGGGTGGGGATGACTGTTCTGGTTCTAATGCTAGGGTTATGATGATCTATTTATTCCATGAACATTCAGTTGGTTTGCCACTGGTAATTTAGCAGAAAGTGCATCTGTGGTCCCTCTAAGGACCAAACTAGACATGAGATCAGTGCTCAGATACTATCACATCACCAGTGCTGAAGTAAAATTCAACTTGCCTGATCAGCCAGCTTCTGTCCATGCAATGCAGATGGGACTCCATCTTGCCCTTCCCATCAGGCAGCAACATGTCTTGGGCCACCCCTGCTCCAAGATTCTACCCTGGAGGTACCAGTAGCCCTGTACAGATGTTCCACAAATATATGGAGGGGGATATGGATTGCATATGGATTCCCCACTCCGGATGTTCATGCATTAAAAAAAAAACTTTTTTGAAGGTCAGAACAGATCTTTCATATGTATGTACAAATTACATGTGCATAGGGTCCAGAGCAGGACAGAGTACGCTCAGTCTAGATTCCTCACTCTTCATGATTGTCATATATAAAGTATGCACCAGGAGAGTTAGCCTTCTCATCTTTTACACCTGAACTATCTCACTGATGCTAAGTAGGACTAGATCTAGCCATATGTCTAGCAAGACAATGCCGAGGCTGTCTAGTACTTGGGAAAACCGGTCACAAAAGATTGGTAACGTAACTTCTAGGGCAGTGTTCTTCAACATTGGGTGCCCAAATGTTATTACATCCATCCAGAGCCAGCTTAATAAAGTAAATAATAATAATAATAATAATAATAATAATAATAATACCCCACCCATCTGGCTGGGTTTCCCCAGCCACTCTGGGCAGCTTCCAGTGCATATAAAAACATAATAAAAAATCAAATGTTTAAAACTTCCCAATACACAGCTGCCTTCAGATGTCTTCTAAAAACTGTATAGTTCTTTATCTCCTTCACATCTGATGGGAGAGCGTTTCACAGAGAAGGTGCCACTGCCAAGAAGGCCCTCAGTCCCCCAGCCCCTTCCCAGATGGTGTCCCTGCTAATACAGGTGCTATATAATACAGGTTCTGATTTGTAAGAATTCAGTTTGTGTGGCAGCACCTGCACTTTGGTACTCCCTGCCTACTGATATCAAGCAGGCATGCATTTCTTTTTGGCACTTGCTTAAAAAACTCTTGTTTAGACAAGCCTGCCTAGATTCTTAGAAAGTTGAGGTAATTTTAATCAGTTTTAATATTTAAACTTTTGTATGTTTTAAAGTACTGTTGTCGTTGTTTCTTGATTTTACCGTTTTATATTTCTGTAAACCACTTTTGAGGGTTTGCTTTGGTTTGGTTTTTTACTACCAAGCGGTGTGTAAATGTTATGAAATAAATAAATTCCCATCATCCTTCACCATTGGCCATGCTTGCTAGGGCTGATGGGAGTTGTAGTTTGGCAATATCTGGAGGGCCATAGGTTCCCCACATCTGGCCTAACGGTAGTACAGGCCATTTCTGGGAAGGTTTTCCAGCTAAGCTGCATTGACCTTCAACAACTCACATTAACTGTTTTTCAGCACCTGTTAAATCCCTCCCCCCAAAAATATGGAGAAGGAAGCCAAGAAGTATCTGCTTGATATTATTTCTCAACACTCCTATCATCGGCAAACCCATATATCAAGATTTTTCAAGAACTGACAAGTTTCCGTATTTGAAGACAGCATTTTTTTATTTTTATTTTTTTAAGATTTCATTGTCAGCAACTGCAATTTGGCATCCCCTGTTATCAGTTTTAAACTGGAACGAAATTCCCGTTTGACATGTTCCTTGTCAACATGACTGCCACCTTTGTAAAACTGATTTTTTTAACCATATATATAATTTTATATACACAGCATTCTAGTCTATTCCCTACTGTTTGAAACCAAAACTAATTTAGCTTTCATCAGTCCATAGCCAGTCAATTCAATGTCAGAGCGTATCAGTGCACAGTGCCTGCTGTGCACTTTAAATTCATAGCAGACCTGCCAAAAAAGAATTTGGCAAGAAAGCAGCAAAGTCCCTTTCCCCACCGATAGGATCAGAAAGGCAGACAGCAACATAATCAGTGGCTTTCTTATCCAAGGAATCTACACTCAGACCATGTCTACATGCAGGGCCGGCCCTACCATTAGACAGAGAAAGATAGGCAGCAGACGCCAGGGGCTGTGGAGCAGACAGAGCTGCATGCGCCACCCAATCTGCCCTGCAACCCTAACCTAGGCTGCTTCCCTCAGATACTGTGGAAGATGCTACCCTATCATCAATGCTGAAGGAAGATTCAAGTGCAAGTCCATTTGGCTTCTATATGTGGATTTGGAGAGGTGGCATCATCTTGTCCTTTACCTCAGAAAGCAAAATGCCTTGGGCCAGTCCAGTCTACATGAATTTTGTGTGTGTGTGTGTGTGTGAGAGAGAGAGAGAGAGAGAGAGAGAGAGAGAGAGAGAATGCTGATTGACAGTTGGAAGAGGAATGAAAACAAGGGAGTTGGGGATGGAGTAAAGTAGCTGGAATCCCAAACATCAGCACACTATGCTGCAGCATTTTGTTGCAGGCCTCACTTGTATATGCTAATGTTTGAACTGTATTATTGTTATTGACATGCTGATTATTTATTAAAGTTATTTATTACTGTTATGCCTAGTATCTCCAGGCAGGGCTGGGGAAGACTTGTATCTGGAATCCTGGAAATCTGCTCCCAGTCAGTATAGACCAGGATTGAAAAACTGAACTGGATAGCAGGCCAGATCCTACCTTTCCTATCCCTCCTGGGCCAGGTTTGACATCACAAAGATGTCAGGTGATGATTGCTGAGACTTCAAAGCACTACAAAGGCCTTGCAAAGAGCCCTGCATGGTGCTTTGAAGTGCAGCTGATTTGCAAGCAGCAGGCTTGAAAAATAGTACATCAGCCAGTATTCAGTGACTTCAAGTCTGCATTCTGCAGGGAGTGGCTTCACAAGTGAGTCCCACATGCAGAACTCAGTCATGCAACTGACCCAGATGCATCTCTATCTGCCCCACACTTGGCATCACTGGCATGTGGGACACGTGGCCATGAGTTATGGGAAACAGTCATGGTCAAACTGGGAGCCATGCTGGGCCAAACTTGGCTGAGGGCCAAAGGTTGTCCACCCCTGGTGCAGACAACACTGAGTTGGATGGACCAATTGTCTGACTCAGGATAAGTCCGCTTCCTCTGCTCTTCTTTGAGTGGAGGACATAGCTCACTGTTAGATCAACTGTTCCAGGTTCCATCTCCTATAATACCAGAAAGTCTCTCATTTGGAATCCTGGAGAGCTTCTGCCAGCCAGAGTAGACAAGACAGAGCTAGAAGGGCCAAAAGTCCAACTTCTTATTACCCCCCCCCCCTTTTTTTTAAGAACAGAGCATGATGGATATGTCAATCAATGACACATGGAGTTCAGTGTCAGCCTCATTGCAGAATTGTTGTAAAGCACCAGGTCCTCGGTCCTCCCCCACCCAGCTAGCTTATAGAGGGACTTTTCTTCTCTCTTCATAATCTTCTATCCAGGCAAAAGCACGAAGTAGACATCTGAACTGCTGAATTAGAGAATGCTCCCCAGCATGCTGCTCCCCGCACTACACACACAGAGACCAAAAAACAAGTGAGATCAAAGAATCCCTGCAGTCTATTGAAATACAATTGCTTCCAAATCACATTGTGGTGTTCCAGGCTTAAAAGAATGGGTCACTGCCATTTTATTGTGGAGAAGCTACTGCTAATGAAAGGAACAATGGAAAGATTAGTGCTACCAACCATGTAGAAGCAACACCACTTTCGGTTTAATTGCAGTGAACAAAGCAAATAGGAAAGAAGGCTAGCCAAGTGACAAAACATAGTAAGGGAAGGGGGGTGGAGACACAAATGGTGGTTGTCCACAAGAGACTCTCAATCACAGCACAGGATTCCAAGCATATGGTTACACCCCTGCAGTCAGAATGGTGTCCTCCACAGCATGTTGAACTACAACCCCCAACATCCCTGATAATCAGCTATGCTGTCTGGGGGCTGATGGAGTACAATGTCTGGAGGGTCCCACCCTTGATCAAGAGCTTTGCTTCTTATTCCAGGAGATAGGTCAGAGCTGGAGAACCTGTAGTTCTCCAGATGTTTTTAGGCTCGCAACTGCCTTCAGCCCCAGACAACATGCTCAATGGTCAAGGATAAAGGAAGTCAGGAGTCCAGCAACATATGAAGGGTGGCAGGTTTCCCATTATTAAGACAGGTAGAACCTACCATAATTGCCAGAAGCAGAGGAGTGGGACTAAGTAGGTAACAGGAGTGGAACTTCAGCACCAAAAAGCCTGTTTGTCCTCTAAGCAAGGGTTGGCGCAGAGGACAAAAGCATCACATTAGCTACTCCTTGTTTACAGAATCTTGATCATTGTCATTGCATTGTTATTGCAAACTGATAGAAAAGTGGTTATTGTTCTCCATGCAACAGGTAACACTGAGTAAATGAAGGCATCTCATTCAGACCTGAATATGTAAGAACTGGGAACAGCTGACATTAGGAGCAGGACCACCAGCTGTGGTCCAACTCCTCACTCACTCACAGGGGCAAGGAGTCCTACAGCATCAAACCAGTGGTCCATCTAATCAAAGCATTGTCCATTCCAGCCTGGTTGGACAACAATTCCAGTCATCCCTGACCAGTGACCATGATGGCTGAGGGTGATCACAGATGTAGCCCAAAACATCTAGAGGGCATCAGGTTGGGGAGGCTCTGAATGCAGCTCTCAAAATATTCAGCCCTGAGACCTGAGGTAATTTTAAGAGATGAAACAGGGAACGAAACCTAAGATTTTCTGTGCACAAAGTATGTTGTTCACCACTAAGCTATAACCTTCTCCCCGATCCTTTCTGACAAATCACTCTGAAGAATGTCTTGCATCTCCATCTCATACTTAGTTGTAGAGTATTGGGCAACTTCATTTATTCACCTAAGAAAAAAGTGCTAGATTTTCCCCAATGCATTTTCATCAGTAAGAGCCAGGCACATTACTTTAATGTAACTGTCAGTATCTCATTCTTGTCTGCACTTCTGAGCTAAATTTCAAAAGCTATTTAAAAAGTTTAATCACTGCAGTCTTTTCTGAAACCACAAAACATTCCAATCCACTCTGCTGCCAACATTGCACTCCAGGGATTCAATGCTTACTGAGAATAACCCTGGATGAAATCACACCAGGGCCACAGCTAATTTTAGTTGCATGTAAGTAATATAATAACATCCATAAAGGTAAAGGGACCCCTGACCATTAGGTCCAGTTGCGGATGACTCTGAGCTGCGCTCATCTCGCTTTACTGGCCAAGGGAGCCGGCGTACAGCTTCCGGGTCATGTGGCCAGCATGACTAAGCCGCTTCTGGCAAAACCAGAGCAGCACATGGAAACGCCGTTTACCATCCCACCGGAGTGGTACCTATTTATCTACTTGCACTTTGGCGTGCTTTTAAACTGCTAGGTTGGCAGGAGCAGGGACTGAGCAATGGGAGCTCATGCCGTTGCGGGGATTCTGATCGGCAAGTCCTAGGCTCTGTGGTTTGGACCACAGCACCACCCGCGTCCCTCCAATAACACCCATAGTTGTGTGCAATTAACATAGCATCTCATTCTGATGTTGTTACCTTAAAAGACAGTGAATAGTAATTGAAGGTGGCCAGCTGAAAAAGGAAACAGGGATCCCATGCTTTGAAGAACTCAGTAGGGAAGGGAATTTCACCAAGTGTAACTTTACATATGCAGGACCCCTAGTCTCTTTTTCACTCAGCTACCCTACATGAACCTATTGCTAAGTAATTAATTAGGATTTGAGGTTTAGAACATTCTTTTAGCATATGTACCAATTTACTTCAAAACAAAAATGGGGACTCTGCCATATGACCTGTTTATTGAGCATTCATCTTGGTTTGCTTGCACAAAGCTTATACAGAGGTTAGACTATGCCAGGTCTTTAGTGATTATTCATCCTGATTTGAATGCTGGAAAGTTCTGCAACATGCAGTCATCTCATTTCCATTCACTTTAATATGTTTGCATGATGTTTATATGTCTTCCCACTAGTCCTCCCACACTTTGTAGTGCATTTCTCCATCACGTTCCTAACTACAAAAAGTCTGTTGTGTTTTTTGAAGTGGATCTGGTGTGCTGGAGCGAAAAACACTTTAATACATTTCAGTTGCACAAACCTAAATTTCCAATGTGTGCCTGAATCCCTCCCACAAAATATGACAATCTGGAGACAACCTTAACAGTTATAATCATAAGAACTAGGCTCTAAATGTTTGTTTGTTTTTGTTTGTTTGTTTTTATGAGTTGGGTCCAATGTTAGCTCTACTCAGAGTAGACTCATTGACATTAATGGACAGGACTAACTTAGGTCCATTAATTTCAGCTGGCCTATTCTGTGTAAAGTTAATTGCATACAACCCAATGATTCTGACATTTTGTAAGCAATTTCCACTCATATAATGCATTTTTGTATGTTATTTTCATGAATATATGCATGTTTACACACATTTTAGCCTTGTATATGATATTTTGGGTACACAGCATCTGGGGACCCCACCAGAAAGATGCTCCATGCTGCTCTTTCAGATGCTCTGCTGAAATCAATGGAACCTAAGTTAGCTGTGACTAAATCTTTGCATTGATATCAATGGGACCCTCATCTGGATCCAACCCTATGTCTTCTCCAAAATAACATACCAGAAAAACAAAACATAATGGGGTACAGTTAAAAACACCCCTGAGCAGTTAAAGGGGTGTAAAATTGCATGCACAGATGCCTCAAAGTTCACACACACACACACACACATGCAAGGGACAAGGATGTACCCAATATTATCAAGTCCACTGAGAGAGAGCTTCAGTGACCCTGAATTCTGACACTAGCAGCCCACACTAATAACATTTTTAAAAGACTTTCCCCTCAAAAATGCTAATACCAAGGCAATGATCTAGAAAGGTACTGCCACAACCTCTGAATCCCTAGAGTTCTCTGTAGCTCTGCAACTTCTGCCCAGCCTTGCCTCCTGGTCTGCCTTCCTCCAGACTGGTCCTGCCTTTCCTTCACCTCTCATTTTGCCACCTTCTTTGTGGGATCCTGCACTGCGCTGGAATCTTACAGAAGCAGCAGAAAGGGGCAGCTGGGGAGTGTATTGGATGATAGAAGGTGGAAGGCTGGAGACACTGTTAGTTGGTGAACATCAACTATGAAGTTTAAAAAACAGACTTCTGGGGTGAGAATTTTCTGCAGTTTACTAAAGTGCAGCCCCCAGTCAGTAGCATCCATTGTTCATCTCCATTTCCAGCCTCCGTGATTTCATCACACACTCCCCCCAAAATTATTCAAATCCATAAAGACTGGAAACACAGTCTAGGAGTCTAATAGACAATTGGTTGGCACCAACTGCAGCAATTAAAAACTTGGACCCTTTTTTGATAGCCTATGTTCTTAGTAAGAGTGTTAGTCATGATGGCCATCAAATGAGTAGCCTTCAGTGAAAACAACCTGTATGCTTCCCTGCCCTTCGCTGTGGTTCATGTGAGGAAATGAGAGTTAACAGCAGAAGTATGAGCAAAGACTATACATACATACACAGGAAGGATCTCAAACCTTTCCAACCAGTTACACATATATACACTGTGAATATTTTGGGCAGAAAAGAAATTCCCAAGGATTAACATCTGCACATAATTGCCCTTAGAAGTACTTTCAGAAGGCTTGTCTTTTCAGGAACCAATCTTAAGATAACCACTAGTTTAGCACAGAAAGATATCATCTGTAATTATAGCTCTCTTGTTGAATATGATTACATTGGCAAGACAGGTAATGGGGGTGGGGAGTTGGATTTTATGTCAAACTGAATGTTGCAGGGTCATAATAACTGTGTCAAAATGAGTCCACCCCACCTGCATTCTCTTTAACAGGTTTAGGATTCCACTGTTCCCTAACGGAGTTCTTGGTACAAGCCAAGGCAATAAAGGAAAGGGACTGGAGGTTAGGTTACATTTAAGGGGTCAGCATACACTTACCAAGCCTACGCATGTAGATATGGCTACTGAAGAAGAACTATAGTTCCTTATAAATCCCTGATAGAAACACTGTTCAACTTCATGTTCCTGAGAATGCACGATGCCATCTTCCCCAAGCACCTGGACAGTGAAACCATTGCCAAAAAAGGCCGAAAGCTGGAGGTCCAAGAGAAGTTCCTGTCCAAATGCTGAAAATTTATAGTGCAAGGAACTCTTAGAGCTCACGGTTGATCGTTTCCTTCTAGCACTGCGCAAAACATCATGCGTGATGTACGATCCACTGGAGTCCACTTCAACAGGGGTGACAAAGATGTAATCTGGAAAGGGAAAGGGTTTATTAGCCATCAGCCTTCATGAGCCAAGGGCATGCCTGTTCATTTATTAGTTGGTTAGTTTTAGGCTTTCTTGCCTAAAAAATTAACCTCTGTAAGACATTTTTATGCAGCAAAGCAGGTTTTCAGTAGGGCACATTCGTTATCACCATTTGCAAAGTGGCACAGGGAGTCTGCAGTCTGTGTTGATACAGCCATGCATGCATAAATACTTCTAAAGCAATGTCAGCCGGCCCCACATAAATGACAAGGATTATAAAACTGGACTCGTTTCCTCTGCCCTCTGATCATTCCCGCCAGGAGAGACGGCTTGGCGTAGCTGTGAAGTTTCCCACAGTCACTTTGGAAAAGACATTTGTCATCACCAAGGTGTCGTTTTTTCCTGCCTCGTCCCTTCAATTGAATGATGACAAATGGGAAGGTGGCTTTCCCACCCCCGCACAATCTCCCTGTCTCTCAAAAGCAGAGCAAAGAATACTGCAGTCCCAAGAGGAATTGCACACAATTTGTTCAACTGGATTAAAGGATTTAATTATTAGTGTCTCAAAGGATTCAGCGTTCTCCTCCACTAACCCCACCAATGGCAGCTTGGCTAGTCTGGTTTTTAAGGTTGTAGCTGACCTCCTGTTGAGAAAGATCACCTCAAACCTGCAAATTTTGCCTGTTTCTGCTAATTCAGCTGCAGTGTGATTTCTTGTTCATGATCAAATAAACAAAGAAGTACAATGAAAAGATTGTGAGGCAATATACCTAGAACAAAATTCCTAAACCTGGTCTGCACTGCTGCATAGCTGTCAACTTTTCCCTTTTCTTGCGAGGAATCCTATTCGGAATAAGGGAATTTCCCTTTAAAAAAGGGAAACGTTGACAGCTATGCACTGCTGATCACTGGCATCCTGATTATGATCCTATGTGCATTTAAAGGTGACAGGATGAACATGAAAGGATTACATATGCATGTAATACTGTCTCCAGGTTTTGAAATTGAGGCAAGGCACTCCAGAGGGGCAGGTCCTCTCTCTATAGCCCCCCCTTCCCCGCGCTCCAAGACATTGTGGCTCACACACTTGCCCACCCATTTTGGCCCCAATCCATACAACCAGAGAGAGAGAGAGCACATAATGCAAGTGGAAGGTTTCAACTCATGTCATGGCTTGCATGCTTGGGGACAGCAGACAAACATAGGCAGTGATAGCCAAGAAAATCAGGAGATGGGCTGGTGCAGCAATGGAGTGCCTCTGGGTCCAACAAGCCATGCCCACCTGTCCTGCACCTGACATTTTATATGACAGCAGGTGTGCCTCAAGTAAAGATGGGACTTCCTGCGAAAAGCAGAATTTGCAGGCATTGTAATCAGCTGATCAGCAGCACCTGCAAAGCATCAGATGATTGGCAGGTAAGTGAACTAGCTCACCTGTCAAAGCAGTCAATGGGAGAGGAGGCCCAGCAGGGTGTGACCTCTGCCGGTCTCTCTAGCTGGGTCTCGGAACTCTCCCCAAGCTACTATCCCTCTCCCCAGGCCACACCCCTCACCCCCCCACCCCGCTTTGCTCCTGCCTTTACATTTTTGCTTGGGTGGAATGTATCCCTGAACTCTGATCATGGCTCTTGCTTGCCTGGAGTAAACTAGCCTGCTGTCCAAAAGTAAATCTTACATTAATTGCTTTGCTCAGTTTTGCCTCTGGTCCTGCTCACCACTAGACTAGAGCCCTGAGAAGTTTGCCCAGAAGGAATGAAAAAGGTTTCTGTAGAGGCTTGATTTTAGTTCTAAATGAACTGAGAACGTTTCCTGGAATATGCCCCCAGCTCCCCAGTGGTTGCACATTGTGGGAGAATATCTGTCATAATAAGTATGCCTCTGTAGGAAATTCTGCCTTTCCAATTAAAGCATTTCTTTAAAAATCCCAGATTTCCTAGGAGTTCTAGATCTTCAGCAACATCTGTTTCCACATGCCATCATCATAATGGACTATATCCAAAGCTAGGCCTGTTAAAATTAGTGAAGATTGATTAATGTCAATGGATCTACTTTGAATAAAATTGAGTTGGATACAATCCATTGCTTTTCTTTTTTCCTTAATGATAATCTGAACAAGGAAAGCAACTGGCAGAGCACCTTTCTCTGCCAAATTTGTATGGCAGGACAAATGCTAGAGATAGAGTTAAAGCGGTGCAGAATTGCTAACTAGCCCATCCTGCATTACAGGGGGTTAGACTAGATGACTCTTGGGGTCTCTTCCAACTCTACAGCTCTATGCCTCCATTAAATGTAAGCAGCAATAGGTTGCCTTTGTGTTAGACAGTGGAAATGATATATCACAAGCCTTTCACTTTCCAGTGGTGTTAATCAGTGGCAGAAGTTCAGGATGCTAAACAGGCTGGTAGCCAAAAATGCAAGCAGCTGCGAGAGGGAGGAATTCCCCAGCGAACAGACACAAGGCACACCAGGATTTGCCTTTCCCAGTCCTGTGCGCACTGTACTTGTTAACACTCCCAGCTAGCAAGAGCATCACGCTTCGATCTTCCTGAGCTACAGAACATTCACAGCTGGACATCCTGCTGAATCTATTTGTATATAGATATCCATACAGAACATGAGTAGGGTTTTTTTGTATTCTTCTGCAATATGAGCCGGAGTGCTAAAGCATGCCATGCAATTGTTTGTAACATTAACTTATCTTTTTTTAAAAATGGGAGCTTCGTCTTCAGTCCATGATTGCCTGCAATCACCTGTTCTCTTTGAAATCTAGGAATCATTGCCTGCCTGTTCACACACGTTTTAATACACTGCTACATTACATTAGCATTTCATTCTTTCTTTCATTTTGGGCAGAAGGCTGGAAGTGCTTTGAAAGTGTAAAGATTCTTTCTACTGAGATGTTTCAAAGAGAGAGAGAGAGACTTGATCTATTTCTTACAAATCCGTAAGCACATATTCTTTATTGTCTTCCTTTCTTTTCACACTTCAGGCTGGTTTCTTTCCATATTGCTGAAAGAGCTGTGCAAAGAGACTGATATTCACCAGTTTTTGTTCACCAGTCGTCAGGAATGATCTCCACCTCTATTTCATTTACACAGAAGCAAGCCCTTCTTGAAACAAATGGAACTTTTATTACAGCTAAATTGGGTCTGAGCTATCAGGGTACCTATTCTCTAATCCTTCCACCAATTTCTCCAGACTATTCCTATAGTCTATTGATTCTATAGCCATTTTAACTTTATGTTGGACTAGATGACCCTTTCAGTCACTTCCAACTCTATAATTCTATGACTGTATTATTTAAACATCAAGGGCAATAGCCATTAACAAAGCCGTTCTCCCCAAAATTGTTCAACTCTTACCAAACCACTAACACAACTGGCCATCACAATGTTTAGCCTTTTATTCATTTCTGTCTCAGCAAAGAAATAGTTCATTGCAATTATTGCCTTGCTCACTTGTCACAACCCTCAAATGGTCCCATTTTACAGATGAGCCACACTGAGGCAGTCACCTGCCCAATCCTCCCCGCACAGTGCAGTCCTATACACCTCTCTAGTCAGAATTAAATCCCACTGATTTGCGTACAGTTTACTCTCAGGAAGGTATGTACAGCATCACACCCTCAACTGAACTCCATAACCAAATCTGGATTTGAACACACCTGGTCTCTTAAGTCTAACTTCCAGCGCTCAATCCACCACAATGGTCGAGTCATGGCTACTTTTGACTGAATCAAAGCATTGGTCCATCTAGCTCAAGAGCATTCACACTGGCAGGCAGCAGCTCTGCAAGACTTCAGAAGGGGCCATTCCTAACGCTACCGGGAGATGCCAGGGATTGAACCTGGGACCTTCTGCCTGCCAAGCAGGTGCTCTGCCCCTGAGCTATAGTCCTTCCCTGCTGAACTATGGTTTGCACAGTGGCCTCCGGTGAAACTACTCCCAACCAAAGAATATTAACAGTTTCCCGCCTCCTGCTCCCATGGGCTCCCGCACAGGCTCATTCATTCGCATTGTAATCGAAAAGGATACGAACCGTGGTTAAATCCGCCGATGCCGCCGCTGTCACCAGTTAACGCGGCCGCCAAGGACACGCAACAGAGGCAGCACAGCTGCAGACTCTGCAAAAAGAGAGAAAGAAGAGGGGTATCTCAGGGATACGTGGGGAAACCTCGATCGGATCTCGCCCCGCTGGCTCCTACCACCACTTACCTTTGCAATGCTGCCGAGCCAGAGGATGGTGAGCGAGTGCATCGGCGTGGCGTCGCCGATCGCCACGGGCAAAGTCCACAGGAAAAGCAGGAGGCAATCCATGGATTCTTCCTCTCGCCTCGGTACATCTGGGAAGGGGGCGGCCAGGAGTGCGGGGTGGGTGGGGTGCTGTGGGTTTACCTGTCGCGGCCACCGCCGCTGCCGCCTCCAGCAGCAGCAGCAGACACGTGCAGCGGGAGATCCCGTCTCCTCCGCCACATGTTCGGGGAGATGGTCATGGGGATTGGCATCCCCCGCCTGCACCGCCCACCGCGGGCGCAGGGCAGCCCATGCAGAAAGGAGCGCCGAGGGGAGCCCTGCTGCTGCTGCTGCTGCTGCCCGCCCGCCCGCCTTCCCCGCCTCCTCCGCGGCCAGCGCGCAGCTTTTGAAATCGGCTGCAGCTCCGCCACCAGGACGCGGCGACCCCAAGGCGCAGCTGCCCTGGCTCGCTCGCTAACTCGCTGCGCGCCGCAGCCCCCGGGGAGCGGGAGCGACGGCTCGGAGGGGGCGCAGCGATGGAGCGCACCAATCGGGGGGGAGAGACAGAGAGAGAGGGGAGCGAGGAGGCTGCTTGGTGGCTCCGGGCGCTTTGGCAGCAGCGCCTGCTCTCAACTACCGGGGATGGGGCGGGCGCGGGGAGGGAAGAGAAGGATCGGCCCTTCGCAGGCTCCCCTTGCTCTGGGCTGCTCCTTCCTGGGTTCTGTTTCTTTGATCATCTTCAGCCATTGGAATCTTAATGTTCTTCTTATTGTTGTTGCATTGTATTCAGCCGAGCTCTATGCACAGTAGGCCCATTGGTTACCAAGGCTAAGTTAGTTGTGTCTTTTACTTCGACGGCGGAACTAGCTTTGGATACAAAGTGCTGCTACTGTGATCTAAGTGCTACTCAGAGCAAAGCCATTGGAATTAATAGATCTGTTAGGCATGGCCACTGATTTCAGAGGCGCTGCTCTAACTAGGACTAAGATTGGATATAAACTATTAGCTTCACCTTGTGTGTTAAGGAGGAATGACCATAACTTGTGTAATTGGTTGTAAATCACTTAGAATCCTAAAAAACCCTGTCTGAGACTCTGCTAGAGCTCAGTGTAGATCAGTTGGCTATGTCGTGGCCTTCTAGGTATTGTTGGCCAGGCTAGCTGGGACTGATACGAGTTGAAATCCAACAGCATTTGGAGGCAGCAGGTCAACCATCCCTGGTGTAGACAGTGCTGAACAATGTGGACCAATCACATGACATTGAGGCAGGTTCCTATGCTCCTAATCATGGTCATAATGATCATCATCGTTGGCGAAGGAGGAGAGGGAGTAAATAGCAGAGCAACTCTAAGCAGGTTCACTCAGAAGCATGTTCCAAACATGGCTCATTCTCAGGCAAGTGTAAACAGGACTGTAGCCAGAGAGAGGGGTATTGGAGAGGGGGGAAAGTTGGTAAGGGCATGAAAGATGTTGCCTTTTTCTGTGAGGATTTTTACACTGGCTTCCTTCTTGGGCTATTGTTGATAGGTATGCCTGACATACCTATGCTTGATTGGGGTGGAAAAGAGAAAGGAATCTCAGAAATGGTAAAAGCTAACAAACCCAGAACATTTCTAGAACATCAGCCAGCCTTGCCTGCAGTGCCAGTCTCTTTTTTGCTCAATATTCCTTCTGTGCCCCCAGCCAAGCTTAAGAGGCTCTAGCTCCCTCTGCCTGCCCTCTGCTTCTAGGGTCTATGAGTTCAAGGTCAACTTCCAGACAACCTGTTTATTGAGCATCCATCCTGATTTGTTTGCAGGGGTTACACATCATAACAAGCAATTGTTATGTCACACTTTCCAGTGTGCACTTTCCATCACAGCAAATACAGTGGTACCTCAGGTTAAGTACTTAATTCGTTCCGGAGGTCCATTCTTAACCTGAAACTGTTCTTAACCTGAAGCACCACTTTAGCTAATGGGGCCTCCTGCTGCCACCGTGCCGCCAGAGCACAATTTCTGTTCTCATCCTGAAGCAAAGTTCTTAACCTGAAGCACTATTTCTGGGTTAGCAGAATCTGGAACCTGAAGCGTATGTAACCTGAAGCGTATGTAACCCGAGGTACCACTGTAGTCTGATTTTTTTGTTGTCCACTTTTATTGTGCAACCTGAATTTGTTGGCATGAGCTTGACTCCCTCTCACAAAACACCAACACTCAAGAAGGACCCTAATAGTATATTGGCATCTTAAAGATAAGCAGATTGACAACAAGTCTATGCATGTATACTCAGACATGTGTTCTCTTGGATGAAATTAGGAGGACTTCTCCAAGATAAGTGTATAATAGGACTGCAGCTTCATTGTTGCAGAAACAGTGATTAACTAGAGCCTTTGTCATAAACATTAATTTAGCAGATTTTCCCCCCATTGCCACACTTCATTTATTTAGAACTCCAAACAACTTATTTAATGAGCTTGCATCTTGATTTGCTTGCAGAAAGCTTATGAAGAGGTTAGATTATATCCAGTCTTTATTGAGCATCCATTCTGATTTGTTTGTGTAGAGGTTATATAAAAAAAAATTGTTCATCCTGATTTGCTTGTGGTAGGTTTATATGTGTTCCTGCTATTCATTCATTCATTTCATAGTATTCAATACATTTCCCCACCACTTTTCTAGCCACAAAATGCCCTTTTCTTTTTTTAGAGTGGATTTGTTGTACTAGGGTGGCAGTATACTTGATGTACTTATGTTGCACAAATCTAAATGTGCTTGAATCCTTCCTGTGAAATAGTGACAATTCAGGAAGCACACCTTATTATTACATTTGCATCCCACACTTGTTCAAAGGAGCACAGCAAAGCATACAAGGTGCTTTCCCACCCATTTAATCCTCACAACAATCACCTGAAGTAGCAAGGGTCTGGCCCAGTGGGTTTGATAGATGAGTGGCAATTTGAACTTGAGTCCTAGTTCAACACTAGGCATGACTCTGGGATGGGAAACCATCAACCATTCAACCGTGATTTACCTTTATTCACAGCTGCCCCACACTGGATGACATCTTCATCTAGCTATCCGGTGTGACCCCAAGCTTATTTATTTGTCATGCAGAGGACTGGCAAATAATGGCCCAGGAGATGACATCATCATCCCTTCTGTGTATATGGTAGCACTTCATCCCTGCCTGTCATTGTCCCCCATCACTGCTCAGTACGTGCCTGTTCCATGCAAAACTGAAATGAAAGAGTGACCGACCTTCACAACAGAGTGATAATTGGTGGCAGTGCCGTCTTCCTAGTTTTCCTATCCTAATTAAACATTTTTTCTCTCACTCACTACAGATGTTAAAATTCATGAATGGGATGAAGTGGCTTCTAACTCGCGAAAACATATGTTGTAATAATTGGCTTAGTTTTAGCAGTCATTTTTATTGCAATAGATGAGCACTACTTCCCTTGCTGGAATTTATCACCACTATCTGGACAAACATCATCCACTACATTCCCTACCAATCACAGATTTCTGCAAGAGATGGCATCAGAACTTGTCAAAAACTTGGGGAGAAAAGTGTTCACTTTGCATTTTCATGCAAGCCAAATTAATTTGCACTTTCTGAACCCATAAACAAACTGAATTGTATTGCATGATGGAAAGTTTCAATAAACATTTATGGCTATCTGCACTTTTTGAATTTGTGGTGCAATTCTTCAACCATATATATATATATATATATATATATATATATATATATGCAGGTTTTGGTGTCCTCGGGTGTCTTCCCGTGTAAAAGTTGGGGTGTCTAGGCGACGTTTCGACGAGGTCTCACTCGTCATCTTCAGGCTGGTGCTTTCGGCTTCTTGTTACTGGAACAAGTAACAAGAAGCCGAAAGCACCAGCCTGAAGATGACGAGTGAGACCTCGTCGAAACGTCGCCTAGACACCCCAACTTTTACACGGGAAGACACCCGAGGACACCAAAACCTGCATTCCTGTACCCGTGAAAATCTACGAAAGCAAATATATATATATATATATATCTCCAGTGTGAAAGGTGTTTGCAGAAATGCATATATTATTTATTTATCAATTATTAAAATTATGTCCTGCCCTTCCTCCCAAGGGATCCTAGGGCAGCAATGAGTGAAAATAATGTACAAACCTACATTAGGCCAAATTGCATGTGGAAATACATATATATCAAGAGAAATCCACACATAAATTTGGATATTAGACCCAAACTCATTGCAGAGTTTGATTTGCTTCTTTTTGGGGTTAACCTTTGGAAAATCCACCCAAATCTATTTTTGGTGGTGTAGCTTTTGCCACTCGTATTTCAAGGGAGACACTTGAGATTAAACTCCCTTGTTTGAACTGTTCTGGTATAGAACACTTGAAAACGTGTGGGGTGAGGGGAGCTCTTCCTCACAATAAGGGGCCAGGGGCCCATTTTGGCAGCTCCAGTCTCACATAGCTGTGAACCAAAAAACACTTAGCTGAGAAGATGTCCAATTGCCTTTTACAAGCAAGGTGTTTATTTGCAATGTGATTATGCAGCCCAATAAGCACATTTCACTTCTCTGCATTGTTTCCTGTCCATAAACATTAAATAACTTCCTTAGCTTGGAATGGTTTCTTTCCCTTCCAACCTTCCGTAGCAGGGAAGGGGGACATCAGCCTACCCAAATCATTTAGTTAATTCTATTTATGGGCCTAGTTTTGTGGAACTCAATTCCAGTTGAAATCAGATAGACCCTCCCTGCTGGATGGTGCCTACTGAATACTTAAAGAAAGAAAGAAAGAATTCCAGCAGGAATGTTAACTGAAATCTGATTTTATAATTCTAATGACTTTTATCTGCATTTGTATTGAGTTAGTTGTACACCGCTTGGAGACCATTGTTATTAAATGGCATATCAATTGTTGGAAGGAGTAAATGAATAAATAAATGTTAATCACTTCCTTTGAAACCTCTCAAAGTGATCTAACAATAAAAACTGTTAAAACAATTTCACATATAGAAACAATTAGGACAATGTCATGTATAAAACCATTTCAAATCCAATACAGATGCAGACTTGGATATAAAAACCTCCACTGGCAAAATTGTTGTTGGTCTACTACTCCTATCATTCCTAACTGTCCACTGGGAGTGATGGGTATTGCTATTTACTGTGGGTGGCCTTGACAAAATTGGAGAAGGCACATTATAACTTTCTAAATACAATAAGCAGAACTAGGTACAGATAAATCTGTCAGTTTCAGTTTATCTCCGTTTCTCATTTTCCAATAATAAAGTCAGTTCTCTACATTTTCACATAAAATTTCAATTTGTTTAAAAGAGGAAGGGATTCATAAAAATTTGGCAACTTTAAAATGAGAATTTCTCTTAATAAATTTATTTTTGTATGCAATTTTTACTAATACACACATTTTTACTGGTCATTTCCCCTAATATGATGCATTTTGCATGTTGTTATTTTCACTAATATATGCATTTTTGTACATATTGGTTGGATAACCACATCGTAAAATTGAGAGAAGGTTGGCTGTGTTTCATTCACATATTGTCCTTAGAAGCGTGAATTAGATCATTTCTCATTAAAGTGTGAACAAGATCCACTTTCTCCCCAATCCCTGCTCTTGATAAAATGTATCAATTTCCAAAATAAATGCCTGAGCAACCTCCCTAGTAAAAAAAAAAAAAGCAGTTGCTGTGGCAAAATCATCTGGTCGATGGAAACTTCTGCATGGGCAACTTTCCTCATATGGGTTTAAAAAGCTTGTCTTGTGCTTTCTAGGTCCAAGCAGTTTTGCCTTTGCCCCACTGCTTTCCCCTGAAAAACCCACTTTTCAGTGCTAAATCAGAGTAAACATCAGCCTGGAGAAAACATGACTGACATTTGCTCCGATTCAGTGGTAGATAGCAGGTTTCTGTGGGGGAAAGTGGTGGGGCAAGTGGAAGTAGGAAGGTACATCCTGGAATTGGGCCTGGCTGGCTGCAACTTTGAACTGGAGTTCTGCATGTTTTGTTGCAGGCGCCACTTCTCTTGCTTAATGCCCATCCTCACAGAATTTGTCTAATCCCATATAAATTATGAACCATAACCATATCAGGGTAGGAAAGAATTCCTTAGATCAGGGACATGGAACCTGTGACCCTACAGTTGTTGATGGACCCCAATTCCCATCTGCCCAATGGCTGCAAGGATGAAAATTGTAGTCCAAAGTCTGTTGGTCATCTATTTTCACCTTGCATGGGCAAGTACTGTATGAAGTATTAAGATACTCCAGAAAAAGGTTGCACCCCTTTAAACAAGTATTTATCTCTCTCTTTCTCCTGAGAAACCAATGTCACAGCACTAAACAGTTGATAAAGAGTTCCTCTTGCCTTCCAGTCTTTTCCCACATGCAGAATTCATATTAACATCAGCAGGACAGACAGGCATGCAGAACAAATAAGCTTATTTGCTTTGGCTTCTTTTGTTTGAGCAAATTCTTCACTGTGCAACACACTGGCAACCACTAAGTATATCTAAGCAAATAACTTGGGAGTGCTCAGTTATGTGACAACTATGGCCTCATTTTCCAATGCCAATTCATGCGGGTGAAAGCGGTAGTTCTAGTCTCCTCATTTTTATCAATCAGAGATGCTCCCATCAATTCCTACCATGAAACTTCTGTGTTCTGTGCTTGCCATTTGGGATGGTTAATATGTTGAATATTAGAAGATAAGATACTACAGATTAATGGGACATATAGAATGGTATGTGTCAGGGAACTGCCATCAGTGCCGGAGGGAGAGAGCAAGATCCAGAGGGATTCCAGAGAGCGTCCCGGGATTGGGAGAGGCAGCCCATCTTCTGGGGAAGAGAATCAGCGTAGCACCACTGGAGAAGGGGGGCAGATGGGGGAAGCGGCGAGGCGGTCCCATGACTCCTTGCAGGCGACCAGCGGGGAGAGTAGGGGTCCTCCGCTGCCTATGCCCTCCTTGTGCAGAAGGCTTTCACGCAGAGAGAGTAGGAGGAGACTAGGTGTCAAAGAGCTTCTTTGCTGGAAGAAGTTTAAGAAACACCCACTGACGGATTCTGCCAGCGATTGAGACAGCCACGGGTGAGTGGCTGTCCGGACAGAAAAGGTTCACTCAGGCAACCCAGCCAGGTGTTTGCACCAGCTTACGCACGAGCAACCCCTAGAACCACTACAGTATGCAATGCTAGACATACTCAGAGTAGACTCACTGAAGATAATGAACCAAATTCTGTATTGGCTTAAGCTTCCTGATCATCTTCAAAGGTAGTTACACATAGAATTCACTGCTATAGTCTGGGTTGGGAGGTCTCCAGGACATGTATAACTAAGACTAAAAAAATCGGTCCAGTAACAGCCATATTTGGTGAACCAGCCTAAGCTAAACATAAGCACTCCTAGCCACAGAAGCCACTTGTGACTCTAGTGAGAGACTGAACATCAAGAGTTCTTCCAGACTGCAAAAATCTTCCTTCAAGGAAAATAAAACCATTCCAGTAACAGGTTGTCCACCTAAAGCCTGGACACAGGGACTGGTCACCCACAGTACTTTTTTAAAATCTGGATTCAGCCTCACTTTACTGACCCCCATCCAGCCTATCATTGCTTCCAGGCACCACCCACACAGATTCTCTTCATTCAGATAGAATGGAAAGATAGAACTCTGTGCCATTAGCCTACTGAAGTCACCATGGTCCATATCCCTATTTGTCAGGTTCCAATGGTTTCATATGGATGTTGAATAGCATAGGAGACAGAATGGACCATTATGCATCCCCACAGGTCAAAAGCCATGACGATGAGCAACAGTTCATGAAAAATCAGCTCTCACACAGCCAAGATAACATTTAAAGCATCCTACAATGAAGGCTGATTTTGCTTATGGCTAACTGAATTATTTCTGGACACAGTCTACCACGCCATACTGATAACTACATTTCAGCTGACATGGAAACAGACTAGGTAACAACAAACATCTATGGCTTGAAATGGTATGGTTCCTCCATTAATTTATGTGCCTTGTGAGCCAGGAACACTCCTAAAATAAAATTCCAATCATCTCCCCAGTCTCTGTATTAAATTCTACATTCTGCAGAAGCCTCAAAACATCGTTTTAGGAGTAGAGTTATTTCCTCCAAAGAGCTCTAAAACTTA
This sequence comes from Podarcis tiliguerta, assembly GCF_965153285.1. Lineage (NCBI taxonomy): Eukaryota > Metazoa > Chordata > Lepidosauria > Squamata > Lacertidae > Podarcis > Podarcis tiliguerta. The sequence continues at coordinate 45,872,950 of NC_139541.1, forward strand.
CAATTTCTGTGACTGAGACCTACAAATCTTGGCAAGCTCTGAGCAATAAAAAGCAATCTCAGTGGAATTAGTTGTCAGCGTATTCATATTATTATTGTTGTTGTTATTGTTATCCCGATAATTTCATTTTGCACAGCTTCATAATCTGGTTAAGATGGAACAAAGGCCTTGAACTCACATTCCATCTTGCACCCCAAACTCTCAGTGAAATCAAGAGAGATCAGTGTTTACATTTCCGCAGGGTGTTCAAACTGCTCCGGTCCCGAATAGATGCTTTGATTACAAATATTAAATAGCAATTTTCTGCTTTCATGAATTGCTGTGTACCGCACAGCATGGTCATCCTAATTTGATTAGTTCTACACATTTATTTATGTTTGCTAGGATATCCTCTCTCCTGGCACTGCGAATGAAGTTCCAGCTATCCTGCTGACATCCTTGTATTGTATTTTCCATGCTTTGCTGCCTGATCCGGATTCCAGGGAAGAATGAAGGTTGCACCTCCATACTGAGTGCTTAAGGGCTAACACACAGCACCTTCTCTGAGATTCTGTTCTTGTTCACTGGTCGCTAATGGCTAATGCTTGGGATTTGAATAGAGATTAAATGACTAGCTTTTCCAATGTCACCACCAGCAATTTTTTAAAAAGAAAAAGACACACACACATGAACACACACACTAGAAAGGGGAATTCCAAGCCAGGAAAGCAAAAGAGACATCCTAGAAAGTGGGCAAATTCCTTTGGACAGCTTCCAAATATCACGAGTTTCTGTCTTAATGCACTGAACACTTGGATGGCTGCAAAATGAACAAGGGGAAAGCTGTGATTCAGGACATGGATCTCTTTCTCTCTCTCTTCACCCCCCTCCCCAAAGGAAAATTAAATAAAATATCCATCAGTAAGCAGAGTTAATGTAGGGCAGGAAAAGGGTGTCATTGTGGGTGGCCCAAATTAGAATTTTCAAGTGTTCTGTTTTAGAGGAGTTTCCTGGAAGCTTGCCCAGCGTAATTAAAGAACAGGTAACTCTGAATTCACAGAACTCTAATAAAAACTCTTTTTTTCTCACTTTACAGTGTCGTAAGCATGCCAAAATGCCCCCCTTTCTTTTGGAACAATGGGATGGAATGGCATAGATGAATTGCACTTTTTGACAGATGTAAGGGTGTCGCTTCCAAATCTATGCTATACAAGTTTCAGCCTTCTGGTAGTAAAAACGAAACAAAACATAATTTCAAATATATTCTTAATATCATAAAAAAAATAGAATTAAAACTTTACACGGTAATCAGCAATAGCAGGATCAGAAATACAGAAAGAAGCATTTTATTCAAACATCTGGACTGATCTGAAATAATGGAAGTAGCAAACTTAATGCAAATCAATACAAATCCTAATCCGTTTAACTGGGAATAAGCTGTATTGTATTCAATTGTACTGGGAAGACACGGTTCAGGTTGTTCTGTACATTACTAGGTATCATTGAAAGGAAGTCAAACACCTGTAGTTAGTGGCCCACAAATCTGTGTAAATATTTCATTATCTTTTAAATTCTATTTCTTTGTTTAAATTGCCCACAATTGCTTGTTGGTGAGGCTAGGATTGTGCATTATTTCCTTGTGCCATTGAAAAAGATTGTTGGAGCGAAAATGTGCCTGGTGTTTATATAATCTTTAATAAATTTATTATTATTTGTGAATTAAAATATTGGGCTCCCAGGAAGGTATCCCAGGGACCAAATGGTACATTGGATTTCCATTCCCAACAACACTGGAGATGGAGATCTGGTATTGGGTCCCTCCTCCCTTCTGTTTCTCTCTTCTATTCTGCAGTCCCCCTTTCCCCATTTTCACCTTCACCCCCATGTCCATGCCCCCTCTCCCTCCTTCTCTGCAACCCCACAAGTCATTCCCATGGTAATCTCCCACATCTTTCTTCTCCCACACATTGCTACTACCAAGCACCCTTTTCACCTTCTGCCCAACTAGGGAAAGACTCCCTCCTCCTCTTCGGACCCTTTCATGACCCTGTTTTCATCTTCCATCCCATTCCCATGCTTCCTGTTCTCTCCTTTTTTGCAATCCCCTTTGCTCCCCAATTGTGCTGGTCCCGGGGGTAAGGTACCTTGGGTGTAGCAAAGTCCACACGAAGAGGGGCAAGGTCCGAGGCAGAGTGCCGGGCGGTGAACAGGAACGCTGGAACAGGAGGCTGTGCAGGGAACAGGAACGCCGGATGGTCGGGAACAGGAGGCCGAGCAGGGAGCAGGAGTACCGGATAGTCAGGAACAGGAGGCCGGGCAGGGATCAAGAACGCAGGAAGGTCCGAAGCCAACAACGACGTTGCTCCCGCAACCTGGGGCCGGGCTGACTGGGCTTTTATCCTCTTCTAAGGCCAGGGGCGGTCCCGGCCCCCAGGAGCCCCGCCTCCTCTGGCCTTAAGGCGAGCACTCCTCCTGGGGGCAACCAGTTCCCTTCGCCTCTCTGCTCTAAACCTCTGCAGATCAGGAGAGGCCGAGGGGTTACTGGGCCATGGAGGAGGCTCACCTGTGGCCACTGAGTCGTCAAGCCTCTCTGGGGCCAGAAGGGCTTCACCTGGGGCCAGCTCCTGATGCACTGCCACAGGTGCAGGCTCTTCAGCATCTAGGCCTGGCCCCAGTTCAGCCGGCCCTGGAGGCGGGGACTCCTGTGCAGGCCGGGATTCCTCTGTTTCATCCTCCGAATCGGAATCCCAGGCCATCACACCATCCCCCCTCCCAGGCCCCCCCCTCAACCGAGGGTCCGGACCCGGCTTGCCGGGGTACGTCGCATGGAACTCTCGGAGGCAGGCAGGTGCGTGGACGTTGGCCGCTGGTTCCCAGGAACGGTCCTCCGGTCCGTACCCCTTCCAGTCAATGAGATACTGCAGCTTCCCCCTGCGGTATCGGGAGTCCAGGATGCGTTCCACCTCGTACTCAGGCTCTCCCCGAACCAACACTGGCTGCGGTCGGGGACGGTTCGGGTGGAACTCGTCGGGTGGGGCCACCGGACTCAAAAGGGACCTGTGGAAGACCGGGTGCACCTTCAGGGTTGCGGGTAACCGGAGACGAAATGCCACAGGAGAGACTTGGTCTACGATAGGGAACGGGCCGGTGAAGCGGGCGTCCAACTTCCGCGAAGGTCGAGAGGGGTGGAGGTGGCGAGTGGAGAGCCAAACCAGGTCACCGACGCGAAGTTCCGGCCCCACCTGGCGGTGGCGGTCGGCCTGGGCCTTGTACGCTTCCTTGGCCTGGTGCAGTTGCTCCACCAAAAGCTGTTGCTGGGACTGGAGCTCTTGAAGCCACTCCGTCACCGCCGGGACTGCGGATGTCGGCAGCACCTCTGGAAACAGCCGTGGATGATAACCATAACTGGCCTGGAACGGGGTCTGCTGGGTGGACGCATTCACCGCGTTATTGTAGGCGAACTCCGCCAATGCCAGGTGGTCGACCCAGTCATCCTGCTGGTAGCTGCAGTAACACCGGAGGTACTGCTCCAGCACCGCGTTCGCCCGTTCCGTCTGGCCATCGGTCTGTGGGTGGTAGGCTGACGAGAGGCAGACCTCCGTCCCGAGGGTCTGGTGTAGTGCTTGCCAGAACCGGGATGTGAACTGAACGCCCCGGTCGGACACCACGCGCTCAGGTAGGCCATGCAGGCGGAAGACATGCTGAAGGTACAGCTGAGCAGTTTCCTTGGCTGTGGGTACAGATGGACAGGGAGCGCAGTGCACCATCTTGGTGAAATGGTCGGAGAAAACCAGAAGGCAGGTACAGCCACGAGACGAGGGTAAGTCCACTACAAAGTCCAACGAAACCGTGTGCCAAGGGTGCGGTGGAACTGGCAATGGCTGAAGTAGGCCGGGGGGTCGCCCGGTAGGTCCCTTGGCGCGCCGGCAGACATCACAACCAGCGACGTAGCGAGCCACGTCAGCCTTCAGGCGGGGCCACCAAAACTCTCGACTGACCAGATGGGTGGTCCGATACCGTCCAAAGTGCCCCGCTGCTGGGGCATCATGGGCCATCCGGAGAACCTCCAGCCGTAGTGGCCCTGGCGGGATGTACAAACGACCGTGGTGCATCAGAAGGCCCTGATGCAGGACCAGCCCCGGATACTGTGGGCTGGACCCTTCAGCCAGCTCCCGGAGTCGTTCCTGGGCCCAAGCGTCGACCCGCTGCTGTTCCCGCACCCGAACCTGCAGTGGCTGCGCCTCCTGGGTGGCCAGGAATGCAGCCGGAGGTAGGATCGTGGTGGGTTCTGCTTTCTGTACCGTGTCTGCGTTGTCGTCAGGTTTCCGGGACAGGGCATCCGCCTTCTGATTCTGAGAGCTAGGGATGTAGCGGATCCGGAACTGGAACCGGGAAAAGAACAACGCCCACCGGATCTGTCTTTGGTTCAGCTTGCGGGTGGTCTGGAGGTACTCCAGGTTCCGGTGGTCGGTTCTCACCTCCACCGGATGTCGTGCCCCCTCAAGATGGTGGCGCCAGACCTCAAAGGCTACCTTGATGGCCAGTAGTTCCCGCTCCCACACAGTATAGTTACGCTCCGCTGGTAGGAGCTGGCGGGAATAGAAGGCACAGGGTAAGAGTGGCGCTTCAGGACCAATCTGTTGAGACAAGACGGCACCGAGAGCCGTACTGGAAGCGTCGGTCTCCACCACAAAGGGTCGAGAGGGGTCAGGATGTTGTAAGATTGGTGCCCTCTGGAAACAGGCCTTCAACCCCTGAAACGCCTCCTCTGCCTCCTTGTCCCAGGAAAACGGCGTCTTTGGGCGCAGTAGCCGGGTCAACGGGGTGGTGCGATGAGCATAATCAGCGATGAAGGACCGGTAGTAATTGGCGAACCCCAGGAAACGCTGTAGGTCCTTGCGGTTCCGGGGTGCCGCCCATTCTTGAACCGCTGACACCTTCCCCGGGTCCATTTGCACCCCATCTGGAGAGAGCCGGTGACCAAGGAAGTCCACAGTCCGCTGATGGAACTCGCACTTGCTGAGCTTTGCGTACAAACGGTGCTCACGCAAGCGCTGCAGCACGGTCCGGACATGTCCCTCATGGCGAGCCGGGTCACGGGAGTAAATCAGTATGTCATCCAAATACACCACCACGTACTTGTCTAACAGGTCCTGAAACACGTGGTTGATGTAGCGTTGAAACACAGCAGGCGCGTTGCACAAACCGAAAGGCATAACCAAATATTCGAACTGCCCGTACCGGGTCCCAAACGCTGTCTTCCACTCATCCCCGGCTCGGATCCGAATCAAGTTGTAGGCCCCCCGGAGGTCCAGCTTGGTGAACACCTGTGCCCCTTGCACCCGCTCCAGCAGCTCCGAGATAAGGGGCAAGGGGTACCGGTCTGGGACGGTAATTTTATTCAGGGCTCGGTAATCATGGCAAGGGCGGAGTTCCCCACATTTCTTCTTAACAAAAAGCACCGGCGCCGCGGTGGGCGAGGTGGAAGGCCTAATGAACCCACGCTCCAGGTTCTTGCGCAAGAAGTCCTGCAAAGCCTCGCGCTCTGGCTCTGTTAGGGAATATAAGCGACTCACTGGTAAAGGCGCTCCGGGTTGGAGGTCTATGCCGCAGTCAAAAGGCCGATGCGGCGGCAGCTGGTCTGCCCCCCGTTCCTCGAACACGTCCTGGTAGTCCTGGTACACGGCTGGGAGCGTGGGTGCTGCCTCCTCTGAGGGCGCGGCCGCCAGCGTTCCGGATTGAGCATGGGAACATGGGTCTGGGAAGTGCACGGTCCGTTTGACCCAGTCAATCTGAACGTTGTGGGCCTCCAGCCAGTCCATCCCGAGCACCAGGGGGAAGCGGGGCATAGAGGCAATGTCCAAAGTTCGCAACTCCCGGTGCTGCTGGAGACACAGGACCAGAGGCTGGGTCTCCTGAGTAACGGCACCTGAACGCAGAAGTCGTCCGTCAATCGCTTCCACCTGGACCGGTACTGGCTTGTTCCGAAGTGGCACCTGATGATGGGCGGCAAAAGCAGCGTCCATATAGGAGCGGGTTGCCCCTGAATCTACCAAAGCATGGGTGAGGATCCAGGGCCCACCTGGAGGGTATAAACGTACCGAAACCATAAGATGTTGCAAGTCCATTGGTGCGGGCCCATTCTGTACGGTTTGGGACCCCCGGTAGCTAGGGCCATCAGCTACTGGGGTTGGCGGTTTCCCTGCGGCTGGCGTTTCTCAGGGCAGGACCGAGCGAAGTGTCCACTTCCGCCACAGTAAAGACAGAGATTTCCATCCCGACGCCGCGCCTTCTCTGCGGGGGAAAGGCGTGGCCGCACTGCCCCGAGCTGCATAGGCTCCTCCGTTAAATCAGTTGTGACCGTGGGGCTGCCGGAAAAAGCTGGTGCCGTGAACTGGAAGTGTCGGCGACCCCGGGCCTGACGACGATCCTCCAACCGGTCGCCTATTTGTAGACTCCGTTGAATGAGAGTGTCCAGCGTGGTGGGGCGTTCCATTGTGGCCAACTGGTCCAGTACCTCGTCCGAAAGCCCTTCGAGATACTGGTCCCGCAGTGCCGAGTCATTCCAGGTCAAGTCCTGTGCCAACAGCCGGAACTCCGTGGTATATGTGGCCACCGTGGACTTGCCCTGTTTCAAATGCCGAATCGCCCGGTTGGCTTGACTCTCTTTCTGGGGGTTGCCGAACGCGGCCTCCAAACGATTGCAAAACCCCGTATAGTCTGCCAGCAAGGGGGAGTCTTGCCTGAGTAGCGGCAACGCCCACTTGGCCGCCTGGTCCTTTAACAAGCTAATCAAAAAGTGCACCTTGGTACGGTCGTCAGGAAAGTTCCGGGCTCGCCCCTGAATATACAGTTTGGCCTGGGCCAGGAACATGGGAAAGCTGGCCGGGGCTCCATCAAATTTCTCAGGCAAAGCCACTGGGTACTTGCCCGGAGCCGGGGCGTCGGCCCCAGAAGCCGGTAGGGCTTCCAAGCGTTGCTGAAGTGCCTCAACCGCGTCACTGAGCTGCTGCACGGTGTGAGACAAGGCCTGGTTCTCCTGGGCCAAAGCCACCAGTGCAGCCGCCTGTTCAGCCATGGCCTCTGGCTCTTCCCGAACGCACCCCGACGAAGGGGGAGTGCGGGAGGTGGCGGGAGCAAACTGTGCTGGTCCCGGGGGTAAGGTACCTTGGGTGTAGCAAAGTCCACACGAAGAGGGGCAAGGTCCGAGGCAGAGTGCCGGGCGGTGAACAGGAACGCTGGAACAGGAGGCTGTGCAGGGAACAGGAACGCCGGATGGTCGGGAACAGGAGGCCGAGCAGGGAGCAGGAGTACCGGATAGTCAGGAACAGGAGGCCGGGCAGGGATCAAGAACGCAGGAAGGTCCGAAGCCAACAACGACGTTGCTCCCGCAACCTGGGGCCGGGCTGACTGGGCTTTTATCCTCTTCTAAGGCCAGGGGCGGTCCCGGCCCCCAGGAGCCCCGCCTCCTCTGGCCTTAAGGCGAGCACTCCTCCTGGGGGCAACCAGTTCCCTTCGCCTCTCTGCTCTAAACCTCTGCAGATCAGGAGAGGCCGAGGGGTTACCGGGCCATGGAGGAGGCTCACCTGTGGCCACTGAGTCGTCAAGCCTCTCTGGGGCCAGAAGGGCTTCACCTGGGGCCAGCTCCTGATGCACTGCCACAGGTGCAGGCTCTTCAGCATCTAGGCCTGGCCCCAGTTCAGCCGGCCCTGGAGGCGGGGACTCCTGTGCAGGCCGGGATTCCTCTGTTTCATCCTCCGAATCGGAATCCCAGGCCATCACACCAATTTTCACTTTCACTCCTTTTTTGTCCACCCTCCTCTTTACTTTTCTCAACTCACTCCTTTTTCCTCCACCCTCCTCAACTCTCCCTTGCACCTAGATCGCCCCATGCCCATGCCGCCACCTCTCTCCAATTCTGCAGCTCCCTTTGCGCACAACCCTGTTAATGTATCTTTAAGAAGAATAGACTGTTAAGAGAAAGACTGTCAGCTTGTTCTGTTTGAGAATGTTAAGTTCATTCGATGGATCTTGTACATATATGGGTGTTTGCTTGTTAATGAAGTATTTTGTCTAAATTGTTGCATTGAGTTTGGAATAAGTAATGGATGGGAATAGTCTTATTATGAAATGGACTGGCATTCACTGACAGCCCCACCAAACCAGAGGGTTCAGTGGATAAGCTATTGGTAACTTCTGAGTGACTGAAACAGGGTACCAGGAAGAAGCATCTAGAATGATGGTCAGACACTCCACTCCAATTATAAGTTTTTCTGCCTACCACCAATGAAATTGGAGAAGCATCTTTGCAACTCCCGTCACACTATCAGGTGGAAAATAGTAATTTCACTACAACTCTCCTCCCCCATATTTCACTTAGTGGAAACCCACCAAATGAAACTTCCCTTCCCACAGGTTCTCACCTTAGGTAAGGGTCACATGCCTGTCTCCTACAGTGCCTGGTCTCCAGTGCCTGGTCTCCCCTTGCCTGTCCCTGAAGTGAGGAGCCAAAGAGGAGAATCTCTTCAGGGACCACCCCACTGAGGTTGACCCTGCTTCGCACAGCAGAGGCATTTATAGTAAAGCAGGTTCTGGGCTACATCCCATCTTGTATCCAGAAGCAGTTTGCCTCAAGCTGCGGTTCAGGGGATAACCAATGGATGGCAATTGCTGCCTTTGTGCTCGACTTGCAGGCTACCCAGAGTTTCACTGATCACGGTGGGCCCCTGATCCCATCCAACAAGGATCTTCCTATGAGAACTCAGTGTGTGTTTAGTTCTTCAAATGTTTATTCAAACATTTAGCTCTTTATCATTATTTATATTTTAACTTTGGGTCACTAGAAGTCATAAAATAGTTCCGTGTGTGGAGAGGCAACATCTTTATTCAATAGTGTTTCTTTCCAAAATGCTTCAGACTTTTCTGAACTTTTGCTCTGTAGAATTATTTAACATTTCAGCTGCCCTTTCCAATTAAGAATTAAATTTGATCTACCCATTTCTCAGCCAGTACCAGCAGCAGCTTCCTCGTTTGTCTAACACAGGAGATACTGGAGATAGAAAGCAGATACTGCCAAGAACCAGGAGTGGGATTTAATGTGTGTCTTAACCATCAACCAACAGCAATTCTGCAGATATTTGTCTTTTAAGCATCAACCAAACCCAGCTTCATCCCAGCAGACAAAAAGTTATTTTTGAGCATTCCATTCCAGCTAAGCAGTCTGTCTCCTGATCTTCAGGGAAGGGAGGAATCACCCTTGAGATGTATCTTAGTTATCACATTTGCATCATGCTCACTGTAAGAAGCTCATGGTGGCATTTATAGGGTTATTCTCATTGTATCCTGTGAACCACTAATCTAGGACTGGGAAACCTGTGGACCTCCAGATGCTGCCAGACTACAGCTCCCACCAGTCCCAACCAGTGGTCAAGGATAATGGTAGCTGTTCTGCAATAACATCTGGAAGGACATAGTTCTCAGATCTGGTTTCAATAACACTCAACAGTAGGACTGTGCATCAGCTTCAGATGATTGAACCAGTTTGGGCCAACCCAGAATTCGGCTGAAGCATGTAGAGACAGCCCCAGGTTAGATTGGGTCCATCTGGAGTGATCTGGGGCTCTCAAAGTAGGGGGCATGGTCAGTTGGTAAGTAGAGGAGGATCTTCTTCTCCCCCTTTCCCAACAACATATTTATTTAGGGTATAAAACCCTAAGAGGAAGAAACACATGTAGGCTGCTTGTGTGCATCTCATTGTCCTCTAATTAAAAACAACAACCCTAATTAAAGACTGTGCAAGGCCCTTGATTCACTTTGGAGTCCAGATCTGGGCTGGCTTGGACCTGGATCATACCAGGTTAGATCAAGGCTGGTTCAAAATGCCAGATTGGCCCCCATATCAGACACTGTGTTTACTATGCTATGGTCTCTTGCATGCTAGTTATAGAATCAAAGAATCACAGAATCGGGAAGGTAATCAAGCCCAACCCTGTGTTGATGCAGAAAATCCACTTCTGCAACATCTCTGATAGTAGCCAGCTCATCTAGCCTCTCCCGGGAAACTTCTGATGAAGGAGAGTCCTCCACCTTCTGAGGCAGTCTCTTCCATTGCCAAACACGTCTTACTGTCAGGAAGTTCTTCCTAATATTTGGCCTGTGTCATTTTTCTTGTAATGTGAACCCAAGGGTTGTTTTCTTTCTTTTCTTAGAAACATCAGCATACCATAGAGAGGGGGAGAGCTGACCCTTCACTGTACACTATTTTTCTGGTCAAAAATCAGCACTTCTGAAACACTGCATCACTGGGAGCAAACAGCAGGTTCACAAGCTGATTTCAGTGAGGAGGTAGGGCAGATGGAAGACCCAGCTTCCCTACTTGCTGCCACTCCATTCAGGATCCCTTAAGGCAACGAACGAGGAAACTTTGACCATCCCAGTGTTGCTGAACTTGGCTCTGTGTTGGTGCCCACCTTGGTAACCACTGTCCCTGCTCCTGACCTCCACAAATCTATTTAGTATAATTAATAATTATGACAGTAATGAAAATAGTATTAATAAAATAACAATTATGATGATGAATTTGTACACTGATTTTCAATAAAAATTCTTCCTAAGATGGTTTGCAAGCCACATACCACTCAGTGACAGGCAGCAGTTCTGCCAAGTTTCAGATGGGGGACACTCCCAACTCTATCTAGAGACACCGGGAATTGAATCTGGGACTTTCTACTTGCAAAGCTGGCCCTCCACCAATAATCCCTTCCCGTGGAGATGCTGAGGACTGAACTGAGCACAGATCAGAGTAGGAAGGTCAGAGACAGGGCCAATGAATGGCAAGCCACTTTTTGTCTTCCCATCCATAGAAGCTGTGCTCACCAGAACATTATGCCCCCCCCCAATGACATGCTTTGTTATGATGATTGTTGAGTATTTTGAACTTGGCATGAGTGCCTACCTTCTTTGGCCATGGTTTTCAATATGCATGTCCCAGGCAAAGGGAAAAAATGGCTTGTTCCCCTTGCAAAATGTCATTGTTTGCAGATTTGTTTATTTTTCAAAACCCTGGACTATGTTCTGTTTACTGGTTTCTCAAAGCCATCACTCAAAGTTTCCCTTCCCTTTCATCACTGGCCACTTTATTCAGGGTGCTGGACAAGCTGATGGGAATTGTAGTCCAAAGCATCTGCACAGCACCAGGCTGAGGAAAGCTGAACTATCTGTTACAAGGAAGTTGGGGAGAAACACAGCAGAGCAGCATCTCTGTTTTTCTCACAGCAGCTAGTTCTGCCTCCAGTAATTTTATCCTTTCCTTAGGGTGGGGGGGGGGGAGAGAAACAAAAAACAAATTGCTCAGAAATATACATTGACTGTAGATTAATCTTGCTTTCTACGCAAGAGCCAATTCTTGACAAATCTTGTTTCACAACAGACAGTATCTGTTTTTAGTTTGCAATTCCTAATTTCTCACACATCTTTCTTATTTATTTATTTAAGCAAAATTCCTAATTTGCAAACAAAACTGACAACTGACTGTCTGGTATCAAATCCCAGAGAGAAATGCTCTGGCATGCCGAGGAGGTTTATGTTATTTTCTAAACCATTGTTTCCAGTGGTTGCTGTGACAGCACTTATTTAATTTCTTATTGTGTCTGCATTCAGTGGAATGCGTTTGGTTTTGCCTACCTCAGCAACTGTGCGATCTGAAATTTCACAAGGGTGGAATGAACAGGAAATGAAATTACACTGTTATTCTGATAATGGCTTGTTCCTATAGCACTGGAATCAACAGCAATTCTCCAGCTGTATTCAATGGCAGCAGAACCAAGTTTTTAAAAACGGTTTCAAAATAGATTTTTAATGTGATATATGATATTTTATGGAAGTGTGTGTATATACTTTGGCTGGGGAACTGGATCCAGCCGGTGGGCCAGATCCTTTTCTTTTCCCTCCTGTCCCACCCTGCCCTGCTCCATGGGCCAAGTTTGACAGGTGGGAGAAGCTGTCCACCTGTCAATCACCTGACATCACAGGTGACTCGTTTTTGCCTATGCGGTGCTCAATCAAATCATGCCGGCAAAGCCACAGTCCACAAAATGCCGGTAATCAGATGGTTGTTGGGGTTGCAAAGCCTTGTGCATAATGGGACCTAACACTGCAACCCTATGCATGCCTACTTAGAAGCAAGACTTGACAGTTTCAGTCTGGTCTCACTCCTGGCTCAGTGGGTCGAGGACTGCAACATAATTGAGGCCCCACCTGCACCGAACATTTAAAGCAGTATAATACCATTTTAAACAGCCATGGCTTTCCCCCAAAGAATCCTGGGAATTGTAGCTGCTAAAGGTGCTGACAGTTATTAGGAGATTCCTATCCTGCTCATGCAGCTATAGTTCTCAGAGAAGTTTGACAATCAATCCCTCTTCTCTGGGAAATCTGAGAATAGTAACTCTAGTGAGGGTAATATGAGGCTCCTAACAACTCTCAGCACCCTTAACAAATGACAGTTCCCATGATTCTTTAGGGGAAAGCAATTGCTCTTTAAATTACCTTGGGAAAAGCTATTGTTCATCAAGCTGGCCCCAAAAAACCGTACTGCGGCCTGTGATGAGGACTGTCAACTTTTCCCTTTTTAAAGGGAAATTCCCTTATTCCAAATAGGATTCCTCACAAGAAAAGGGAAAAGTTGACAGCTATGATTAGGACCCGAACTCAGACAGCTCTTTCCAAGCTACATTTAACAAAAAGAACAATAGTGTTCCACCTCTCAGCTGGCAAAATATCAGCAGTTGAAACTGGAAGTGATTCCTTGACCCACTCAAAGATCTGCCGGATCACAAGCCCATCTTGAGTGATGGCACTGGGCCCAAGCATCTTACAGATCATTCTAAATGAATAAAATTAAATATTAATTGCCCTGTGCTCTACAAATTTGTCTAATCCTCTGAGATGGCTGGATCCAAATGAAATAAGTTGGAAAGTCTATCATGACTTAGCTTAAATCCCATTAATTACCAGCACCATTTTAAACTTTTCACTCAGGACCAATTCCATTGATTTCAACAAGGCCTACTCCCAGGTATGTGTGTATAGGCTAGCAGTCAAAGATTAAAAAATAATAATAGCATAGTTCCTATCCATAAGGTTTAATGGTAGTACAGTGGTACCTCGGGTTACAGATGCTTCAGGTTACAGACGCTTCAGGTTACAGACTCCGCTAACTCAGAAATAGTACCTCGGGTTAAGAACTTTGCTTCAGGATGAGAACAGAAATTCTGCGGCAGCAGCATGGCGGCAGCAGGAGGCCCCTGCTAAAGGAGCTAAAGTGGTACCTCAGGTTAAGAACAGTTTCAGATTAAGAATGGACCTCCAGAACAAGTTAAGTTCTTAACCAGAGGTACCACTGTATTCAGCGCTCATCCTAGCCATTGAAGTTAATGGACATGACTTGTAGACACCCTGAAATCGCTGGACACAACTCACAGGTTTCCATGTGTCTACTCTGTGTAGGACTTGGCTGGAATCAAACTTATGCTTTTAATATGCACAGAACCAAAGAACTGAGATGAAAAGCTATTATTATAATTAATATTTTAACCGCAATTGACCTAATATGGGAGAGTGTATCATCATCTTAGACAGGAAATAACATTCAAATTAAATAAAGAAACCACACTTAATTAATGGTGCATTTACGGTAGACACCTCCCAATATCTAATAACTGAAGATGTGAAAGCAAAATCAAAGCCTGAAAATCTCCTCCACTCTCCCTACTCCAGTGAGGTTAATCACCTTCATCCATCACCACCTGCCAGTAATTGGGCATACAACAAGGCATCACTTTCCATTCCACCCTGTACTCATTCCTTGCAGTGCCCTTTGTGACATGTAAGCCCACTCTGCCCCATTACACCCTGTTACACCCCATTATGCCCCGCCCCATTACGCCCTTTTTCAGGCCACTTCCAATCATGTGTGCATTGAACTGAAATGCTCGTTTTTCCACTCCACCCATTACAATGCAAAGGAAATGCAATACAAATAGGAGAAAAACAATTACCTATAGTTTGGGGACTGAAAACAACAACAACAACAAGCAGTAACCAATTGCATTTGCTGGATTGGTTTTTGCTCTGGACATGGGACAAATAAGCGAACATCAGTAATTTCCACTCCATTTCAGTTTTCTCTGACATTCCGACAAGTAGTTCTGAGTGAGTGTGTGTGTGTATTTATTTATTTGTTTGTTTATTTATCCATCCTAAGTGCTCAGCATCATATATTATGAGCCACCAATACACCAATCATGTGCAAACCATACCCTTCCTAGCAAGGCTCTCCACCGAAGAAACCAAAGGGCTTGAGAAGTATTTCTTTTCCAGATACATTCTTTTCTCCACGCAGCCTCATCACCGTGCAGAGATGATGTGATCTGAAAGCATATTATTTTGGACGTCAGCCAGTCATCTGGGAATCCTTTGCATGTACCTGAAATAGAACCAAAGTAAGGGCAGATCGAGGTGAGCAGCTTCTCGGTCCTACCTGAAAGCTCTGTAGGTGGCCGTAGGCCACTTGACTCAAAGCCAAATCAAGCACCTGGCTCAGAGTTGGATGCTTGCCAGTTTTATATCATATTCTGTTCCTTGAATTATGGTGTCTGGGGACCCCTTTCAGGGCTTATTGTTGTACATCTTTTTCAAACTAATTCCTCACTGAAAGATGTTTGAAATCCAAAGGGTTATTCCATCCACCCCCTCCTAGCTTCCTACCATCTTCAGAGCTGCTGACACTTGTCCTGTTCGGTCAAAGAAAAATCTATTTGAAGATTTTGTATCACAGTGCTTAAATCTTTTTGAAATTAACTCTTTGATAGCCCTCCTATGAGGATACTTTTCCAATACTGTAGGTGCCATTAAGTATGTATGCAAACGTACCTGGGAGTTAACCAGGTAGGGGAAGGGATGTGGCTCTGTAGTAAATTGCACACTTTGCCTGCCAAAGGTCCTGGGTTCAATTTCTAGCATATCCAGTTAAAGAAAGTTCAATGTCTGAAACCCTGGACAACCACGGACCGTCAGCGTAGATAATACTAAGCTATCTGTACCCATTGTCTGGCTCGATATAAGGCCGCGTTCTGTGTTACTAAGCCCCAAGGCAACAGTAGGATTTACTTCTGAGTAGACATGTGTAGTCTTGAATAGACCATAACCACTGAAGATCATTTTCATTGTTCAAAAAGAAGAAAACAGTCTCCTATTACAATATTACTACTAACTTCACACTTTTTACAGATGTACAGAAAGCAACTTTCAAAAAATTAACACATTACAATAAGATCAGAATGCTAGCTAAAAACAAGCTAACACCAATGCAAATGGCAGCAAAAACAAGAGAGTCATGTTAAAAGCTCCTCTTCTGGATCAGTTTTTTCTATTTTTGTATTTGTTGCTGTTGATATTTTTTTAACCACCTGGCAGAGTAGTCATTGCTCAAATTGCATGGAGGACAGAAAGGTTCTGTTTCAACTTTTGGGGGTGCGGTCTCCTTAGCTACCAGTTTTAGAGAGGGAGGCAGCATGAACACTGGCAGAGGAAGAGGAGTGCGGGAGGAGCGCAGCGCTCCCGGCAATGTGATCCCCAGGGTGTCATTGCGGCTGCCCCCCCCCCCCGCCTGCGCTGGGCACCACGCCTCCGCAGGCGGCGCCCCCCACCCCCGGGATGCTTGCCAGCCCCGCCTGCTCTCTGCCCCCCAGTGCCAGAGCATGAAGCTCCGCCACTGGGCATGAAATGGCTATGTTGGGGAAGGGGAGTCACAGAATGTGGCTTATGGGTCATCTCCTCCATTTCCTGGCAGTGTCATGAGCAAATGTGGGAACCAATCCCACATTGCGGGGCCAAATGTGGCTCCCCAGTCCTATCTGGTGCTGAGGACTCTCTCCTGGCCACACCTTCCTTTTTGGCCACACCCCTCACTTGTCTGATCTGCAATAATGCCTCTGCTTGCCTATTTGAGGGATGCAGAGATGGGTGTGGATATATCTCTGGCTTTTTGAGAGTCTGCAATGTATCCTTGTGTACAGTTGCATTTGCTGCTCCACCCAGTTTTGTCTCTGGCCCTGCCCATCACGGGCATGTGGTTCCACATACGATGAAATACAACCCTTGGGCTGAAAAGTTCTACACCCCAGTCTAAAACTTGTCTTGAAACAATTGTTCATGCAAACTTAAGTCGCTGTGAACATCTGCAGCAATCACTGCATGACACTGCCTTCACTGCTGACTCCTCTACCTGTGAACATTAGTCTGAGGCCAACCCTCTATGTTTTCCATGTGCAGTGGAACTGTAGTTTCTCAGTCCACACACCTGATGATTTTCTCATAACCTCCCATCATATCCCCATCACCTCTCAGCAAAGATGTTCATAGCAGCTCCAGCATCATATTACAAAGCCATTGGGGAGCTTATATTTCTCTGAGGCTTCTCACTGGGAGCATGAAGCCATATTCTCTGGCTGGTGTGAACTGACACAGCGCCGCAGAAGTCAGCCTAGCTAGCTAGAATTTCAGTTCAGTTCAGGAGCCTAACAAGTTAGAGCAGCTGCAGCAACTGGCTATTTTGTAGTCCATAGCTAATTATAAGGGAGGGCTGAGCCCATATAGTGGAACTGCCTGCCTGGCCTCCTGATTTCCAATGGAATTATGGACAAAATTGGCTTTGTTCTTCATTAGCAAGTAAATTGTGTGTGCAAAAAAAGAGAGAGCATTTTATAAGGTAATTTGGGTTTTCTAATGAAGATTTATTATTTGATAGAAACATATTAAAAATGCTGGCATCCATCTGTCTCAGGAGACCATGTGCCTTTGGGCTGGGGTCAAGCAGTGCTGGATTAAACCCTGTGGAGGCCTCTAGGCAGTCAAAATCTCGGGGGGGGGGGAGGTGCATGCTCAATGGAATAACATTGAACTAAGAAAGCTTGGTTTTAATTTCCTTTCAGACCAAGTCAATATTATTTTGATCCATTGTTGTAGGACCCACGCCTATTTGGTAATCCAGCACTATGATCAAGCTGTTGGAAGGTTATAGCACCTGCTATGACTGTAAAGACCGATGCAGAAGAGACATGTTTTGTTGCAGCTGGGACAGATGAAGGTGCTCAGTTGTGCTGCTGCTGTAAATGCGCCATGGCTTTTCTTCTCTTTGCACTCCACCCAGTGGTCATTTCTCCTCTGGTTACTGCTATGGATGAATGACTTGACAGCCTGTTTCCAGGCACTGCTATCATCTGCAATTGATTCCCACATTGATGTTGCATTACACAGCCAAGATCATCGCTCCTTCCTTCCTTCCTTCCTTCCTTCCTTCCCTCTTTCCTTCCTGCTGTCTGTGAATGTAGAACTATTTTTGATCGCTGCCACTGTATTCCTCCACAACACCCTGAGCACTGTGTTGCTGCAGGGCACTGTGAGGGAGAAATGGCAGCAAACACAGACAAACTTGGGCCTTTTCTTTCCTGGTAATACCCCATAATGGTGCAACGTCTGAAAGATCCTGGGCAGGAGGTGGAATAAGCACTTATAAATAGTGGCTACTTAGTTCAGCCTCCAGAGACCCCTAAGTGCTCCCCCTCAACCAAAGTGGTACAAAAGAATAATGACCAGTCCATATGGGAGTACCAAAGCACATACCCATTATTATCTATCCATAACTCTGTGAGCATAGGGACATGGGAAGTAAATGTAACTAATAAGCAAATGATGCCAAGTGAAACCATCAGTTCATCTAATTCAGCACTGTCAACTTGGCATCAGCTCTTCAGGGTTTCCGACAGGGGACCTTCCTAGGCTGACCTGGAGACTCGGGGGATTGAACTTCATGTTTTCTGCATGTAAACCAAGTGCTGCACCACTGAGCTCTCATCTTTTCCTTTTGTTTTGTGCATTAATTTAGGAACAGATGAAAATGAAAGCCTAAGACCCTAATTCCAGATGAAGGAACAGTTAGAGTCACTTAAATTCCACCACCACCACCACCACCATTCAAAAATGATATTTCTCAAATAAAGCATACTATCCAAGAAAACGCTTGTGGTAAACAGAATAAACAAGCCCAAATAAATGGGATTATATATATATATCCAGCTTCAAGTGAGAAAGCCAAGAAAGAAGTGAGAGGAAGGGAAAGTAGCAACAGCCAGCCTGATGCACAGGAAAATCCTGTCCTATTCCAAACTAGAACAATCAATAATTGTCAAGGCCTTTTAGTTTGGAAAGAATTATTGCTGGCACTCCTCATATCACATTCATTTAATAATCTATCATAAATCTTAAAAAAAATAAAAATGCTTGGAAGCACATTCCTCTAGTTTTTTTTCTCGCACACTCTTCTCCCTGCCCTTTGGAATGGGCGATCTGTAATTAGTTGCTGCAACTCCTGATGCTAAACTTGTAATTTAAAATTGAGAGAGTCTCAAACTGTCTGGACAAATGAGATATGTACTTACAAGTCTGGCAATTGTCCAAGGAAAAGAAGGTCTGTTATTATCTTTGGTTGCCTCTATTACCAGAATAATGAGGGAGCTTTGCAAATCAGCATGACAAATTAGGAAAGAAAAACAGATCTCCAAAGGCAGGAAGGTTTTAGCACTACTTTAAATTAAACCTTCCTGGTTAGATTTATTTTCCTAAACATACATTTGTTGCAATTAGCTACTGGGACCATGGGGGCTTAATGATTTTTTTCTTCTTCAAAAACGATACTTTAGAAGCTGTTAAGAGAGGGAAAGGTTACTGTGGTGATTATTTGGGTGTTTCTTTTCTCTGTCATTTCAGAATAAAAATGAGATGCAGCACTAAAAAAAATTCAGGACAACCGGGATATAACTATAGAAGACATGTCACCTCATTCCCCTGGTTTCTGACATGCTTAGTGGGAAATGAATTAAAAACAAACAGAAGGCTTTTTCACACATTCAGTGACCATGTCAGTGGTTTTGCCCCTCTATCCCCATCACACAACCCTTCCACCAGGGATGGTGAATTTGTCATAACTGGCAGGGTGAGGCAGCTGTATCGGGCAGTGAATGCTGGAAACAGGGAGTGGTGACAAGTAGTTGGAGGATGGAGCCTGCTGCCCACTGATGGGCAGAGGGGACAGTGCCCCATCACCAGTTTTGAAGTGAGATTAAACCATTGGTCTAGTTGGCTTGTTTACACGGAATGGAGGGCATCGTCTTGTTCTTTACCTCGAATATCAAAAGTGTCTTGGAGAATGGTGACTCTAAGATCCTAGTGGAAGTCAGAACGATCTTAAAAAACATTAAAAATAATTAAAAACAAAATTGCAGTCACAGGAATAGGGTAGGTCCTAAAATAATACACCTCACATATCAGCCAGGGTACAGAAGTGAATCTTCAGCATACAACAAAAACTGCATAGTGATTGTGCCACCCTCTGTAGGGAGGGTGACCCACAACTTAGGGGCTGCCACAGCAAATGCCTTCTCTTAGGCCATCACCACCCTAGATTAAGAACTGGTAACACCTGCAACTGTTTTTAAAAGGGGATTATATAAGTTATAAGTGGGACAATGGCTAGTAATGTGTCTGCAGCATTTTGGACCAATTTAGATTTCTGAGACATCTTCAAAGACAGCCCCACATACAGCAGCTTGCAATAAACTGGTTACTAGAGTATGGAGTACAGTGGCCAAGTCCTTTCAGCCCAAAAGGGGCCACAGCTGGCAAACCAGCCAGACCTGGAAAAGGTACTCTTAGGCACAGAGACCACCTGTGCTTCCAATGACATTGTTGGGCAGTATTGAATCCAGGACCCAAGCTATGTACCTGCTGCTTCCAGAGGAGTGCAACTCCATTCAGGACAGGTCATCTCCCCATTTCCTGGCCTTGAGAACTCAGGACTTATGACAACTTATGTCTTTTCAGGATTCTGCTTCATTTTATTGGCTCACTTTGAGCCCATTGCTGATGCCAAGCACTGGTGATGCTTTCTTTCTCTCCTAGCTTTGCAATTCTGAATTGCCTGGTCTGTTTCCAAAGTAGGACCAGTGCAGAACCTCCATTGGTCCCTCTTGTTATTTCCAAAAAATTCCGCAAAGCGTTGCACATAAACAATTTGCTACAGCTAGCCTTACTTAAGTTTATTTGTGTCTTTCTTCCTGCTTTCCATTACTGATGCAGATGTGCAAAAGAAAAAAAGTTGCAAAAAAGAACTATATTTGATTTCTTTTCTTTAAAAAAAAACCCCAAAACACATGAAAATATAATCTTTTGTGCTCAAGCAGAAGAATGTGGTGGTCTCAAAGAGTGTGTTTATTTTTCAAACAAAAGAGAGACAAGCCACCAGTCAGCTTTCTTCCTTCCAATGTCTTCAATGTGGTCTAATTAATCAAGTCAAAATGAATTAAAAAATGGTAACCTTTTGCCAAACACATAAAAGAGATGTCTGCTGTTGACATTTAAATAAACAGCTCTTCTAAAGAAAGGTTCATTTTTGAAGGGGGGGGGATTAACTTTCACAGATTCAGAGCTTTCTACAACTTTTTCCCACACATTGTTGTCTTACAAAGACTAAATATAAATGTGCCCACACATCCATCATAATCACTAACACCCAGGAACCAGGGACTTTGGAGGTTATTTTAACAATTGGTATAATCCAGGTCACGTTAAGTCCATTGATTTTGACAGATATGGTCAAGTACATACATTTGGGTGAATGTCAACATATATGCACAAATGTTGATAATCCCAGACAAATTTTGAGAATATTTAAGAACTCATTGGTAAATTCTGACAGTTACCTTGATTGTTACATCAGGTCTGGTCCAAGACATTTTTCTGCCTGAGGCAAAGAAGGATGATTCTCCACTATCACCACATTCCATGCACAGAAGCAAATGAATCTTATTTCAACACTGGCAATGAGACAGAGTTCTCCAACTGCCTTGAGGGCAGTGGGCTAGGCTAAGCAGAGTGCACACAGCTCTGTCCCCACAACACAAGGAATCAGCTGTGGGAGCAGAGAATGTAGCCCCTCCCCTGTGTCCAGTATCCACCACCTGAGGTGTCTGCCTTACTCTGCCTAATGGCGTATTTGCTGCTACCAACTTCAGCTAGTAGACCAGATTTGTCCTTGGCAGGAAGATAGCTAAACTCTGCTATCCATGCCCTGATGTCTTCAAGCTTAGACTTTGACTGAAGGGCAGCATTAAAAATAAATAAACAAACAAATATTCATGTAGCATCTGTACTGAAACAGCTGCACTGGCAACTGCTTTAAAATGTTCGTTTTAACACAGAAAGCCCTACTTGGTGGAATATTTCAGGGAACACTTCCTGCCATATTTATTTGTTCATTTATTGAAGCAGGTATCAGGAACTCCCCTACACCTTGCAAGCCAAATTTGGTGGGTGAGGCCACCCACCTGTCAATCACCTGATGTGGCAATGACATTAGGCAATAGTGTGCTTTGAAGGCCCCTTGTGTCTCAAAGTGCCACCAATCTACTGATCAGCAGCACTTCAAAGAGCTGAGCTGAGCTATTTGCAGCCAACCCCTGCAGAAAATGGGGGCTAGAACTAAGCACCCACCAGCTGGTAGGTAGTCAGTTCAAGTTCAAACTCCATTTTTTGGCTGTGCTATTGAGTTCCCCATGGGTATGCAATTATTGTACACATTACTTGCTCCAGCAGATTGAGTGGGTGAGACCAATAGTAGGCCTAATGGTCAAGAAGGTGATTACTGCATGTGCAGTAGAGGGAAGTGAGGAGCAGAGGTGGATCCTAAACCTCTGCTACCTTGCAAAATATATTCAGAAAAAGGAAAGGCTAATGAGTAAACCCTACACAAATCTGGAGTGGAGTCTCTAAGATGGCTGCATGGTGCCTTCTGCACCTCCTTCTGGCAACTCCTGCAGCCAAGCTATGCTAAACATATTGCTCTGCTCTCCTTTGGACCACCTCAGCAAGGCTGAGAGGAGGGTCTTGACATCTGGGCAACAGAGGACCTCCATACACACTGCCCAGGCTTTTGCCCCTGAGAGGTCACTTTGCTGCTGCTAACACAGTGGTTTGACTTAACCCTTGGAGGGTCACTCTCAACAACAGCTTGGCTGGAGAAATGCACTGCAAAATTGATGACGGTATTTTTATTTGCATCTTGTTTCAGGAAGTGTGATTTTTTATGATGTTTTGATGGATGAAAAGGACCATCAAAATGCTCTTGATGGTGGAGCAGCTCCCCTTAGGAGGAAAGTATACAACTTTAGGGGCTTTCTGGTTCTAGAGCTTGGGGGAGGCAAACAAGGAGGAACATGAACAGAGGTTTATAAAACTATGCATTGTGTGAATAAAGTGGATTAAAGACAAGGGTTTTTTCCCCTCCATCTCCCATAATACTAGAACCCAGGGCTATCCAAGGAAATTGAATTTTGGGAGATTCAGGACAGACAAAGGAAAGTATTACTTTGTGAAAAACATTTACAAATTTCACTATCAAAAGACATGGTGATGGCCATCAACTTGCCCAGAAAGGGATGCAGCCCTTTGGCTAGAAAGGCTGCACTGGCTTTGCAACTTTCTTCAATGACCTTTCAATTGCTTTCCTCTGGCAGGAAAAGACTTGTTCAGACAGGCCATTGGGTTGTTGTGTTGAGTGTACTCTTCTGCATCTAGGTAATGGTGAATAGCTTTGAGTCAGCTGCTGTTTCTGCTTTTAGCTGCTTGTTGTATACATGGTGTTCAGCATCTTATGAGATTGTATCCTTTATTTTATTTTGTTTCTTCTATTTAACTCCTCATTAGTTTCCTTTTGGGTAGAGGATTTCAGAAAGGTGGGGCCAAACAATTAAATAATACATAAATGACATCATCTATTTAGTTTAAAACTAATACTAAATAAATGAGATGGTGCTGCATGTCTACTTTAACAAAACATCACCATAGATCAGCAGCCACCACTTCTTTTAAAATGGCACGTGCTTTGGGCCTGAAAGAACATGATTGTGATGCTAATTGTCTTCATCAAGTATTGCCTTGGATTTCTTCAACAGCTGGAAGAGGTAGCAACAGTGATTATTTAATTCAAGAGCAGCGTTTTGACTCATTACAGACAACACAAGAATTCCCTCCAATGAATGCTCCCGGAATTACTTCAAGTCAATATATAATTACCATTGAGATCCCACATGGTGCGCATATTGTTCCCACCAGGCAGGGGAAGAATGTAGTCCACATTCCACTACTCAAACCTTGGTTTGAAATGTTTGGCTATTTGGGTGGGCAGCAAAAGAAGAGACAAGGAAAATAAGAAGTCTTTCAACAAACAGGCTGATGGAATATAATGTGAGCAAAGGGTCTTTCCTGCTTTGCATTGCCCCCTAACCCTTGCTTAAAGGACAAGAAGGCATTTCAGCACTGTAGCTCTACTCCTGTTACTTTCCAAGTCCCATTCCTTTGCTTTAGTAGGAAACTGTGGTTGGTCTGCCCCTCTTAGCAGTGGAAAACCAGTAGCCTTCCATATTCTGCTGGACTCCCAAAACTTACTATCCCTCACCATTAGCCTTCTTGGCCAAGGACTGGTGGGACCTATCTGCACACCTTGACCTATGGCAAGGCCCTTGACCAAGAGTGGGGAATCTGTGTGCAAAAATATCTAGAGGTCCTCATGAAAATTGATAAGCATTTTAGTGCAGATTTCTCCGGTGTCCTTAATATTCACACTTTTGCAAAGCAATTTTTCCTGACTAATTATATTTGCACAACATTTTCCCTAAGGGCTTATCCACACTTTCACTTGTTCTGCTGCCTTCACCTGGGGAAAAACACTCTTTAGTGCTCATTCAGAGCAAATGGCAATTCAGATATTCAGTAGATTGCCATTTGTTCCAATTTATCGTTAAAGAGTGGTGTTTTCTCTAGGAAAGGAGTGGGGATCCATGCTTTCTAAGCATGAGACAAGGGGAAGTATGGAAGAGCCCTAAGACATGCATTTTTATGCATATGTTACTCTAATATATGCATTTTATATTCATTACTTGGCTAAAGAATTGTGTTTCAGCTCATATATTGTTTCAGAAAGTATGATTTTGGTAGGTTTGCCTTCAAATACAAACTGAATCTATTTCTCCCTCATCGCTGTTTCTCTGCCACCATTGCAACAAAGGTGAAAGGAGACATAGTCTGCAGTTCTGAAGCTTTCAGTCACCCCCAGAAGTATTCTGATTACTATCAAGCTTACTATGTAAAGAATCGGTACAAAAATAGTAGTAGTAGTAGTACACTTTTAGGCACCAGGCAAAAACGTTCCTTTTTAACCAGGCCTTTTGTTGGCCTGACCAACATCCCATACCCTTTTAAAATGTGGCTCTTGGGGGGGGGGTATGATTGGGTTATTGCTTTTATTTTAATTTTATATTCTGTGCTCTTTTTATGTGAACCGCCCTGAGACCTCCAGGGATAGGGAAGTATATAAATTCAAGAAATAACAATAATAATATTTTCACATGTTTGTGGTCTTACTAAAACAACAGTCCCAAAGAAGGAACCCAATCCAACCTATGAAGCCTTGTCTCACTTTTTACCTGTACTTTCTAAACTGTAGGCAAGTTGCTTTGCTCGATTACTGCCCAATTCACAATAGCCTAGCTAGCTAAGCCCCCCCTCCCCGTACTGAAACACTGGAATTTGCTTCTTAACTTATACCAGGTTTTCCTACCGGTTTTTGACTTGCATGGACCTGCATGCTGTTGTTTTGGTTCGTTCAGGAGAAGCAGGACAGAGTTTCAGAAGGGAAATGTAAGAAGTTCTCAAGAATCTTTGGTTTCAAAGCTAAATGAGTAGGGCAGGTCTCTTGAATTTTGGGGTGGCTTCTCTCAAAGCCCTCCTGTCGTGGGCACCCTCCGGTAGGCTGTTAACTGCTGCTGCAGACATAAGAAGGCCATTTGTTTTTGCAGTATGATACAAATAAAGATTTTTATTAAAGAAAATAAAAGTGTAGGAACTGGGGGTCTTGTCCCCGGCACATCAGCAAACAGAAGAATCTGTTTAACTTGTACTGTGTTGAGGGAAAATTAGTACCACACATCTTGAAAAGCTTGTATCCTCTTGTTTCCGTTTCAGCCCCTGCCTGTTCCTGTTCCAGTTAGTACTTCTATTATTTTAGGTTGGAAGTAAGTATATGGAACCAGGCTGCAAAAACCTTGGGGGAGGGGTATATTCTGACTACACTCCAAATAAAACTTATCTTGAGAGCTTAATGGTCCTCCAAAACTCCTCACTTATCGGAGGGTGAGAGAGTCTCTGCTTTTGATGAAAAAATCATATTGCCCCTCTTGTGTTATGGATAGGACCAGAGGGCAGAATTGAGGTGGACCAAGATTCTGGTGGGTGATGGGAGCAAGTAAAGTCAAATCTAGTGGTTCATGGATGGATGGAAGACAGAAGACTGTTAGGTACAGACTCAAGGGTTATTGAGGAGGCACTGACAGGCTCTACCTCTCCAAGTACTTTGCCCACATTCTTTGGCTGCAATAAGTAAAATTCATCCAAGCAAATCTACTACCAGGTGACATTTCTGTAATATCCTCAAAAGCTATTTTTAGACACTTGGTGAAAAGGTTTTGAAAATCCAACAGTGTTGTTTACTGAATCTACAACATACTGAATAATACTATCAGATAATTATTATACACTGCTGGAGTGAGGTTTCCCATTGAAAGAAAGTTGACTTTCTCCAATAATTGTATCCTTAATTATTTTTTCTTCTCAATTTAAAGGGATCAAAACAGTAGGGCACCAATGAGTACAGAGGAAGAAAGATGGGACTTTATACACAGCAATCATCCCCTCCCCCGAGATTCTTAACTATTGCATGAACCCAATTCAGTACCACAGAATCATAGAATTGTAGAGTTGGAAGGTACCCCAAGGGTCCAAACCCCCACAATGAAGGGATCACAGCTAAATCACAGCCACCATCATGTTGTTTAGGACTGGGCTGAATTTTTGAATACTGTTTTTCACATTTTGCTGCAGAGGGTAGACATGAAACTCACCAGTGGTCCCCTGACAATTCTACCCATGTTTAAATCCTTATTATGCCCCAGAATGACATTACATCACAACCAACAGTGGGCAGCATAGTAGGGTGGTGCTACTCTCCTGACTTCTGGTCAGTCACATCACTGCTGCTTGCCAGGAAGCAGAGGAGAGACAGAGGCAGCAGGGATATTGGTTCAGTGCAAACACACCAGCAGGAGCTCTAGGTTGGCTCCATCACTGCATTTGCGCCGCACTAGCATTGTCACCACCTTTTCCCTCCTCCCTCTACCATCTGGTAAGCAGCACCAACTCAAAGTCAGGTGATTACAATGCATTCTGGGATGGGGGGGGAGGCAGCTTTCAGCATGATCCTTCAAATTATACCATGCTGTGACATGGCAGCATTCCAGATGATAGGAATTTAAACATGCCGGCTAGGAAATGAGTTTTCCAGGTTCTGTTTGCCATGTTCACTGCCTCTCCCAAAGACAAATTAACAAAAACTTATCCCATTTTTCTTAACTTGCAAATTGCCTTTGATGAGAAACATTTTGCTACAGATCAGTTATTATGTATAAAGCACTTACTATTACGAGATATCTTATTCCCAGAAACAAAGAAAAACCTCTGCTCATAAACCAAAATTGACTGATAGGCTGGCGAGAGCAATAAGATCTGATGAAGGTGATAAAGGAATTTGGGTGGGGCAAAAACAATATAAATTGAAAGCCTTTGCTGATGACCTTGTAATAACAGTAGAAGACCCTTTATCCAGTGCAACTAACAGGGTAGGACACTTCAAGGAATGGCAAAAAGTAATATCTAGATTTATCTGGCAAGCGGAGAAGATAAGCGATTATTTCTGTATGCAACAAAAGCAGCGTGAGTACTACTAGCCCAGAAATGGAAGCAAGGAGAAATGCCATCAACAGAGGAATGGCAGATGAAACTGATGGCCTATGCGGAGATGGCGAAATTGACAGAAAAGATCCAAAACCAGGAAGATCAAGCATTTGAAAAAGATTGGAATAAATTTATACTTTATTTAAAAGATCACTGTAAAAATTTAAAGACACTGGCAGGAATGTGAAGATACTTGTAATGTGAAATTTTACTCTATGTTGCTTATGATATATATAATGAATTGGAAAATGTAAAAGAGGCAGTAAATTATGGGAGAAGGAAAGAACCCACGTAGGGAAGAAGAAGAAGAAGAAGAAGAAGAAGAGGAGGAGGAGGAGGAGTTTGGATTTGATACCCTGCCTTTCACTCCCCTTCAGGAGTCTCAAAGCGACTAACATTCTCTTTTCACTTCCTCCCCCACAACAAACACTCTGTGAGGTGAGTGGGGCTGAGAGACTTCAAAGAAGTGTGACTAGCCCAAGGTCACCCAGCAGCTGCATGTGGAGGAGCGGAGACGCGAACCCGGTTCCCCAGATTACGAGAATACCGCTCTTAACCACTACACCACACTGGCTCTCCAGTGGAGGGAAGCCCAAAGGTTCAAAAGAACCTAAAAAATAGAGGCGAAAAATGATCATTGTAAAGATGTTAAAAATGTGGGAAATTAATAAAAAAAACCAAAAATGACTGATAGGAGAGAAAGGGCAGGGCTATGAATGGGGAAGGAACTAATCTTTCCAGCTATGATTGACACTGTAGTGCAGGGAAAGGGAACCTGTGGCTCTCTAGATGTTGTTGGACCACAACTCCCATCTCCCCTAGCCATTGGCCATGATGGCTGGGACTGATGGGAATTGGAATCCAACAACAACATCTGAAGGACAACACATTCCCCATTCTTGGACTAGGGATGCATCTAAGACCATGGCTAAATTTGTCGTACATTTCAGCCCCTAGGGTGATTTTAGAACGCCATCTGCTCCAAGAAGGTTTGTTTGCCTGAATCACTCTTCACTGTTTTTGACAAGGAGGGACAATTCCAAACAAGGTTGTGCAAGCTGACCACAATGATGGGGAAAGTTGACAAGGGAGATTTATAAATTTCTGACAGAGATTTATAAGCTTCTGACCAAGTCCCACTTAACCGCACTCTGTCTGACAATTATTCTGTCGAGACAACAAAAGGATATTTTATAACCATGGTTCTGGAGGGTTTCTGTCTGAGAACAATGATAACCATAACTGCGGAACAGGCATTATTGTCTTTGCTAAGTAAGTGTTGGCATGAGCATGAAGGTTTCCTCCTTCAGACATCTGTTAATCAAATATTTACCTCTGCCCTTTGATGCGGAAAGATGACTAAGAAGTCTGCTTGAGCTCTAAGCAACCATTGCACTAAAAATAAAAAGGGGAAGCCATCACTTCATTGGCCAAAAAAGAAAAATGATATTATATAATGCATTACAGTTATGTCAAGTTCCCATTCTAAGACCTCAGTTTCCCCTGGATCTTTAATGTTATAAAACAGCTCTTCAGCCCAGTGTTTGGCTTTCTGTTTTTGAATGCCCTGAACATGGTGCTTATCTACACAGTCCAACAATATGTTTTATCAGTTAATTAATGCAAACTAGGCTTCATATTGAAATGACTTATGTGCTCATAAATGCTGATTCAAAGAGGAAACCCTGACAACAGTGAGGCCTGGGGTTATATTGTATGTTATCTCGATTATAGTATATTTATTTTAATGAAAACATATGGTATGAGTCATTGTGTGTGCATATTATGTGCGTGTGAGAAAGAGTTGTGTCAGTCTGTGATCTATAGCAATTTCATGTGAATTAGCTGGCTAGCCAGCTGACCTATAGGAGCAACATGTAACCTAGCTGTAAGATCATCTACTGAGAAGCATTTTGTGGAGAGCAGTGGTAATGGGTGCCCATTGGTACTGGTGGGGCAGAAGGCAGGGAGCCCAATGGCAGCTAGAGTCAGGGCCAATAAAAGCAGATCCAACTAAATATAGTTTTGTTTTTATCCTTCTCCCTGCTGAGTTCTACAAGGGCAATGCTGAGATGAATGAGGAAAAGTGTATCAGGCAAACAAACTTTGTTGGAGCTGATGGAGTTTTGAAATAACATTGGGGGCTGAAAAGTACCTGGACAAATTTAGTCACAGTCTTGGATGAGGCCCTACTCCAGGTTTGGCCCTTGAGATGTTGCTGCCCACTCCTACTGTATTTGAGGAACTGTCTGGTCTGAATCTGCTTTAAAGAAAACCCTAAGAATGAAAAGAAAGGTCTGGAAATTGCCCATCAACCATTAGCAGCTAGTAAGAAGAAGGATCTCCTGGTCAGTTTTCCTTGCTTTGAATGAAAATAACCATTACTTCTATATGTATTTTATGCAATTGTGTCTTCTTCTTTTGTGATATTGTTCCTCATTTTTTGCACCACTTAAGTGGGCACTTTAACACCTACTGCCCTTGATGCTGACCTCCTCATATTTACTAAAGGCTCTGAAAAGTCTAGATGTGCACATCTCTGTAGATATGACTGGAGGAATTGCCTTTTGCTGGATTTCCAAGTATGTCAACAGAACCTATGCATGTACCACTTAAATGTATCTTATAGCCAGATCTTAGGGCAAATCCATGATATCAGAGAAAAGAGAACTACTTCCATTTCCTACACCCACACCAAGTATTCACTATCCACACTTTCTGACAGTCTGTACATACCTTGTTTTTATCTTACAAGGGGGGAAATTGCAGGCAAAAATTTTACCACTTCTTCATTAAAACTTTGGCAAGGCTTCCTTCATAGGCGAGATCTGGATGGCAGGACACTAGTAATCTCTGGATTAAAAGTCTGTTCACTCAACTACATCTAAACCTTTTTATGTCAATAGTGCAATGGCTCCTTGCTGGGGGGTGTTTAAAATCAAATTCTGATTTATTAAAAAAATAATTTAAAAAACGAACCAGAAGAATGAAATTCACTCATATTCACTCTTGTTGATTTTTTTGAACAAGGTTGCAGTCAAACCTGGAAGAATAATTCTGTTTTCTTTATGTCTTAAGAGAACAAAATCAAAAGTGAGATTTATTGGGATAAATAAAAAATAGGTAGCTCTTGCGAACAAAGCGGGAGTGCTGAAATTCCAAATCAGCCACAGCATTCAGGGAAGACCATTGGGAGCCATAGATCTCTAATACAATTCTGTTGCTGCAGCTTCATTGCTTATTACCCTATTCTTTCTCTCCAGTGTCCATCCACCAATTAACACATAAAACAATGTTTAACATTAAGGGTGGTTTTTGAGGTTTTTTAAAAGCCAGATGGCTCTCAGAGTAACAAAAATGTAAAAAAAAAAAAAGAACATTTACAGCACTGATTTAATGCTGTGAACCAAATTCACAAAATGGCTTTTGAGAGGTACATACTCCAAGGAAGGTGAACATTCGGTTGCTAGGCAATAAACTTTTTGAGAGCGATGTTTAACAGATTCCTGCATTCCAGGGGAAAAACCTGCAGCTTTTATCAAAACCTTCATAATCAATAGATTAGGGAGTGAAAGAATGTTATTTGAGAGCATCATAATGATTTCAACCTTATTAGTAGATGACAGAAACAAGCCAGCAGTAAATCACACTGAGCAATTTGGAGTTAACTCTTCATTAGCAAAAACAAGATCTGCACAGGAGTGTCAGGCCTCATCTCCAGCAGCTCTTGCTCCCATGAAGCAATTACTTAGCCTTAAGGTCCCTACCACTGCCTATGTCTCCTCCTCTCCAGGGCTTTCTCCAAGCATGATGTTGTGCGCACTCTTCCCTATGATATGTATTTCGGCACGGAAGAACTTCATCGCAGAAATTTGGAGAAAGCATGGACTTTGGAGGAAAGCTGCATTTCAGTTCAGGAAGAGTGAGCATTAAAATGCAAACCATTTCCCCCCTATCCTTCCCATGAAATGCTACTGCTTGTCAAAGGCAAAAGATTCCTATCATTTTTTGCTGTAGACGGTAACCCTCATGGGATATTGAGGGTCATGGGAATTCTAAGCCTGGTGGTAGAGCTGAATTCGGCTTTGACCATGGTGTCAAACAGTTGTCTGCAGGATTCCCTTAATAAAGCGTGGCCCTTTTTAAAGGAATAGGCCCTTTATAAAGCTTTCCTTGCTGTGGACAGGTGACAGCTGTGTTGCAAAGACTCTTCTTGAGGTTGAGTGAGGGGACACATGGGAACCTCTATTTGACGTTTTTAAAACGTGCCCCCCCCTTGCCCTTGCATAGGAGAGTCTGAAGTGAACAGCTGCTCAGATCAGGCTGCTGCATTCAAAGCGCTCAACAGCTTTCCCATAAGAGCAAATGCATTTTAGAACATTATGAGTGTGCTTCTCTGGGGGGAATGAAACTGCTCTCCTGCTGCCAAACCTCAGAAATATTACTGAAAAGACAGATGATTTGCAAATCGCAACTGCTTTGGTTTGTGTGGTAGTTTCATTCCATTCTCTCTCTCCTCCACATCTTTCACTGCCTTATGAGTGAATGAATTCATTACAAGGACATAGACGGCAGTGGTTCTGTTAGCCACAGGAGTGAACCACACTGCTGCTGCTTTTAAAAATGTTCACAATGTTTTGCAAAGGTAATGCCTCTTACCTTCCCACCATATCCCCTTTGAAAGTTTTGCCCTTGCTTTTTATTGCCTCATGACATCGGGCCTCTGAATTCCAGCTCAATTCATTTCTTCCATAGTTTATTCTTTGAAAAAGCGACCATGCTGGGCAAAGAACCAAGTAGAGAACTGCAACATCCTGATAGTTCTGTCAGCTTGGCTTAGACAAAATCGATGTTTTCATGGTTCCCCAGGTATTTGGGTGCAACCCTCCCATTTAAATGGTGTGGAAACTGAGACTCATTCTCCAGCACATCTCCTCCATTATGAGGTTGTGTTGTTGTTGGAATCCACTGGATACAAGGAAGAGAAGCACACACATGCACACATTTGTTTGTGGTCCAGAAATAACACTAGCACCACCCACTCTTGTTACTGGTTTCCTCAGAAGGAAAGACCCAAAACTGCATGCTGAACTCAAGGCTGCAGCATCTGTTTCCTCGCATTCATACCCTTGTCAAATATAGCTAATGAGAGTAAGCCGCTTAAGCTTTTATAGTACAGAATTGGAGTGCCTGCCTCAAACCTTTTTAGTCATAAGCATGCTTTCATAATATGATCTCTCAGCCACCATACAAAGATGTTCTGATTGGAAAAGACTGCCAGTCAGTGGCGAGATGGACCACTGACTGGTCTGACTCAGTGTAAAGCTTCAAATGGTGAATGAAGGGATGGCTATCATCTTGCCCTGCAGATATTGCTGGACTAACAATATTATGCCTGACAATATTATGTTCTCATCTTACTAATTGGTCATGAAACTGATGGGGGTTGAAGTCCAACATCTTGATTGCCACCAACAGGAATGTAAGAAGACACTGATCTCTCTTCTAACCTATTCATCACAATCAGCACTGTTTGCATTCCACTGCAGTTCAGTTTCTGCCAAATACTACATTATTCATCTCACTGTCCACTATTTAATGTATGTTATGTGACTATTTACATAGCATACATAAGCCACATTCATTTTAATGTAAAACAGGACTGTTTTGTCAAATGTGTGCAGAACTTGTTCACATTCCTAGAGTCAGGTCAGAAAAACACGGTGCATGGATTGCAATCCAAACATTGACAATGTATTTAGGAAAAGTATAAAAACACAAGAAGACAGGGCATTGCTAATGATGATAATCCAGTTGGTATTGGAGTAAACTTTTGTTGTGTTCCCTTTTCAACCCCGCCACAAAACTGCAAGGTAAGTCAGGGTGTTCAGTTTCTTCATCACAAAATACTCTAAAATAATTCTGTTGAGCTCATCTCAGCAAGCCTCATTATCTGTCCTCATTTTAATCTTTATTGCTTTTTGGAATACATCACAGTTAACCTTCTCCATCAAAAATAAACACAAAAGAATATACTGAAATGTCGGAAATAAAGTAAAGATATATAATGAAGTATTGAGACTTCCCTCCACCCCAACATGGGTCCTCTACCTTTCTAAGTTAACAGCATACTAAATAGTATCTAGTTGATATTTATCCATAGCAAGCCTCATTATCTGATGATGTTGGTGATCAGTGCCTTTTTTAAAAAAGAAAAAAGGTGCCAATACTCACCATGAAGTTGTTAAAGTAAGTGCCACACTTTTAACATGTGGGCGGGAGGTGCCAGTCCTGTGTATGTTTAAGTACCCCCCAGACAAGAAAAGCACTGGTGGTGATGCTGATGATGACATTATCAATAATATTGGGTGGTGCCCTTTCACCATTCATGACTTGTGGGCAGATGGTTACTTGATAAGCAATTATCTGGCTCATTGATTTTTTAATAGAAACAATCAGGAAACATCTGCAGTATTGGAAGTTACATTAGATACCTATGTAAGAGACCATTTACACTATTGTTAGGCTAGAGGTCAGCAATAATTTTAGATTCCACCACTATAATTTAGTGGGATGGTAAAGATGTAGCAGATTGCAAATAGCCATGGACTAGGAAATATAAATGTTCCATTGAATAGCAACTGAGACAAAAGCCTATGGCAAACTACATCTCTACTTGGGTGATAGGTGCTGCAGGTGACAGCAGGGTGTTGAATAGCACATCTGTGTGTGCCACAGAGCTAGCCCTGCACCTCTCATGTCATCTGTGTTGAAGTAAGAGTCAACTGCCTGTCCAGTCTTTGTGTGAAATGGAGGTGCACTCTTTTGTCCATCTCAGGCAGCAAAATTTCTGAGGCCAATTCAGTGCATATAGTGCATACTTAACATACAAAATTCACAATTGCAATAAATGGCAACAGCCAACAGATATCATTAAGAATATATTAGACAATTTCATGAAGTATATGATAGATAAAAAGGCTTGTGTTCAGAGTCAGTATACCACTGAAAACCATATGCTGGCATCATGCTGTCCTCTGTTGGAGGCAAAATACTAGACTAGATCAAACTTGGTATGATCCAGCAAGCCAGTTGCTGCAAGTACCAAAACACTATTTGTACTGCAGGAGCAAAGTCCACTAAAAAAATAATCTGATCCTCTTAATTAGAGATGAGCAGTGTAGAAATACACTGAGTCAGCATATCTTGTAACTGCACTGTGCTTCACGCTTTAAATCAAAACTGATCTTTCCCCCCTCCCTTTCAGTCCCTGACAAAGAATTCGCTGCTGCCTTTTAAGTGGATTGGATTTCAATTCTTCCAAATAATCCTTTAGAGAGATGCCCTTTGGAAAAACAAGGAAAGTAGATTTCAGTTTGCAATGAAAAACCCATTATTTCAGCTAATACAAAACACTTGTTAAAGCAAAGATGAGCCCATGGTGGAAATGTGATTTTCAAATTAACCAGAATAAGTGTATTGTGCAATGAAATAACCTCCCAACAGAGAGGATACATTTTTACAACATATTCCTGTCATTTCTTGTTTTCTAGAATGCAGAAGCATATGTTCCATCACTGCACGAATGCCATTTTTCTGGCACGACCACTACGTCAAACAGCCCAAATGCTGATGTAGCAGATTGAAGCTACCTTGAACTAGAAGAACAACATTCTCTCCCCACTTAGCCTATTTCAAAACATTTATCTTTTACTTACATCTTGCTAGCTTAAAAAATTCACATGCTTAGGTAATAGATTCATCACACCAAAGCAGTGGTTTTCATACTGTGTTCCACAGAATCTTGAGTGTAGGCCTGGGATAGGGAACCTGCGACTCTCTAGATGTTGTTCGATTCCAGCCCTCGTTAGCCCTATTCACAATGACAAATGGTCAGGGATGATGGGAATTGTAGTCCAACAATACCTAGAGGGACACAGGTTCCCCATCCCTGGTGTAGACAATACTGAGCTAGACAGTAGTATAAAGCAGCTTCCAATTTTCCTATCTATCGTGTAACAAAATAATTTATCAGTTGACAGCCCTCCTAAGACAATCTAATGTTATAGTTATAATAAAATGAGTATTTGACAATGGAAAGATAAACAAGAGTCCCATTATCAATGTCCTGATACCATCAGCAAAGCAGCCACTTAGCTCTTCTACCCAGTTGTGATTCTTTTCTGTCTGAGTGTCCATTAGCCTTGCCATTCATAACACTTGCAGACTCTGTCTGAACTATGCATGCTATTCCAAGTAACCATATTGTAATGGAGGTGGTAGTGATAGAGAGAAACTGCCTAGCAATCATGGCAGTTCAACATTGTCCTTTTAATGTCTCAAGTGATTCTTAAATCTTTCAAAGAAGGCTATTCCTGCCTCCTCCCTGAACTGCCTTTTGATGAGTCATCTGTTTATCTGGACCCTTCAGTTGCAGCTTATAGACCTCATGACCCTTGTCAGGAATGCACAGGGTCTGAGCTGTGAAACCAGGCAGAAACATATGCATCAGAGCAAGTGAGAATGAAACAGGCCCTGTTCACACAGACACTGGCTTCACTTAAACATGCACTAAAGGGGAGTTGATTCCTGGGAATTAAAGGGGGAATCACCAGCAGGGAAGTCATGTGACAACTACCCATTCATACTTCCATATTCATTACTTGATGACTGTGGCCTCAAAAGAGGTGCCTTACCATGTGAATGAGCCATCGCATGTAGAACAAGCATCACTGTGCTCACACATTCAACTCCAAGTCATCAAGTGCTCCCTAATATTTAGTTGGAATCCCCTTTCCTGTAATTTGAACACATTGGTTTGGATCCTTTGGAGCAACAATAAACAAACTATCGCATCATCTACTTGGCGGCTCTTAAAATCTTTGAAGATGGCCATTGTGTCACCTCCTAATTGCCTCTTTTCCAGGTGATGCCACAGACAGAATCTACAATCTTTTACGTGCAAAGCATGTATGCTTATCACTGAGTCATTGAGTTACGTTACCTCCCCTACATGCCTTCCTGATAGGCTTTGTCATGGGCAAAGTTTTCAGCTCAGTTTATACTTACCATGCACCATCTAGCTGATGAGCAAAATAACACACATTCCCAAATACAATGTGAAATTAAGCCTATTCTTTATGGCTGTGGTGTTCATCAAATCATTACTTAAAACGATCGAAGTGAAGCATACTGGTCCACTAAAAAGTCCACTGCAATTCATTTTGATTGCACCCATTTTGTCTCCCTATTTCTATTGCTGCTATCCATTTACTTCTCTGTCTTTCTGGATCCAATACCATTAGGGATCAGCAGAGTGGGGCAATGGCACATACTTGACCTCCTTGTCAACAGTGTCGTTGTCACTTACCAGGAAGGAGAGGGAGTGGGAAAGCCAATCTTGCACTTCTGTCCTTTTCTAAATTTCCTATTACGTTTCAATATTCTTTGGAATGAATAACAACAACAGACACTATGTTCTTTCAAAATATGATTTTGTTTTAAAATATGACAATATATTTGTTGGTGAGATCTAGGCTATCAGTTTTAGCCCAAAGTTGCTGTTTTGTGTTTAAATTCTCCCCCCGTGCACTCTACATCCCGAGGACACATTTCAAAGATTTAATGTTCCTTCCTTCTCAGTGCGGTATTTTAAAGCTGAGTCTGTCTTACTAACACCACAAAGATGTAAACACTCTGGATAAAGAAATAAAAGAGTGCAAGCCCATCAAGGATGGGATTTCTCCCACAAGGTCTATAAAGTGGCTTTGGGTGTTGCAATGTTGAAAGCATTCTTCTCTTCGGATTGTCAAACTTGTTCTAACAAGGACCTGAAACGCATGCTAAGTGTTTACTGTACACCATGTGCCCATAGAAAACCACACTGTGTGTAGTGGACTTATATAAAACCCCAACATCAGATATTTTGAAACAGAAAATGTAGATGGCATCACTCCATGCTTACCATCAGTAATCATCAGCAAGAGGAGAAGATTGGGGTTGACTCCTTACCTTTTGTAATGACCTCTGTCAGTTCCTAGCCCTGGTGCCAGACCCCCCGAGCCCTTGGAGGGCAAACCAGGCATTCCACAGATCTAGGACTTTGAGGAGCAAGCAGGGTCTCTAGAAACTAGTGCTGAGGATCTCCTGGAGGAAGAATCCTTGGCTAGGGTAGCCGTATTTGAAAATCTCCCAAAGTCACTTCTGCCTTTGAAATCCTGGGACAATCCATCATGTATGGCAGCCCTGCCTTTGGCGATGTCAGAGGAGGAGTTGCCCCTCAGTCTTCAAGACTGCCAATGCCAAAAGGCCCAGGCTCAGGCCCATAGCTAGGGGGTGGTGAGGTGGGCCCCCGCCAGGGGCACAGATGTTTGGGAGGTACAAAATCAGCTAAAAATATTTCCAGAAATATAAATATCAATTATTGCCTCATAAAAAATGGTTTTAAATAGAGGGTGAATTGAATAGGAGGGGGTTGGAGGAGAGGCAGAAAGAAGAGCTAATTTGTCTGTGGCTAGGAGACGAAATCTGGACAGTTCTGCCAGGGGCGCAAGATCACCTATCTACGGCTCTGGGCTCAGGCCAAAGAGCAGAAACAGTTGGGATACAAGCCACTGGTTTTTTAACTTCTTGTACTGAAAATGTTAACAACCAGATCCTGGCAAACTTTTGCACAAATCAAGGCCCAAATGAGGGGTGACTGTGCATCACCCAGCTTTATCCCTACCCTGGAAGGGCATCCAATTTACAAAGTATCTTTAAGATCATGGTTTGGAACATGTCATGTGTCTGATTTATTTTTAATGATGCTGTTCAGAGATTTATTTGACCTAGTAGCATCTGCTACATGTCTAATATAAAGCAAAAAAGGAACAACAACAACAAAAACCAAGCCACCCAAACACTTTAATTTAAAGATGATGGTTCATGGGCTTAATAGTAACCAATGACATATGTCTGACATATCCATTGTGGTGGGGGGGGGGGGAAAGGGGGGGAGGAGGACCCAAGGATTGTATTTTATTTTTATTTAAACTGCCATTGTGGGTTAAATTTTGTTCACTCAAACAGTCTTAAGATTTATATAGGCATTTAGAGCTGTACTGAATATTCTTCAGTTCTATCTTGG
Organism: Podarcis tiliguerta; assembly: GCF_965153285.1. NCBI lineage: Eukaryota > Metazoa > Chordata > Lepidosauria > Squamata > Lacertidae > Podarcis > Podarcis tiliguerta. The sequence continues at coordinate 45,911,015 of NC_139541.1, forward strand.
AATAGAAAATAGTGATTCCTGTGGGAAATGATTTCTCCCTGCTCCTGGAAAACACTTAAGTGCGTGTGAATATTTGCATTTCATTCAGTACCATTGCATCCCCTGCCTTCTGCCACTTCCCCCTTCTAATATTAGTCAATCAGGGATCAAACACTGGATATTATCTCAATGCTATATACCGTAACTAGTCAGATTTGACTACATTGTTATAACATGGTGGACAAGTGAGGGCAACCTAAGTGAAGAAGAAACTATTTTACAAGAGAACTTCTTCAAAAACTGAAGGGTTTTCTGCACTTTTAAAAACTGTTATTGAAAAAATAGAAACTTTTTTTGTTCAGCTCTGTACCAGTAGTTAACTGCTCAGCTTCCCCACCTTCCAGATAGCTGAAAATCTGAGTCCAAAGAAATGCTCTTAAATAATTAACAGTCACTGGGGTGCCCTATCCAGGCCCTTTCCAAATGTATGCTAAATAAATGTAGAATGGGAGTCATTGGCCTTCTTGACATTCACGTGTAGGCAGCATGTCACATGAACACACAAAGGTCAAAGAAGTGGGCCCAGTGATGCATGAGGCATTAGTAACAGGGCCAGTAGCACAGCACCACTTTCTCCCTGTTCATGCATTAGGCATGTATATGGAAAATATTTGAAGCCAGCTCCAGTTTGAGCCCAAGCAAGAACCAGAAGCAGTAAGAGGTAAAGTGGAAATCCATTAGAGGGATAGCAACGGCCAGGTTTTAACTTAACAGTTTGCAAAGTTTAAGGTGATCCTTGGGGAGTCATTATTATTAGACCCTGTACTATAACATACTTAGCCTCCTGATTAATCCACCCATTTTTCTTCTCTCAGACTTTTAGACTACAAATGATCAAAAGTTGTTCAGACCATACTGACCAGTCCCACTGTGTCTCATTGACAAGACTAATCCTGTCAAGTACACTTTAGCTTATTTACCAAGGCAATCCCTATGAAACCCCCAAGTTCTATTTTCCCATCAATATCAGTGACATGATTACATCTTTTCTGGCACTTACCAGGTTATCATTCCTGAAATGTCTGCCATACTTTCCCACAACAAAGACAATTGACAAAGAAATCCACCCCCACCCCCTCTACTCACACATATGCACCCACACACTGTTCGATGAGTACGGATTCTCCTACATCTTTTAAAGTTAGCTTATCCACTAAAGCTGTAATTAGTTCTTAGAGTATTATGTTTTTTCCCCTCTGATCCCAGCTTAAAGCCAAATCTAGGCAATAGGACCAGCCACATGGAAAATCCTGTACCCATTAAACCAAACAGTAACAAAAATCCACACCCTAAAGGAAAATGAAGTTCAACAAGCTAAAATTATTAACCCATACACAAACACAGACTCACAAATCTTAATAGATTTTTTTCTAGCTTCAAATCAATTTCATGGCAAGCAACCTAGTTTGCTGAACTCCATTTTTTATTTGGAAGCTTAAATTTATATATCTTGCCTTTCCACCAACTGGTACTCAAGGCAGCTAACAATAATAATATCAATAAAATAAAATATAATGAAATGGCACCAGTTAAAACCAATTGCAACTGATTTGGGGCTGAAATCTTTCCCCTAGTTTCCTCAAAACGTTGGCCCCCCTGTGAAAATAATATGTGAATTTTCTGCTGCTTTCTCATGGGGTGTGGAGAAAAATTTCCCTGAAATGTTTGGGAGCTAAATGAAGGCCCTGTGAAGAAGGTGTGGTGGGGTTGTTCTGTGGTCTGAGGAACTTTCTGCAGCTTCCAAACAGCCACATTTCCGGGACCCCCGTGGGAGTGATGCAACATGATCTGTCAGCCCCAAGGAATTGTGGCTGTCACCAAGCCGTGGAGATAGCCTTGCAGTGCTTCTTGCCTCACTTCCCGTCAAACTTTGGGAGCAGCATATGACATCAAGTTGTGTCACTCCCAAAGCACTTCAGGAAGTGAGCTTGGCAGGAAGTTGCAGTAAAAAACAACAACCATGCACCATTGTGTGCAGCACAGGACTTTAAAAAATATCAAACCAAGGGGGTAAGTTCCCACCCGAATCCTTTGACCACTTTGCAAGGGTAAGTGGCAACACTGCTCAAATATTGCAGAGAAATGTCTTATGCACTTCATGTTTTTGTTTTACCCCCCACTTCCCAAACAATGTCTGAGAAGGAGCTGGCCATTCAGCTCAGGCCTAATTGCAATATATTTCCTACTCAGGCTGTGGAACAAAGGCCTAAATAAAATGACTTTACCTGCTGGCAGAAGATCGAGAAAGGGTTTACTGGGTCGCTCTGTCAATGAGATCCAAAGCAGCGAAAGACTGTTCTGTCAATTTGAGTTTCTCATTTTCCCCAATCTTAATTTCAGTTCTCCACATTTCCATATCAATATGTCATTATTACTATTTTAAAATCGTTGTGAAATTTTATCAGCAATGTAGTGCAAAATTCTAATATACATATTTTTGCAAATTTTCGCCAATATAATGCATTTTTGTAAATTAGTTATCTTATAAATTTTAATGCTTCACACTTCATTAGTACTATTCGACAAATTACTGCCATGCTGTGCCTGCTGGTTATGATATTGTTGACGTATGAATGTTTAGTATATGTCTCATTAATGGATACGTTTTAATGTTTGATAGTTTGTTTTATGCTGACCTTAAAATGTTCATATACTCATATGTTCTTGCATATGTGGTAGGAGTGTGGGGAAGTTCAGAGTTTCTTGGGATGGATTTTTTCAGAAATATTATCACCAACCAGATGTGGGCTCCTGAACCACCATCAACATTATTGTCCTTAGAAAGTGATCTTAATGAAGTTGTGTTACATAAAACATTGGCTTTTTTGCTATTGATTGCTGCAAGGTTAGTTATAGCTGTGCATTGGAAGCTCAAGTGCCTTTGCCTAAAGAGATGGTATAATTATATATTGTATGGGATATAGCCCTTTTGGAACATCTGTTTTAGGGACAGCTTTAGACATCCCCCTGTATCACATTCTTCTCTGTGCCTGGGCTATTTGAATATAGGCTGATATATCTTAGGCTTTTTGACATCTATTATATTTAAAATTTTAGCTGTATCATTGGTATATTACATTGTATTGTTTGTTGTGCCAATTTTATGTTATGTAAAAAAATGCTTTCTCCCCCTTTTTTCCTTCTTCTTTGATCTTTATTAATGGGAAAATCAATAACTTGTTTTGAAAATGTTATTTGTTGCATTGCCACATTATATTTTGAAATGATGTAGTATTTGATTTCTATTTGAGTGGTGTATTGATCTACACTTTCGTTCTTCTGTGAGCTATTGTGAGCATATTTATACGGAAAAGTGGTGTAAAGATTTATTATTTATTTATTGCTTTCCAAACAGTATCTGAAGGCGATTTACAAGATTAATAAAATCAGCTAAAAAAAAAAAAGAAAAACAAAACAGAATACAGAAACGGGGGTGGGAAGCAATTTAGACATTAATGGCAGAGTCCTAGTCACCCAACCAAGAAAGCTTGCCAGAAGAAAAATGTGCACTACTGTTTCCAGAAGTGGGCACTTATCATATCTTGCCAGGAATACTGTTCCATAGATAGATGGAAGATAGATAAATAGAATTAGAACCTGTTGGGAAGTTAAGATGGATAGTGCATTTCAAAAATCAGAAGTATGGCAAATTTGTTGGCTTCAGCAAGAATCTGAATTGCCAAATATTGGGGGGACCAAAACAAAAACAAAAAACCACCCAGCAGCTACCATCTATGAAAAGGTGAGAACATGAAATTTGGTGCAGGATACAAATGTATAAAATTAAATCTCATATTATATTAAAAAGAAACATCTGGGAAAGAATGGCAGACATGCAAAAGTTGCATTCTTACATGAGTGCATAATATATTTATACAGAATTGCAGGTTTTTAATACTAAACTCCTTATGTTCTTTAAGCTATTATAACATGTTCACACATTACATGCAATGAGTGTAGAATCTGTGTACCTGTGTACACAAGCAGTTGAGCTGTATGTTCATACACTTACTCACATGTAATGTTAAATGAGTGTATAGCCTTGTGAACACAAGAGTTGAGCTGTGGAAATAAACAAGGACACACTTTTGGGCACAAAGGTTTGTAGCGACAACTTGTACCTGTGTTCAGTGCAATGTGTGAGCAACTCTTGTCGGTGAATCATTTGTGAAAAGAAAATTAATTATTCAGGGCCTTTAACTGAAGTGAGCAATATACAATATTAAAGTTCACAAAGCGAACTGATCAGATAGATGCTCCCCATCCATCACTTGGGGTTGGAAAATAAAAGTGAAAATGAAATCCCACCATGTAACTCTTTCTTTATGTTTTTCTTCCAATTTGTCCCTTTTCTTCCTAAATCATCTGCCTTTGTAATTCCTGCCTTCCCTGCTGAATGCTGTGAAATTTTTTTTAGAAAAGTATTAAAAGGCAAGTTCTACAAATAATAAACACTGTTTAGACACTCCTCTAAAGAACAGCAGAAGCATCTGTGATCCATTGGCTTCCAAATTGCTACAATTCTGGACACAAGTTCAAAAAAACCATATTTCTCCGTTACATCTTCAGTTGTATGACTTTGCAATTGTTTGATCTCCTTGTAATAAGGGATAGAATATTAAAATAAACAATAAGGGAAACAATACTAAAATATGCCCTCTATTTCTTGTGATTTCCAGATGAACAACTGAAAGCTGAAAATCTAATTTCAGTACAATCGTGGCATGGCTTCAAAGTTTTTTCCTGTGCATGATTTGTGGTTACATTTCACACATTTTTCAAAGGCAATATAATGAAGGACACTGGGGTGGGTTGGAGTTTTATTGTAGTTGTTGATGATGGCATATACAGGGGGGAAATCACAAGGTAAAACATCAAAGATTTCACACTCAGTGTCATAAACACATTATGCAGTGCTTCTGCTGCAGAATGGGAAGTTAATACTGAGAGGAGAGTCTACTGTAATGCACTATCGAAAGAAGCTTGGCAGAGGTGTTATTAAGATGGCTGCTGGCATTATTCTAGTGGAGTAACCAAAAAAGTGCCCTGGAATGATCTCCCAATTCAAACCCACCGGGCTCCCTCTTTTTTGTTATTTCCTGTGCAACACCAGTGGAAATGAAGACAATTCAGTTTTAATAAGCTTTTCTTGTGTGCATAACCTCAAGCTGCATTCCTTGTTCTTATCTTTCTCAGGGTTGGTTGTAACACGTTGCATTGTTGCTTTTAGTTGTTCCTTATTTGCGTTTTATGGTTGTATCATACTGCACAACTGTCCCATTTAAAGCGGAACATCCCTGGCTTCTGATTCCAATCCTGGATGTCCCATTTTGGCTCCTGTGCTCTGGGAAGGTTGCCCAGAAGCAAATGTTGCCCTTGGGCTGGCTGACAAGGGTTCCCAGTCCCTGCTCTGTGCCATCCATCCTTGGCACATTCGGTAAAAGCGCAAGAAATGATAACAGCAACAATAATTTGTTGTGATCCTGTGTAAAGCTTTGGTACTTTCCATGGTGAGCATGTTTGAATTCTGCCTGGATTGGGGGGGGGGGAACCTCTGCAAGAATAACCTTCATTATAATTTATTTTCTGCAGCATAAATGATAAGTAGACTTTCTTAGACGTCCCACATCCCTTTCCGTGAACCGCAATAGTGACTCTGCTATCTGAAAAGAATCTTTTTTTAAAAAAATTTAAAATGTTCAAAGGGGAAAGAAAAATTTAAACGTTTGCCAAGAGAGACCTAAAACCAAGAGAAGTCCCGGCTGGACCCCTTGTTTCCAATTTTCTGCCCTGATTAATTATAAAGGCTGCTAATTGCATGTTGATGTTAGTTTAGAAGCATTTGGTTTGTTTGTCTGGTCATGATGTCAGGATTTAAAAGGTTCTGCATAAAGGTCAAATTGAAGAATATAACAGGGTGGGGTTTTTTTTAAAAAAATCCCCTGCTCTCCAGTTTATTTATTTATTTATTCTTCCTTTCTTTTGTATATACAAATAAAATTATATATGTATTTGTTATTGCACCCAATCGTATTGCAACTTGATCATTCATACAAGTTTTCAGGCTTCTAAACAATTCTGATTTAAGAGGTCTTAAATATCACATAACCTATTTTTATTGGGGTTTTAACAGAGGAGCCCTCAACTTCTAACACACTTTTAATTGATTCCCTTAATTTCAGTGGGTTTTCTCTAATATAGTTGGATGCAACCCAGGACCTCTTGGTGGCCTAGATGAAGACTGAAGAGCTGTAGGCAGGCGGAAACCACTACCATACAAAGGGTAGAATCACATCCATTGATTCACCCACTTTTCCTCGTGTCCCTCCTGTAGGGATGTGAGTCTCAGTCTGCCCCTCAGTATTAAATGGTGAAGGAGCTCTGCTATCTTTGTTGTGAAGGTAGCTATCAACCAGGGTTCAGCCTTAACCAGTCCTGGAACCTGAGATCTTATTGGCACCTTAAATTGGGTCCAATAGCAAACCAGCCACTAGCGTAGAGCTTTAAGGATTGGTGGCACATGACATCACTTTGTGGTGCCAATAAGTAACAGGCATTCTGCTAAAGCAGGGTTCCCAATCACAGGAGAGCTTTTAAGCATGTTCAGCCCCCCTGAGACCTTCATGCTGAATGTCAGAGCTGCTCTTGCACTCAGGTCCTACTTGTAGGCTTCCCATAAGGCTTCTTCTTATGAGTCAGAGTACACAATGATGTTGGGACTAGGGCTTGTTCTCCTTCCCAATTGAAGCTCTCATGTGTTTGTTCAGATTCCTGAACAGGGCTAACATAAACACTACTTATGAATCATATGCTGCAACAGTGACAGCCTCTACTCTGCACTCATTTCAAATCTTCAAATTTGCAATTACGTTTCCTGTGCTTTAAAATGTGTTATTGCAGCATTCCCTAAAACAATATACATGGGGATTTACCATTTGTCCAGAGCCAGCCTACATGTTTACAAATCATTTTCTCTCCCCCCCACACACACCATCACTCATTCTCTTTCTTTCTTTTTGCTCAAACTTTCTGATAGGGTTTTAGTGGGTTTAAGGGAAAATATGACCCTTAATGCAGATGCACACACAAGTGATAGCACTTGAGACAAGAGACTTCATTGTTCTAAAGGAAGCCATGTTAATTGAATAAAAGGATTTGGATTATATTTCATTCCTCACCAAGGAGTAGATAATGGAAACCTTGCAATCTCCAAATACACATCTAAGAAAGAAAGAAAGAGGAGGAAGGGTTTAAGAGGCAATATTATCTAGGGGCCTTGGGGTTTTGGTGGACCACAAGCTTAACATGAGTCAACAGTGTGATGCATCAGCTGACGCTATTCTAGGCTGCAACAACAGAAGTATCAAGGGAAGTAACAGTACCACTCTATTCTACCTTGGTCAGACCACACCTGAAATATTTTGCCCAATTCTGGGCACCGTAATTTAAGAAGGATGTTGGCAAGCTGTAACGTGTGCAGAGGAAGGCAACCAAGATGACCAAGGGCCTGGAAACAAAGCCTTACGCAAGGAGTGCTTGAAGGAGCTGTATACCTGAAGGAGCGTCTCCACCCCCATCATTCAGCTGAGGTCCAGCGCCGAGGGCCTTCTGGCGGTTCCCTCATTGCAAGAAGTGAGGTTACAGGGAAGCAGACAGAGGGCCTTCTTGGCGCCCGCCCAGTGGAACATCCTCCCATCAGATGTCAAGGAAATAAGCAGCTATCTTATCTTTAAAAGACACCTGACGGCAGCCCTGTTTAGGGAAGTTTTTAATATTTAATGCTGTATTGTTTTTAACACTCGATTGGGAGCCGCCCAGAGTGGCTGGGGAAACTCAGCAAGATGGGTGGGGTATAAATAATAAAAACTATTATTATTATTATTATTATTATTATTATTATTATTATTATTATTATGTTTAGCCTGGAAAAGAGGAGACTGAGAGGATAGCCATCTTCAAATATCTTAAGGCATGCCACTTGGAAGAGGAAGCATGCTTGTTTTCTCCTGCTCTGGAGGTTAGGACTCGAAGCAATGGCTTCAAGTTACAAGAAATGAGATTCTGATTAAACATTCGGAAAAACGTTCTGGCAGTAAGAACTGTTCAGCCGTGGAACTGACTGCCACAAGAGGTGAAGGACTCTACTTCCTTGGAGGTTTTTAAACAGTTTGGATGGCCATCTGTCATGGATGTTTTAGCTGAGATTTTAACCGCACCCTATGGGATCTGTGCATATAGTATGGACATTGCAAGGCGGAAGCATTTGTGTTGCCGAAAAATATCTGCACAGGACTCCGCTGAACTCCATTTAACATTATTGTCGCTCAGTGTTGGAAACATCCTGAATGAACTGACAGCATCAGCAACATGGGCCACTCATTCCTCACTCCCAATAACTTATGAATGTTTATGACGGTTTTCATTATACAGTGGAAATCATTGACTTATCTGGCATAGTTTGTAATCATGCCATATTAATTTAACCAGCATTTATTCTGAAATCCTAAATTACACCAAAGACGTGACAATAAATTAACTTTACTGCTTATGTGCTGTTAATGCTTTTCCATATGTTACCCCAATATACCATCCAGTGAACAGCATAAATAGTTTTGGTTTGTGTGATTGAATTCCTATTTCCGATTCAGTCTGTGGTGGAAAGTCTGTTTAATTGTTTAAGTGGAATGAAGAGAAGCCTTTGCTAGACTGCTCAGGCACATTATTTTCAAAGATAATATCAGTGGCTGGCATTTAGACAAGCTTTGGGGTTGGATTGATATGCCTGCTGATTAACTGAGAGACACCAAAGTGACTCAGGAATCATTTGAGAATTCTTGCCTAGTCCTTTACACAAGACCAGACATGAAGCATCTTTTTTGCAGTATCACAATTCCTGCCACCCCATCACTGCACGTCACCATGATAATGGCATTTGCAGATAGGGATGGGGGGGGGTCACACTTTCCGAAACAATCCTTTGAAATTCACACGTCTCCAAATTTTGCAATGCGGTTCTGCAGCCAAGTAATGTGTACAAAAATGGATATACAAAGTGTGCATAAAATGCATATTTCAGTGAAAGTGACAAATGAAATTGCATTACACTAGAGAAAATTGGTTGCAAAAAATGTGTACATCTATCAAACCTGCCTACAAAAAAAATGTGTTTATTGGGAGAAATTCACATGTGGAGAACTGAATCTGAAATTGGAAAGATGAGAAACTGGGAGAAGTGAAACTGTCCGATCTGCCCATCCGTACTTGCAGAACCATTATTACATCTCCTTTGTTCTTAGTGGCCATTTTCAAGATCATCTTCTTTAAAATCTGAATGATGAAATACATCTCACATGCTGAGTGCACATAGTACCCTCCCAGATTCTACAAATGAAAATAGGGGCATTCTTGTTGCAACCTTGTTTTTATAACTAGGATCCCTGCCTGTCTCTTTCTCACCCTGCCACATACTGTTATTATACATTGCTGAAGGCTTTTTCCGCCTCCTGACTGCTGTATTCATTTACTCAGCAATCGCCAGCTCTCAGGTAGCTAGAGAATAGAGAATATTGTTAGAGAATAGAATAGAATGCATTTAATGATTTGGCAGACCATATCAAAAGAGGACAAAATAAAACACTAAAAGAAAATATCTGTCTTTGCTATATTGAAAAAACAGAGAGCTTTGCCCTCTGGTGCTTTGTGCTTTACATAGAAGCCTTGCACCTAAGGATGGAGGAGAATCAGTTAGCATCTAAAGGCAAACTTACCTAAATGAAAAATGAAGCACAGCCATACTTACAAATTCATACTTCTCCAAATTGTTCAGTGCAATTCTCCAGTCAAGTAATGGGTATAAAAATGCTTACACTAAGGCAAGGTATGCATAACAGTGATGTAGTATATCATGGAAATTTCCTTGCAAAATTATGTATGTTTGTCAAAACTGCATAGAAAACTTCATTCCTTAGCAGAAATTCACACTAAAATGCTGGTGAATTTTCATGAGGATTATTTTAACTAAAATTTGAAAATTAGTGCAAAAAAGTAGAGAACTGAATTTAACTTGTGAAATGTGAAATTGAGAGAACTGAAACTATCAGATTCATGCATGCCTAGCTATCGCTACTTCATGCAGCCTGCAAAAGGCTCCCCACCCCTACGAAAATGCTAATAGCATTTACTGAGTGTGGGTATTTGTTTATGGCCCCATCCATTAACAAGAACAAAGTGTCAGCAGGCTTAAGGAAACATTCTTTAGAAACAATTCTTTAGAAATAAAATTCCCAAGGCAGGGGGAAACTAAAAGCAGCCCAATAAGGACTGAGTTACAACGAAATGAAGGGCATAAATCTGAAGGGAAAGAAATGGAATGGAACATCCTAGGAAAAAACAGTCAGTTGCCTCACTCTACCATGCAACATTTTGTGGCCAGTTCTGAACATCTGAAACTAGTATCAAATTTAATGTAGCTCAGAATGCTAGTGCAACTCAGAGTAGACCCACCGAAAGTCATGGACTTGACTAACTTAGGTTACTAGCATTGGATGCAATCTGTATTTTACAGCAACAGCGTGGCCAGTTTTTGTCAAAATGGCTACCCATCTGGAGGCTGAAAATGGATGCTCATTTGCAAGATCTACATCCACTTTGTGCTGGTCTCCCTTGCTGTATTGAGGCAATGCATTTTAAAGGCCTATCTGTTGTCTCCAATTAAGGCTTTCCCATGTGACTTTCTTTTTTCTGCTGTCAAAAAACCCATCTGTTCCAAAGCCCATTTTAAGTGGATTGTCTCAGCCCGTTCAGACTCATCCTTTCCCCTCCCTTGTAATTCAGTGTGCCATGTGACAGATCAACATACAGGATAACTTAAGTCAGAAATCATTTCTCCACATTTCAGCTCAACAAAACTCATTGGGTTAGAAGATATAAACATTACTGTTGTCAAGAAGGTTCACTTAGAAAGTTCAGCTCCTACCCTAGACGTCTACCTTACAGTTGTTGAAAATAATCAGAGAAGACAGACAGTGTTAATCACTTACTGATGCTTGTTCTCTTCTGTGGTTTTGGCAAGTGCAAAAAGACAAATTCCCATGGTTTAAGAAAGAAGAACATATATTTTAGAAGATAAAAAGCATTTTACTAACAGCTCCAATCCTTTATGTCCTCTCTTGACACAAATCCTATTCGCTGGGTACAGAGTGTAGCTCAATGGTAGAGCATATGCTATGAATGCAAGATCACAGGTTATCAGCATCTCAAGACAGGATAGGGGAAATTCCCTGTCTGAAACCCTGTAGAGCTGCTGTTGATCATGTAGACCACGGATGGGAAAACTGTAGCCTTCCAGGACCCCAAATCCCATCAAGCCAAGGAAGATAGGAACTGAAGTCTAGTAGCATCTTAAGGACCTCAGGTTCCCCACCCTTGATGTAGACAATACCAGTTAGATGGACCAAGGCTCTGATTTAATGTAAGGCAATGTTCTGCTTTTGAACTTTGAAGTGTTTTTAATTTCTCACAACACTATGGGTGATATAAAATGTCTGTCATACTTAGAGTAAATGGATGACGGTAACGTGCTCATTAAATTCAATGAGTCTACTTTGAGCTTCCCTTGGTTGGATATCACTCTTTGTGTTTAGTTGTAAAATACATTGATGGCAGTTGCAGGACTTGTGTATTTTCAGATAAATACCCAAAATGTTGTTGCTCTGAAGCAAAATTCACCACTTTTCACTTTGCTTTTTATGCTCACATTCAACTATAGATCTGAGAAATGACATTATGGAGAATGAAGGATCTCCCCAACTGTTGGAACTTGAGCAATTGCTCTCAGTAGCTTTAAGCAAAATAGATTTTGAATTGACACTTTAAAAAAAGTTAGACTCTGCAGTCAGAACATTGCCATCTTACCATTGGTTTCTGGACTGAGAATTTGAATAATAGTTTTAAAAGAAAACCCTGCTCATTAACAGGCCAGGAAGTTCAAAAGAATAAATCCAACAATGGAAATACTTCACGCTTTGTAGCGCTTTTCAGCCCAAGCTCAGAAAACCACTTTGCAGATCATTATCTGTGTTTTGCAAAATCCGGAAACAGAGATATACTGAGGTCAAGTTACTTGCCCAAGGTCACCCAGTAGGTGGCTATGGGTTGTCTCCATAGTCATCATAATGTGTGCTGACCTTTCCTATATATATAGTGGAGATTTGCAATAGGTTGCCAAAGGACTATCCAATGACTGAGATATAGTTCAGGATGGAGGTGCCTCTTGGTTTAATTCCACAAACTCCGTGTCATTTCTCCCATATGACTCAGAGATACAGCCAGGGGACACTCCCCACCCCCAAAGCATTTATTCTGCTGGGGTTGCCCAGAGGCACTTAATCTTTGCATCTGGTTCAGTTTGTGAGTGGTATTTGTTCTCTTGCAAGCTCACGGAATTGCTCTGAGACAATAGCAAAGGATAAATGAGAACTTATGTGAAGAACAATTAACTTTAGCGTCCCAGACAGCTTCCTGTGGGAGATTAATTGACAAACTTCAAGATCAATTGGCTCGATTACTTCTGCTGGAATGGCATATGAATTTATGTTATTAATTGTGAGGTTCTCATAACAAGCTAACATTGTGTTTGTGTGTGCCGTGATACTCAAAACAGTTTGATGTTGTTGTTTTAAAAATATGCTTTACTTCCATACTTTAAGAAGAAATCTTGTTCTAAATGATTTGGGGTGTTTTAAACATGTAAAGCTTGAAACGGTTTCCATTTAAATTAATGTTTAGCAAACTCAGTTAAGTCAATGGATTTTCAGGGCAAGCTATTTTAAATCCAGAGTTAAAGAGGAAGGTGATTTTGGCACAGGTCAGAGGATCAGGGAAAGCTCAGAGAAAGTCATACCATTGGTCCATGTAGCTCAGTATTGTCCACAGGAGAGGAGGCCAGGCCTGGGGAGATTGGCAGATATTCATCACTCCTGGTCTACACTGAACGACAGCCATTCTCCAGGGTTATCAGGCAGAAGCATTTCCCAGCCTCATCTAGAGACTGAACCTGGGCTCTTCAGCTCTCAAAGTATGTTGCTTACTACAGAGCTCTCCAGTCACTCCTGAGTCCCGACTCTGGATGGTGGTGAAACCATCAAATCTGTTTTTTCTGAAGTAAGGTTAGAACTAAAACGCAGCCATCCTTTAAAATTAAGACCCAGCTTTTGTGACGCAGTTCTCCAACCAATGTTTACAAAAGCACATATATTAGAGGAAAGCATACATAAGATTGAATATATTGGTGGAAATAACATGCGGCCCTGGTCCCACCCCTTGACGGATTGGACTTGAAGTGGCAGGCTTCACTCTAGTCCACCCCTTGGGTTTTTAATCCTGGGGCCTGGTCCACCTCCTCGTCCAGATTTGGGCAGGAAATGTTCGTACATATATCATCTGTTGTATAATCATGCTTACTGGTGTAACATAGAAGGTCAAAACAAAGAAGGTAGGTTTCCAGGGGGCGCTGAGTATTTTATTTTTTTCTGAAAAGGGGTGGTAGGCCATAAATTTGGGAACCTCTGATATACAGCATACCTTCCATTCCTTCATATAATGTCCATTGCATCATACATCAGCATGCAGTTTCCATGCAGGCTTCTTAAAATTAAAGTATCCCCCAATGATGCGTACATTTTGCTAGAATTGGAACTCCAGGAAAGCACATAGGAAGCTGCATTGTATACCAAGTGAACCCATTGCTCTATCTGGCTCAGTATTCTCTACACTGACCAGCAAAAGCTCTTCAGCATTTCAGGCAGGGTTCACTCCCAGCCCCACCTGGAGATGCCAGAGATTAAACATGGGACCTTCTGCTTGAAAAGCAGGTGCAGTACTCTAGCACTGAGTAGTTGCAGCAGCATTTGCCTTTGGCAGAGTTGGCCTCTAAAGCAGAAGAGCATACTGTTTAGCTGTTTGGATATAACAGATGCAAACAGAAAACTACAAAATCGAACTTGTTATAGTGAAATAACTGCTTCTTTTGGCATGTTCTACCCAGATTGTCAGCCAAATTAAGGCATGTTTTCACCAGCTCATGACTTTTGAGTCTGTTGCACTGATTCAAAGTCATTCAGTAGCCAAATCTTCTCTGTAATCTATGACCTTTATAGATATCTTCTAACTTGATAAGATCTATTGCAATTCTTAAAGGAATGCTCATACAGGAGAACTTAAAGAATCTGTTCCTTTAAAACACCCCATGGATGGGTATTGAGACCTGTGCTTTTTAACTTGTTCATAAATGATCTAAAGTGGGGAGTGAGGTCACCAAGTGTGCCGATGCCACTAAATTGTTGGCCATTAAAACTAGAAGATATCGTGAAGAGTTCCAAAAGGACCTCTCCAAACTGCAGTAAAATGGCAAATGCAATTCCATGTAAACGAGTGTTAAGTGGTGCATGTTGGAGAAAAAAATATTAATTTCACATACATGCTCATGGGGTCTGAACTGCAGGGGATGTGCCAGGAGCAAGACCTTGATGTCATAGTAGCTTGGTGAAGCTGTTAATTCAGTGTGCACAGTTATGGTTGACTCACCTCAAAAAATGATATTGTAGAGTTGGAGAAGGTTCAGAAAAGGGCAACCAAACTGATCGAGCGGGTGGAGTGACGTGTGTATGTGTGTTGCAGCATTTGGGACTTTCCAGTTTAGAGAAAAGGAGTGTAAGAGGCAACATGATAAATATTTATAAAATTAAATGGATGAAGAAAAGCTCCCCCCCCCCCTCAGAATACACTAGAACTCGTGGACATCCAATGAAGCTGAATGTTGGAAGACTTGGACAGATAAAAAGAACTTACTTCTTCATAGAGCACATAGCTAAACTTTGGAACTTGCTGTCCCAGGAAGCAGTGATTGCCACCAACTTGGATGGCTTTAAAAGAGGGGCAGACACATTCATGGAGGAGAGGGCGATCAATTGCTGGGAACCACAGGAGGGGAAAGTGCACTTGTGTTCATGTTCTGCTGCTGTGTTTCCCACAGGCATCTAGTTGGCCACTGTGAGAACAGGATGCTGGACTAGATGAGATGGGCCATTGGCCTGATCCAGCAGGCTATTTTTATGTTCTTATTCAGCACATACCTTCCAAAGAGTTTTCTTAGTGAAACATAGTCACACACGCTACATATGGAGGTTTCTAATTTAGAGTATAAAAATGTGACTCTGATAAGATCTTCTTATTAAGGAATGGTAAAAACATCAAGTGAAAAAACCAATATGGCTGTTGACACTCTTATTTAAAAATATACAGTGCAAACCACATATCAGGAAACCTCATTTTCTTAAGATGGTTTTCAATAAATGCCAAGTTGAAATTGGCATGTGCTCATTCCCATGATAAAAATATTACACTTGAGAGCAAGTAACCCTAATACTAAACAGTATGCTGTTAACTAAATAAGATTTGTTCTATGAATGTGAATATGTTACTTATTAAGTTTAAGGAAAATCTCATTTCTAACAGGGCTGAGCCAAACGACTCACCATCTTTCATAAATATTCATTGCAGTGCTTAAAAACAATCTCCACTTTCTACACATTTTTCCTGCATGCCTTATGAAAATATTGACTTAGGTCACCTTTTAAGCATTATTATGCCAATAGCCATGGAGAATCCTAGAAACTGTAGTTTAAGTGTGCAAGGAACTGTACTTTTGTGAGGTTGTCACCTTAACAAACTACAGTTTCCAAGATTCTTTGGGAAAAGCCATGACTATTACTGTATATGAGTGTTTAAAAGTATGGTGTGAATGTAACCTTATTTTCCTAAATTTTGCAGGCATAAGTTGCCTGGCAACCACTTGAAAGCTCTGCATTTGATTGTGTACCATGACAAATAGCAGTTAGTTATATGAAATTGTTCCACTGGAAAATGTGGCTCTCAAGATCAATGCACGTGATTTAATAATTTTCTCGATAGTTTTATATGGCCCATTCACAGATGCAAATTACCATTTGAAGTGCAAGGCATCAACCGAGGAACACAACCATGTGAACTAGGCAACATTTATCAGGGAGCAAGGCAAACCTGGTTTTGACACTGTCATCCTATTCAGGCTCCTCCCCCCAAAAAAATAATAATAATGATTCCCATTATGTGAACAATGTCCTGCTCTCTCTGTCACTTGCAAGTTGCTGAAACCACAAGTGTTCGGCACTGAGGGCTGAAACTCTGCATCGGGGAGCTTTTTCTAGTCATGTAACCTCCCTACATGATTTAGAATACTGGAATACTATGGTTGTAAGATCAGGGTTGTAATTCACATGGGGAACTTATACAAGTAAAGTAGTTCACCCCCAAACCATGGAGGGTAATGAAGCCAGCAATAGTGAAACATCAGAGGAGTTGAGACCAGGGAACACCAGAGGAGTTGAGACCAGAGACTTACCTGAATGTGTATAGTTTGTACATTTCAAGGCGAATCTACAAACAGTAATCCAGACTTCCTTAAACAATACATGAAACGAACCACAGTAAACTTTTGAAATTCACACTTCTCCAAATTTTGCACTGCAATCCTCCAGCCAAGTAATGTGTACAAAAATGCATGTATTGGGTAAAGGCTGCATAAAAATGGAAATATGGGTGAAAACAACATACAAAATGAATTATATTAGGGGAAACCACTTTCAAAGACGTATATTAGGGAGAAATGCATACCGGGAGAAATTTGTACTAAAATCTTGAAGAAATTTCATATGAACTTCTAAAACTAACCTTAATACTTCCTGATCTGATGCTGAAATTGTTAAGTCAAGTCAAAAAGGGTTAATTCCACATGAGTTGGCAGAAATGTCCCCCCTCCACACACACACACACACACAACACACCACACAGAGTGCAGCTGCAGGTCTCTTGTGACTGTCTTATCTGAGTTGCTGGGCAAACTAGCATATAGAAATGGAACTGTAAAGGGCTCAGGTTACGGCATTCATTGTTGGCGAGTTTTGGAGACTTGTTAAGACCATTGGAGAAATCTATGGAACTGTGGAAACATGGAAGACTTTGAGAAGAGTTCATCGGAGAGAAGTTGGACAAGACTTTTGAACTCAGAGAACTCAGAGAAATCTGACAGTTGCAGGACTTTGCAAGCAACTGGACTTAATACCTTGCCTTGTGGACTTTGTAAGCAAAGAACTCTCTCTGGGTTCAGAGAGAGAAGACTTATTGTGGCAACTGTTAACAGAGTGTGTATATAGTGTGTGTTTGTGTTTGCCAAGTAAAAGTTATCTCTGCTACACAGTTGTTTCCTGTGGTGAGTTTAACCACTTGACTGAACTTCCTTGGCACATACACAACACTCAACAGAAATATGGAGAACTGAATTTATGAGGAGAAAAATGAGAAACTGGGAGAAACTGATATTGACAGAGTCACCCATACCTAATCAGGACTCATCAATACGGGCCTTCGGAGGGGCCTAGAGGCTTAACTTGTTATCCAGTGCATCCCATCAGGATTTTGTGTCGGATTTATAAAATGGTTTTAGTTACAATTATTCATTGTACCTTAGTGCTTTTACTGGTTTGGATACATTTTCTTACTTGGGGAAAAAAAAACACCCTTACTTTTTGTGTTATGGTTGTACTGTTTCTGAAGCTTATAGTTTTATGGTGAATGCTGATTGTTGCAAACCACAATGGAAGGGCTTTCAACCTAAATGCCAGATTATTTAAAATAATAATAATACTTTTCCAAGAGGCAACCATTATTTCTTGAATTTTGCGGTATGCCTCTGAATACCAGTTGCTGGGAATCACAAGTAGGGACTATGCAATTGCAGATGGGTCCAGCATGCAGGCTTCCCATAGGCATCTGGTTGGCCATGGTAAGAAAATGATACTCAAATAGATGGGCATTTGACCTGATCCAACAGGGATCTTCTTACATTCGTACTCCCCCACCCCATGCTTTTTCAGCAGTCATTCCCTTGCTGATAAGTGCATAAGAAGAACCCTGCTGGATCAGCCCAAAGGCCCATCTAACCCAGAACTCTGTTCTCACAGTGGCCAGCCAAATGCCCATGGGAATGCACCTTGGAAGGCAGGCAATCAGGGGGCATGTAGTCAGAAAGTGTTCTGGAAGCTGCCCCATTCAGGTTTTTTAAAGATAATTATTTTTTGCATCCTTTTTGGAAAGATAAATTAAAGAAAGCATATTGACAGGAGGAAATCCCAAACCACAAGCATTTTACTGCATAAGTATGCCATATTTCAAAAAGAAAAATTCCCGACACCCCAAAAATTGTAGAGCTTTGTTGGGGAAACATCCCCCCAAAATAGTGATTTTAAACTTTTGGAACTGTTTCCGTTGCTTTTTCCATCATGTTGCTATATATCCAGGTTTTCCCTGACATTTTGCCGCTTCAGCAAAATTCCCCCGACGCCATTTTTACACCCGAAAACCAGGACATGTCAGGAATTTTCCTGACGTATGGCAAGCCTCTTACTGCAGAGATTTATAATAAATCTCAGAAAGCAAATAAATGGAGCCATCTCCTCACCCAAGTATCAGCAATCAGATGCTATTTCTTTTTTTTTTTTTTCTTTGCAGTTTTTGGCATACTCTGTATTTATGTCTCTTTACTAGCTATATTACACTCTAAAAAAGTTTAGCTGGGATTTGTTTTAGAAAGGTGTTTTAAATTAGTACAGTGTGAGCTGTAAAATATCTGAACCCAAATTAAGCTAACAAGCTCCCAGGGAAAGAAAGGGGGGAAATCCCCACATTTACTTCAAGTTAAATATTTTCCAGTTGTTTCTTTTCTTTCTTTCTTGTGTTAGATACAGTGCTTGGAAGAAAAGTACATTTTCTGTACATCGAGACAGCCTAAATGGTTTGGCAAAAAATGTACGGAAGCTGATGTGCAGATTTTTAAGGCGAGGGATCTCCAGGGCCATGTGTACTAGCAGTGGGAAGAGGAGACTCTAGCCTTGGATTGAAGCTCTGGTAGTATTCAAGGCAAAATGTTATATTATAGAATACTGTCTGAGGAAAGGATGCTAATATCTGTGCCATCTGAAGTCCCTTTCGTACGGAATTCATACAGAGCTGATCCTGTTGGCGCAGTCTGTTGGTTCACTAGCAACTCATGTGAAAGAATACCAGCTGATGTTGCCAAAGTTCATACCTCTTTGGCTTGGAGATACAGCCTTGGCAACTGGTACCACTTGCCTACAATGTGAGGTGAACATTATCACACGCATACACACACACACAGTCACAAAGTCATGACTCTACATAGTTGTCTGGCTCAGCCTGCAATCTGAGTCAGAGAAAATTATTGCAGTCTGAGCCAGAGAAAAGCTCCTCCCTCACCTCACCTCACCTCCTACCTACCCACTTAACATTTCTCTCTACCTGAATATTGTACTATGGGTAGCTGCAAACCAGCCTCTCTGTATCCTTATATGGCAGCAAATCACACATCAAGGAAAAATGGTGACGCCTACTTATCACCTCCCCCCACCCCACAGCCCCTGGACCCAGGTAAGAGGATGGAAGATACAAACACTGTACTGGTAAGCAATTTGGGGCTCATAGGGGGCTGGGGATGTATTCAGACAACATTATACTTCCAGAGGCATTACTGGATGCTCAACTGAGTCCCAAAACTTTTCCTAGGCAGTCTAGAAAAGAACTTAAGTTATTTCTGGTTTTTAAATAAATAATTAGCTAAGCCCAATTTCTATTCAAGTCTGAGGACTGGGGTTCAGTTACATTTGGAAATGTGCCACTTCAGCTCTTTTCACAAGCCAATTTTGGAACATAGTCCATTGGTCCACTGACCTCAGTATTGTCTAAATTGACTGACAGCAGCTCTTCAAGGTTTCCGACAGAAGTATTTACCAGCAATATCTGGAGATGCCAGAGATTGAATTTGGGATATTTAGCACACAAAGCATGCCCACTGAATTATTCTTGGCCAGATCCTGAGATCACCTTCTGTAGCCCTTTCTTGGGTGACTCAGGGGCAATGGGTGGCTACTATAGAATGGACCATTTCAGTGGTGGCCCCCTGGTTGTGAAATGCCCTGCCTGAAGAGGTTAGGCTGGTATCAACTCTGTCATCATTCTAACACCGAGGAAGTCCCTTTTATTTTCTCTGACTATATTTTTTAGAAAAAGAAAAAGAAAACTTTTAGAGAATTGAAATGCCACTTTTACTATTTTCTGAAATGTTGTTGTTGTTGTTTAGTCGTTTAGTCGTGTCTGACTCTTCGTGACCCCATGGACCAGAGCACGCCAGGCACTCCTGTCTTCCACTGCCTCCCGCAGTTTGGTCAGACTCATGTTTGTAGCTTCGAGAACATCGTCCAACCATCTCGTCCTCTGTCGTCCCCTTCTCCTTGTGCCCTCCATCTTTCCCAGCATCAGGGTCTTTTCCAGGGAGTCTTCTCTTCTCATGAGGTGGCCAAAGTATTGGAGTCTCAGCTTCAGGATCTGTCCTTCCAGTGAGCACTCAGGGCTGATTTCCTGAAGAATGGATAGGTTTGATCTTCTTGCAGTCCATGGGACTCTCAAGAGTCTCCTCCAGCACCATAATTCAAAAGCATCAATTTTGAAATGTTAGGGCTGCCTAAAATCCTTTATGCTCTTGCGAGTCTTGCTGAGAGCTCTACTGTATCAATTTTATTATTTCCTGCTGAGTTTTTATGCTGTCTTTTTAATGTTGGCTGTATGGCTATTGATTTTGTGTCTGAATATTTTATGGTTACTCTAAGCTGCCCAGAAAGCTCTGCTTGGGTGGCACATGGATACTGTTCAGAGATAAATGCAGGGAACTATACAGATTTTGGGGGGGGGGGTGTTTATCTCTGTAGGACAAGAGTGGGGAATCATTTGGGGGGGGGGTGTTTATCTCTGTAGGACAAGAGTGGGGAATCATGAGTGCTGCATTCTCTCAAGAGGAATCTTTCAGAGGCTGCATATTGGCATAGGTGGGGCCAGAATCAAAAGCAGGTGGAGCCACACCTTTTCTCTCTCTCTGTCTGTCTCTCTCTGACATCTTTTCTTTCTTCTCCCTGCCCAGCAGGATGGCAGGAGATGAACAGATGACTCTTACAAGAAGTCTGAAACAGGGGTGAGAAGACTTTTAGAGACCAAGGGCCACATTCCCATCGGGACAAGCTTCCAGGGGCCACATGCTGGTGGTGGGTGAAGTCAGATGCAAAAGTGGACAAGCCAATAAATATAAGTTTCACATTTGTGGAGTAGGCTAGTTTCAACCCTCATTCACACTCTAACATCCATTCAAACAAGCAGGAAGCACTATCAGAGTTCAAGGACACATTCCACAAGGGTCGAAAAGATCTCATGGAGGATATGCTGGTGAGGGTTATGGCTTAGAGAGAGGGGTGTGTGGCCTGGGGAGAGTCCCAAATGTTATACCCTTCAGAATGGAGTTGCTGCCAGAGGAACAGCTGTGATGGGTGAGAGATTGTACTGCCCATCAGGCTCATCTTGGACTTCCTCTAGTGCAGCCTTTCTTAACCCTGTGTTATCAGGTGTTACTGGACTACAGCTCCCATCATTCCTAGCCATTATGACCTGTGCTCAGTGAGGATGGAAGTTGTAGTTCAAGAACATCTGGAAACCCAAGGTTGCAAAAAACTGCTGTAGTGGGAATGGACCTCCTGATTATCGAGGGTGACATGGGTAAGTTCCTTGCCAATGGTGCCTTGGTGGGCTACCCAGAGCCAGAATCCACTTTACCATAACTGATAGGGCCAAAGCCCCACCATCTCCACCATGGCCTGATGACCCCAGTCAGCTCAGCATTTGGCTGAGCTGGCTTAACAATGGGCATTACATGAATGTAATTTTTAATGACCTGAATATACTGAAAGATTATGAGTTGTGGGGTGGAGTGTGTGTGTGTGTGAACAGAGTTTAGTTGTTGTTTTTTGGATGCTATTTTGTTAAGGTTGTTAATACTGCTTTACAGATTATAAATGCTGTCTTGATTTGTTAATTGTATAACATGAGTTTCACTGTAGTTGTTATGTTTATCTTATGTCTAAGTTGCTGCTTTGTCAAAAGTGTTTTATAGATTGTAATTATTTTATAGATGATATGTAAATCATTCCATGATTTATGCTCTATTTGTGATGTTCTGTCGTGTTATTGTTATTTATTGTTTGTAAGCTGCTTTGGGATTCATTTGAATGAAAAGCGGCATAAAAATGCAATAAATCAAATCAACAGAGAGAGACCAGGAGAGGCATATATGGCCCCTGGACCTAAGGGTCCACCCCTCTAGTCTGCACTGATAGCTTGCAGAAGGCTTCCCTTCCACCCTCCTTGCATTGTTCCATCTGTTTTGGCTCCCTCGCCCCCCCCTCCCATTACTTCTCTCCTGCCTTCCTTCTCTCCCTCTAGACTCTTTCATCTGCATGAAATCAGAACGGGGGTCACAGAGTACCCACTGTTGCTTCAGAAAGTTGCAGTGTAAGCTTTCGGGATGCAGTTCGAAAAATATTTCTTTTCTGGACTGAGTCATTAGAGGGAAACCATGACACTGACATGTAACAGGAGAAGCTGGCCATAGTTCTAAAAATGGCTACCTGTCTATTTAAATATTTCAATGCAATATACAGGGTGTATGTTAATGTTTATTAAGGTGTGCTCTACTGAATCCACTTTTTGTTCCCTTCACTGCATGCTTTCCTTACTTCCAAAGAAAATTTCCCCTAGCTAGATACTTAACAAATACTTTGGCTTGCTGACAAAGCCTGTGTGCTATTTATTAAACGTTAATATCATCAAACTGGCTTTGATACTATTTTAATTGAACACAGCAACATGGAGCAGTGCATTAGATCTGCAGTGACTTGGTGTTGTCAGAGAGATGTAGGCTCATTTTGGAGAAAAAAGACTCACTTTTGAACAAATTTCAGGCTTCTTTTGTTTTAAAAAAATCATGGGAGTGTTTTTTATTATGTCCATTTGAAAGTAATTAGAAAGACTAAGCCAAGAGCAAAACAGTAGTTGATGGAAGTGGAAACAGACTGGAGATGCCCCTTGGCTGTTAATGTCTTGATGTGCCAATACCTTTGATTGCCAAAGTAATTGTTTTCCATGAATCTTAGTGTTAGCAAAGTCACTTAAACAATGCAGATGGAGTCCAGAGAGAGAAAGAATCCGGATAACTCTTTACTGAGAAAACCGAAGAAAAACAGAATATAATTCGAGGAGAAGGTCCTTTTGCATGCGGAAGGTCCTATCTTCTGGATTTTGGAGGTAAGCATTTGTGTTCAAAAGAAGACACACATTTAAAATGCCAATATGCACTTCTCCATCTGTTGCAATTGCTCCACTACTCAGTGCCACGTAAAAATAAAACATCACGGTGTTGGCCCTTAAATTGTGTTGACTTCATCCTGATTTGCGTCAACCTGTGTTATTTGTGCATAACATTTGGGGAGAAACAGCTCTTGCACAGATGTGCAAAAAGAGTGTGGTAAAAGAGAAAGCAAATTAGAAACATTGTTGGGACCTCATCATCATTGGATCCATCCCTGTTGCCAACAGAGCTAACAGTACAGCTACATGCAATTCTCTCACAGAAATCTACAGACGTTTGGTAAAAAAATGTTGAAATGAAACATAACTGCAACCCCCCATTAATCTTTTTTTCTTTTTTCTTTTTTTGTATAGCTACAGGCATGTCTTGCTTCAGAGTTGCTTTGACTGATAGGTGAGACAATTCATAACTTTTCCATACCCGCAAAATGCTAACTCTGTTATCTGTTTCATACATCCTAAGTGGCCATTTCATTAATCTCCCATGGACACTCCCCACAAATCAAATGCATCTAGACAAGAGCTGTAAGTGCAAGTACCATGTATTGTGCTTGTGTCAAACCTCATCTATCCAACACAAATCTAAGGCTGCAATCCTATGTGCACTTACTTGGGGAAGTCACTCAATTTTGATTTCTCATTTTCCCAGTCTTTAAAGTTCAGTTTGGCATATTTCCACATCAGGTTTTTTTTTAATGCTCCCAGCATTTTAATGTTCGTTTCTCCTGATACATATGCAATTTTGTGTGCAGTTTTGCCAAATATACATATTTTTACAATGAATTTTCCCTTATTATAATGCACTTTTGTGTATGATTTTTCAGTTCTCACTTTCCCTTATTATACAGTTTTGTTGTTGCTGGAGAACTGCATCACACCATTTGGAGAAGTGCAAATGTCAGAGGATAGCTGCATTTCAGTCCAGATATTGTTTTGGGAAATGCAAATTAGGTAAAGGTAAAGGGACCCCTGACCATTAGGTCCAGTCGTGGCCAACTCTGGGGTTGCGGCGCTCATCTCGCTTTATTGGCCGAGGGAGCCAGTGTACAGCTTCCGGGTCATGTGGCCAGCATGACTAAGCCGCTTCTAGCGAACCAGAGCAGCGCACGGAAACGCCGTTTACCTTCCCGCCAGAGCGGTACCTATTTATCGACTTGCACTTTGATGTGCTTTCGAACTGCTAGGTTGGCAGGAGCAGGAACCAAACAATGGGAGCTCACCCCGTCACAGGGATTCGAACCTCTGACCTTCAGATCAGCAACTCCTAGGCTCTGTGGTTTAACCCACAGCGCCACCTGTGTCCCTGCAAATTAGGTAGGTTCACATTAACTCTCCTAACATGCCTGCCACCTAGAGGAGGGACCAGAGCTCAGTAGAAGAGCACATCCTCTGCATGCTGAAAGCCCCAAGTTCAAGCCTAGCCTCTCCAGGTAATGACCAGGATCAGTTAGCAAATGATGCAAAAGACGTCTGTTAAAGACACTGGAGGGTTGCTGCCTGTTGAAATAGACCAGGGGTAGGAGACTAGTGGCCCTCTAACCATTGTTGGACTCCAACTCCCATCCACCCCAGCCAGCACTGCCAATGGTCAGGGGTGACAAGACCGGTACTCTGATAACATCTGGACAGCCACAGGTTCTCCACCCCTGGAGAAGACTGTACTGGTCTAATTCAGGGCTGGAGAGCCATATTCAGCCTGAGGGCCACATTCCCTTCTGATCAACCTTGCAGGGGCGACATGCTAGTGGTGGGTGTGGCTAGAAGCAAAAGTGGGGAAAGCAACAGGCGTGAATTTTATCTTTGTATTGTAGGCTAGATTCTATCCTTTTCTCCAGGCAAAAAAGTTCCATTGTCAGAATTTAGGGACACCTCCGAGCCAGACACAAACAATCAAAGAGGGTGCAAAGCAGGTTCAGTGTGGGGTATGACCCCAAGAGAGTCTTGAGGACCAGACAAAGAGGCCTAGAGAACTGGATCTGGCACACACACCACAACACAACACACACCTGAATTTCCCCATCCCTTGGCTAGATGGACAAATAATCTGACCTGGTATAAAGGCAGCTTCCGAAGTACTGCCAAGAGTTTCCATTCACATCTTACCTCATACTGCTTTACTTTGAAATCTACACACCCAGCGTTGCAGTGCTTCCCCAGGGCAGGGTGTGTAGCTGGGACAGAACGTCACAGGGGTGGAGAAGACCAAAGACGTAGAAAGAGGTCAAAGTTGGTGGAAATAATAAATGTAACCGCAAGCCCCAAATTTATTTGTCACGGTTTGCTTCCCTTCGAATCCATTCCAAGCAGGAGCCCAGTGGATCAGAGGTTGCAGCCCTGACCTCTTTACAAAGAGAACTCTTCACAAAGGCAAAAGCAGCTAATTTGAAATGAAACAGGATATGAACACATGAATTAAGTGGCTCGCTAGGGGAAATTACAGTTCATAGTGCTATATCATTTAAGTGATCGAAGCAGATACTACCTACTTTGTTTAGAACTATGAGATATATAATATCCTGTGGAACAATTTCCAGGCTACTCCATGTACTTCCCCTTTCCGAAAGCGCTATTGTCAAATTAACCAGATATACTTTTACATCCATTCATTTTTATTAGATTACAGCTCATTTTGTCCCAGCCATATCAATACGACCAACAAGCAGCCCCTATTGGTTGCCTCAAGCTCCTATAATTGGCCTTATCGCAGTTCTTGTGGCAGCTCAATCTGACAGCAAGTATGTTGGGCCAAATTGAATATGGAATGCAGCCTTATTTATGCCAGTGGCAACAGCTCCACTGATCTCCACCAGACCCAAATTTGTCTTCCTGCATTTTATCTGTCTGATCTGTATAACTGCAAACATCCTTGGCAGATTATACTTATCTGGATTTTCCTTCTATAAAAAAAGGAAGGCTCTAGGTTTGTCTGCATGCATGCTTCTATGGCTTTCAGCATTCAGATGCCATAGATATTTCTCCAGCCAGGTGGTTTTAGAGCACACATAGGCTCAAAAGCAGCACCGCATAAGCAGGGATTCAATCACTCCTTCTTGTTTTGGTATTCCAGCTTTAGGTGCTTTTAGCTATTTAGCCCAAATGGCACCATCCTTCCATACCTGAGGGATGTATTAGCAGCCTGGTGGGAATTCAAGGAACAAAAATACAATGGGAGGAGATCCTGAAGAGGGAGCAAAGCAGAAAGAGCCCAATGAGGACTGAACATACCCAGTGGCCAGTCAGTCAAATTAATATGCTAAGAACATTCAGTCATCACAAAGATAGTTACTGTAGGGTACATCTTATCATACGTGGCTCCCAGCACACTAGACCACGCACTGTAGAATTATTTTTTGTCTAATCCATTGGGCTGCTAAAGTAAACATGGAAACCTTGGGCTTGTCCATATTTCAGCACCATTTACTTGTCAATACACTTCCCTCCCCCCATTCAAATTAGACCAGGCTAGTTCACACCTGCATACAGTTGTGTTTCTCCTCTCCTAATGTGTTGATTCTATTATTCCAATTATGTACTTACGGGGCATGGAGGCATATAGCTTGTTTGTTAAAGTAACTGCCTGCCCAGAAAGTGTGCAAAAGCAAAAAGTAAAGCAACTGTATTTTTTTAGCACACAATTTTAATGTGATTTGATTTGCAGTTTTCTGGTTTTGTGCAAATCTGATGGATCAAAACGCACGCACGCACGCACAGCTACCCTTCTCCTTCAGGAGTGTGGGAAATGGGAGCACAGCCAGAAAAGAAATGAAAGCAAATGTAAATTCTCAGCACACACTTTTCAGATTAAATAGCTCTCCAGTACCTGGTAGCAAAAAAATCAATGTAGTTCTCTTGTGCCGATTTCTGGTTTTGTGCAAATCTGAATGATTTTTTTTTGGGGGGGGGGGGAGAGCACACCATAAATAACATGGTCAGAAAAAATGAAAGCACTGAGGAAGCAGTAGAAAGGACAGTAGCAGAAAGTGACAGTGAATCCACCCACCCAATAACACTGAAGCTAATAATCTGTAACCCTTAGTGCAGGGGTCGGCAATGTTTTTTGAGGCCGGTCCGGTCCACTCCCCAGCAGACCTCTCGGTGTGCCAGAGCATGTGCGGAGTGAGGGTGAGGAGCGCCTGTGCGTGTGTGCACACACTATTTCTGTTGCACTTCCAGGATGGAGGAGCGCCCGTGTGCATGCGCACATGCTATCTCCGACACTCTTCTGCCCCGGAGGTTGGTCCCTGCGGCGAGGGGGGAAATGGTGTCGCGAAAAAAAGCACAGAATCCCCATGCTGATCAACAGAACAGCCGTCGGACGGTTCCAGGAAGCTCATGGGCCGGAACTGGCCCATGGGCCTTAGGTTGCCGACCTCTGCCTTAGTGCAATGGTTTGGAGCCTGATTTTCCCCAATTTATCTGATTATCCCCATATTGCAAAAACTGTAATTTACAGGAGAAAGACATTGAAATTAGTATTGTTTGGGGTAGAATTTGCAAATTACATAGGAATGCAAAAAGCTACAAATACACAGCAAATTGCAGTGTGGACACTGCCCTTATATACAGTATACTTATCCCTATCCATCAACAAATGGAACATTTTCTTCCTAGTATTCAAAAGGGACTTTGAAGAATTCCTGCTCAGCGCTCACAGAAGCCTGAATAACTAATGGCAGCAGAAGAAAGAAAGTGAAAACCAGGGGTAAGAGGGATTGAACAAAATGGCTAGAATCTCTCTTCTGTTCAGAGAAGGAATGGGTGGAATATTAAAAATTAGGTTTCTCTCAATTTCTCATTTTTTCCAGTCTGCAGTTCAGTTCTCTACATTTCCATATCAGTTTGCAATTTTTTAAAAAGTCCACATGAATATTCATCAGCATTTAGTATATTCCCCTAATATACACATTTTATGAATTTTTGCTTTCATATACACATATTCGCAAAGCAATTTCCCCTAAAATAATTAATTTTGTTTGTTGTTACATGTATATTATATATCTTTTTTAAACCAACCATCGACAGTGCAGAAAAGTAGACAAGGCCATGCGGCTGTCGACAGAGCCAAAGTAAAAAGTGAATGGAACACTTTTCTATCTCTCTCCCATTCAGTCATCTATCAGCCTGCCCCGCCCTCTCTCTCTTTCTCTCTCTCTCTCTCTCTCACACACACACACAGAGAAGCAACAAGCACTCACCCTCTATTCCTTCCTTCCTTCCTTCCTTCTCATTCATTCACCTTTCATTTATTGTTTTCCACTCATTGTGTCGCTTTCTTTCCCTCTAAACTTGGGGGGAGGAAACAATGAAAGACACCTTGGGAGAGTCCCAAGGACCAGACAGAGAGGGCCACATTTGGCCCCTGGGTTTAAAGTTCCCCACCCCTGCTACAGCTGATCAGATGCAATGGAGGACAAGGCTATTATATCTTTAATAGTGATGCAGAACAGGGAATTTCACTAAGTCCAGCAGGAAAATGGAACAGAATTTTGAGCTACTTTCAGGTTGGGCAGGAAAATAAAAGCACAAAGGAGGGTAGTAAATGCATGATTTGAACGCAGAAGGACACAGATTCAACTCTGACATCTCTGGTTATTAGGATCGGGTGGGGTGAAAGCTCCGTTTTTCCTTGCCCAGGAAAACTGGTCCTGTCTGCCT
The DNA here is from genome assembly GCF_965153285.1 of Podarcis tiliguerta. Lineage (NCBI taxonomy): Eukaryota > Metazoa > Chordata > Lepidosauria > Squamata > Lacertidae > Podarcis > Podarcis tiliguerta. The sequence goes on from NC_139541.1 coordinate 45,940,064, forward strand.
TTGAAGCTTCAGTAAATCCTCCTAAACTGCTGAAGAGGAATTGTGGGCACTTGGCTGTATCTGGAGCAAGGAGGACATCTGCTGGCCAGCTGAACATGCGACTGTTCTCTTTCAGTGTCAAAAGGTTATGTCAACACAGGTTTGCCCTGGAGCTGATTTCCAGGCCTCCATGATCAGCACATAGTAGATGTGAGGAACTCCCAACTGCATTGTACACACTTCCTGCCATCACGTGTTTCCTTTCCATTGAAATGAATGGGGTGGAATAAGGAAATGACAATGTAATCTATGTAATTAATTAATTAAAGTCACGTAATTTTGCCACAACAGACAGTGAGACGAATAATGTTGTTTTTGGAAGAAGATGAACTGCAGTGAAATGGAAGCAGTGTTGCATGTGACAAAATGCAGGGCACAATCTGGATCCAAGCCACTACCCCACCCCGCTGGCTTCTACTGCTAGTGCATCATGCCTTTTTTGGTTCAAAGGCCCGAGGGGATCCCACAGGCAGTTCCACTTGCTTAGTTTTGACTATCCTGTAGATTATCCCTTGGTCGCAGGCCCTGGAGAACCTCCAGGCAAATGGGTATTCAGTGCCTGAATGGTAGCCAGTAATCACTAGTTATGGCTAAGTGCACGGCCAGTAAGCCCTGCACAAGCTATATCACTTCTCAGATAAAGGACTTACCCTTTATTTGATCTTTCAAATGTAATCTTGAAGCCCTGAATTTCATTCTACTCCATTATGCAAGTTATCATCACTATTACAGATTCCTTTTTATTGAAAACATTCCTCTAATCCCCTTAGCTGTACGCACACCTGGGGCAGAGTTTATTGTAATTAGTGTCTTTCCAGTCATGCCTATGTGAATTGTTTACACTCTTTGCTCTTCAAGAATTTCTTGTTTGGCAAGTTCATGCAGAACCCCAGAAAAAAGGGCTCATTTGGAAGTTTCACTTCAAAGGGGGAAAGGCTGATAACAGATTAATGCTCCAGCAAAATCCACATATGGGGAGACGGTGAAGCACAGCTTGGAGTGAACAGATGCAAGCACCTTTAAAAAGGTCTCTGGACCAGATTCAGCAATGGTGCAAGGTTTGAATTCTGCCATGTACAAGTGGGGGTGGATCCCTGCATGTTTAAGCTCTTCACCACCAGTTGTGTGGGCAGCAAAACAGGATGCTCTGAACCCTTTCAGCAGGAATACTGCAAATGGAGAATAAATATGTTCATTGTAGCATGAATGCATCCGATGTCTTTGCAAGTGGCAAGGCTGCTCATCTATGATTTCACATGCGCAGAATTTCATGTGCAATGTAGCTCCCAGAGAATATAATTAACCCCTCAGGTATATCAAGTTGACATCATTGAACAAGGAGCTCTTCTAACTTGCCCTACTCTGCTAGACAGCATACAGCAGTTGCCTTGACTTGTACCCAGTGTGGGACCTTGTTAACTTCACAGGCTGAAGAAGGAGTTTCTCTTCAAAACTGGGATCACCGGGCTCCAGTCCTGTTTGCTACAGCTGTTCCGTCACTTCCAATAATTTTATTGTGCCAGAGATAATGAAAACGTGTCATTAATTGTTATATTGTACTTATTTTGATGAGTACCACTTGTGTGTACTGTATGCCTTGTAATAGCGGGTACATTGTGATGAAGACATTCATTGTACTTTGCTTGCCATATGTTATGTCTTTGTATGCTGGCCTGAACCCCTGTTTTTTTTTTCTATTTGTGTTTGCTTAAGTATTCAGCACAAAAGGATATCAAAGATTTGGCTCTTTAATAACATGTATGAAAATGTTCGAGCTGCCTGATCAGTCAGCTTGCCTTCTATATTTCCAAGGCACTGTGGTACGTTTTGCAAGGTGTCTTTCACTTGCACCATCTGGTGGACCTGAGGCATAACTACAAGAGAATTTCATTTACTGTCTTTTACTCAGGAGAGAGCCAACTAGTTATATGTGCTGTAGAAACCTGACTCCATGAAGGAGTCAACACATGAGGAAGCATGATCCATGGCAGAACTACCTTGCTCATGAAAGCTACTCTTTCTACTTTTTAAATTTGGTAATTCTCTGCTCATGGCAATACGCTGTTTGGGTAAGAAACTCAAGATCTTCATCCAGGAACTTATGGCTCCAAAGACTGACCAGGTTTAGAGAGCCAAAGAGAACTTCATGTCCTCAAATCTCATAGTCCGTTACAGATGGAGGTGTCCAACATCAGCCATTGTGATTGCCAATCTGTATGAAGCCTATGAGTGGGTCATGCCCAGGTTCAGTTTTGCTCTTAGTTTTCCATACACTTCATAAGGATTCATGGAACCACCCTTCAGGTGGATGTTTTGGGGTAGATATGTCAGAAATAGTGCTGAGTCTAGACATGGAACCTAGAGAAGGCTCAGTGGTAAGTGATTAGATACCTGGTTGTTGTTGTTGTAATTTATATATAGCCTTATACCCAAAGGTCTCAGGGCGGTTCACAGGGCAGTTGGAGATAGCAGCATCTTGAGATTCTGAGCTTTGGAGATGGGGACACAGGGGCATGGGATGCTGTTTTATACTAAGTCAGATTCATTGGGGCATCTAGCTCAGCACTGTCAGCTCTGAGTGACAGCCCTCCAGGGTTTCAGGCAAGGAGCAGCCTCAGCCCTACCTAAAAATGCCAAGGATTTAACCTGGAACCTTCCACATGCAAAGTAAGGAGGGAATTAAAGACATTGCCAAAATCACATTAAGGTTGAGGTCAGAAAATAATTTCTTTCATTGGGCCTGCTTTGCAGAACCAACGGCAGGTGGCAAACCAAATCCCTCCTTCCCTAATGTTGACTGACAGCAACAGCCACTATTTCCTCTATTGTTATGGAACACCTTTTTGCCCTGAATTAGCAACTGAAGCATAAGGGTAGATTTGGCCCTTGGACTGCTGGTTTCTGATCCCAGTATAATGCCTCATTTCAGAGAGGAACCATATTTCAGAGTCAGAGCAAATGCTTTGCATGCAGAAAGTTCCAGGTTTGCTCTCTGGCATCCTCAGTTAAAAAAATTAGGTAGCAGGTAATGGGAAAGACCCTCATCTGCCTCAGATCCCAGACAGCTGCAGGCAATCAGAAAATACTATACTGAGCTAGATAGATAAATAGTCTAACCCATCCTAGTGGAACTTCTTATGTTACTATGTTTCCCAAAGTGTCACATCTGTGAGGCTGTGTATACACATTATATTCTATATTTGATGTACAAAGACATCCTTTTCTACCTAGTGCACACACAACCTGGACCTGTTAAATATTTTATGTCCCTGGAAAGGACATTTTCACCTGTTTTTATTCCAAAAACAGAGGCTCAATGTAGTTTGATTCCGCATTAGCCCTCCATGTGTCTATTTGAAAGCAGATGGAGGCAGCCTCAGCAAAATAGGTGATGTTTTCTCATCTCCCCAATGACATTGTACTAATTTTGCAATTACCACCTCCATGTTGTGTTAGAGGGTGTGGGAAAGGCTGGGAAAATGTAATCAAGAGGAAGGTTTTCAAACACAAATCAGGTAAGTTCACCCACCCTTGTGGACAGCAGGATCTAGACTACATCTAGATTAAAAGCAGCACATTGAAGAAAAAGATGAATGACTTTGCATTCAGATAAACTACTTTTTGTGAACTTTTGTTGAGGAATCCTCCATGGAGCAATAATAGGTTTTAATCTGCCTTTTTTCCTGATGGATCACATGAAAGCCAACACATGCCTTAACATGTGTTGGGTTTCCTTAGTGCAGAAGATATGTGCAGATTGCCTACAGCTGTACTAACCACATAAAGAGATTCAACATTCGCCCATAGCTGTGTTTCACAGAGTATTCATTCAATGAACACTATACACTAGACAACAGCATCCAGTACAATGAAAAGCTTGGCTATCTCCCCCACCCACTCCAAGATGTAATGAACTTTCATTCTTGTGAACAACATAATTCTTGTTACAAAACTCAAAGAAGGGAAAGCACAGTTTCTCTTCCCACGGGTACTATCCCACAATCATTTAGGGCTCATCCAGACTTTCTTTTGTGCAACGTTTCTAGGCACACATCGGATCTTTAAAGCACTGTGTCCAAGCACTCTTTTTGCCTCAGCACTTTCCCTGAGAAAACCTGCTTTACTGCTGAATTGGAGCAAATGGAAAACCCAAATTTCCTTTGTTCTGAGTCAGTGGTAAAGAGCAGGTTTTCACAGGGAAAATGCCAGGGCAAAAAACCCCAAGTGACTGGACACAGTGCTTTAAAGCACAGACTGGTGCCAAGAAAGTGTGAGGCAAAAGGAAAGTGTGGACGAAGAAGAAGAGTTTGGATTTGATATCCCGCTTCATCACTACTCTAAGGAGTCTCAAAGCGGCTAACAATCTCCTTTCCTTTCCTCCCCCACAACAAACACTCTGTGAGGTGAGTGAGGCTGAGAGAATTCAAAGAAGTGTGACTAGCCCAAGGTCACCCAGCAGCTGCATGTGGAGGAGCGGGGAATCAAACCTGGTTCACCAGATTACGAGTCTACTGCTTTTAACCACTACACCAAACTGGCTCTCGAGACCATTGAAAACCAAAACCAAACTACAGCTAGAGATACACTGTGTTTGATAGGCCTCTCTTGGATATTATGGTGGATTGTCTCTGTTCTTCACTTAGAAAATGAGTATGGCAGTCAAGCTTGAATTCATACTTAAAGTCAATTTTCATTAGTCTCTCAGGGTTCAAGGGGACTATCTGTAAATAAGAACAGAAAGAGAGCCCATTGGATCAGACCAATTCCCCATATAGTCCAGCATCCTCTTCTCGCTATGGCCAACCAGAGACCCATGGCAAGTCCATAAGCAGCATCTGAGTGCAGCCACACTCATCCGACCTGTGATTCCCTGCAACTGATATTTAGAGGTATATTGCCTCCAACTGTCAGTCACTTACGTAAATTACAAGATCCTCCTCAACTCACTGCTGTGAGGATGAAATTAAATAGGGAAGAATCATGCATGCCAATAATTAATATGGTCATTCAGGCAATAAAACTTCACTTGGAAAGGAAAATGAACAAACAGAGAAGCGATGGAAAACTTGTATATTTTGTGAATGCTTTTACTGCTTTTAACAGAGAAGCACTCCTGATATTCAAGAGGGTGGTGTAGGTAGCTGCTGGGGCTAAGTCATGGTGGATAACCTTTTTCAGGCAAAGGGCCTCACTGACCCATGGCCAGTCCTCCAGGGGCCACATGGCACAGTGGTCACTACAAGAACCAATGCATCCATGTAGTGCTGCCCCATATCATAAGCCATCAGATCTACAGATCAGAAAATTGCCTGGGTGGAGAATGTTCTTAGGCTCTGGAGTGACTGTCATTGGTTTGCTACTGACTCCCCCTGACCTGATGGTCTATAAAGTCTTATAGTTCAGGCTGGAGCTCACCAATAGTAGAATTCACTTTGTCTGATTCCAGGTATTCACTACACAGGTACCTACAGCCCACTGGTGCTTCTGAACCCAATTTGTCACTGGTGGTCAAGCTGAAGCTGGTGCAAGGTGCTCCTAGCTGTGACTGTTCCCAGCCCAAGGTAGCCTGACCACAGTAGTCCAGAAATTTATAGTCTCAAGACTGTGTTGCTGCAGTGAACTCTATATGGGGCTTCCCTTGTGGTTGGTCTATAAGCTGCAGTTAGTGCAGAACGCTGCAGCTTGATTGCCAACAGGAGTGAGATCCTGCCAGAGTAGTATACTTCTACAGAAAAATCTGCACTGGCTCCTGATTTGCTACTGGGCCAAGTTCAATATCTTAATATAAGTTTATAAAGACCCTTAACTGCTTGGGGTCAGTTTACTAGAGGGATTGTCTTGAACCATATGTGCCAGCTTGACTGCTTCAGACTGTGAAACTTGCAAGTACCATGCAATGTTCATTCCACATCTGCAAGGAGTAAGGCGTTCACGATGACAGCACCTGTACTCTGGAACTCCGTACCTATTAATATTAGGCAGCCACCCTCATCATGCTGTTTTAGACACCTGTTAAAAAATTATTTTTGATTTGGCATGCCTACCTGGGCATGTAAACAAGATATGTTTTTAATTTTTGTTGATTGTGTGTTGTATCCAATGTTAGTCCTACTCAGTTAGTCCCCACTGAAATTAATGCTCCCAAGTAAGTTATGCCCCATGATTTTAATGGGTCTATTCAGAATATGTCTAGCGATGGATACAAATGTATATTTGTATAGTAATAATTGCTTTCAATTGTTTCATGTACACCATGTAGGGATACTTTGATCAAGTGGATTAAAAATTCATAAACATAGACAAACATTCAACTGCATATTGCATTTGGGCCTCCACTTCTGCAGATTTTACATCCCTACAGATATGCACCCCAGATGTTATTACCACTTTTTACTCCCCTCCCTTTCCTAAATTGTCCTGATATTCCCAGAGACTGGTCTGCAGGCATATGATATAGTTCTACTGTTAAAGCTAATAAGATCTGGGCCTACAAACTAAGTGGATGAGACACCATCTGGGACCCATATGGAAAACACTCTTGAGTAATTTGGAGGAAGAGCAAAGCTGCAAGTGTGATTATTATTTTTTAAAATCCAAGGATTTATTGAGAGATTCTCTGTAAACAATGACTTAGGAATTAATAACAAACATATGTTCATCAAATGATGACTGCAGTATCAAGTGATGACTTCGCATGTGAATGAGTGGTCAGAGATCAAACAACTAAGATGTAACAATGAAGTATATGAATCCAGCATGCATGCATATAATGCAGATACATAATCAAGGACACAGAATTGCTGTATTATAATAGGAGAGTAGCAGAAAGTCCCCAGCATTACTCAGGAATTCTAAGAAATTATTATTATTATTATTATTATTATTATTATTATTATTTACAGTTTTAAAAGGTCCAGTCTAATGACATCCCATCATATATACCAAAACATCTTTGATCTCAGAAACAATGATGCAAAAGTTTGTTACTGCCCTGATTCAGATCAAACTGAATCCAGCAACCACAGGAGCAACACTGTCCCCAAAGGCCTGGTCACAACAAAGGGGAAATATAAAAGGCAAGGTCCAGAAGCAGTCCAAGGACAAAACATAGGGAAGTCCCATCACCAGGTAGATCACAAGGCACACCAAGGTACTTCTGCAAGGATGCTGTTTCAGCAGTCTCTGTCAGGAACTGGAGGCTTTTTAACCATGGATAACGAAGTTCCAATCCTCACATTAGCCTAAGAGATTTAGATCAGGTCACCATATTAGAATATACCAAAACAAAACTAAAACAAAACAAACACCCTGAATTCCTCAATTATCGCTAACACCAGTGAAGGAGCAAGAGAAAAGACCAGATTCCATTAATAGCTTCACTATATATTCTGAGAATAAAATGGAGGGTTTCAGTACAAAGTAATTGTGGTGTAGCAGTTATAGTTTTGGACTGGGAGACCAACAGTCCAATCCACAGTGGATTGCTAGTCACTGTCTCTCAGCCCAACCAACCTTGCATAGGGTCAGTGCAAGTCATTTTGCTGCCTGAAGCAGAGCCATCCCCAATCCCTCATGTGCCACCCACATAAACCTCCTCCTCCTCATTTTTCATTGCTGCTGATATGCTGGTGTACCAAAGATTTCTGGAGCCTCCCACTGACAGTATTTGCTGCAACAAAACCAAAACAAAAACAACAAGCACAGGTGTTCTCTGAAGCCACCTTACCCAGAATGCTTCACTCTGGGGAAGGACCTGTCCTCAAGAGTGAGCCATTTGACCACGGGCACCACTAAAGAGTGCTGCAAAGTCATGGAGTGCTTCATTGCAGCAGCTTAGCTATTGTGATGCTCCCAGAGCCGTAAATGTTGGCAGATGGAAACAGAAATCCACCACCCTTCCTATTGTGCTACCTGAAACAAAAATCTCAGTGTGGCGAAGTGGCTGGCTGTCCCTGTACATCAGCTTGTTATGGAGGGCAAACTATCTACACTACTGTGAGCTCCTTAGAAGAAAGATGGGATATGAATAAAACAAGTCAATGACAAAAAAAAATAAGCAAGCAGAGAAATACGTGGTGTCAGAAGCAGTGCTGAGAGCCAGACTGCCTTTTGTCTCCATTGCGGAAAACTTCCATTGACCTTGCTGAATTAAAACAAGCAGGATTGGCCTGAAGATTATAATTTAGTAATTGTAATGACAACATGCACTAGCTCGTGGCCTGTATTCTTCCAGTTATACACAAAGCACTTCTAGACCCTTTGAAGTAGACTGCCTTCGAAACAATCATCAACAGCAGGGGAAAACATACTGTAACAATCAAGTGCAAAAAGAGGACCGCACTTGGATCCACGACAAAAAACCCCCACAAATGGAAGGCATCAATCCGGAGTTTCAAAAATGTTTGTTTCTTTCTAATCGTTCAGAGTGTGATGTGAGGCCAGCATAAATACATGGTGTGTGAGAAATGGGATAGGATATATAATTATGTGGTGAGGTTTCCGGTAAGGACTTTCCAAGACCGTAGTTAATTCCCAGATGTACCAAAGACTTATTGTGTGAAATTGTTTGGGGGGATATTGTTTCGAGACAGCATTGCTGAATTCTGCTTCTATTTCATAAAAACATGTCAGGGATCATTGGGTGGGTCAGGCTGCAAGGTGGTCAAGTTTCCTTATCTGGGTTGACCCAGACTTCAGTCAGAGGGCAGATACATAGTTACTGCAGGCAAGGGACCCAGATAAGAAGCTTCCAGAGCAGCATATTCCAAGGTGTCTCAAGAGAGTTTTGCCTGAGGTCCTGGAGAGCAGTTGTCAGCCACAACAGACAATACTGGGATAGACAGCCCAATGTTATCTTTCTGTAGAAAGCAGTTTTGGAAAATGGACCACAGCTCAGTGCTGGCGCAGAAGCTTTGCTTGCTTATAAAAAGTCCTCAATTCAGATGTTAGCAGATAAAGTTAAAGGCCTTAAGCTAAATCCCTGGCAGGTTCAGCTAAATATTTTCAGAAAGAAGAACTATGAAAGACCCCTTTCTACTTGAGTAAGACCCTGAGGAGCCTCTACTAGCAAGTGCAGACCAGCCTTCCTCAACCGGGTGCTCTCCAGATGTTTTGGACTGCAACTCCCGTCATTTGTAAACATTGGCAATGGGGGAGATGGGACCACCAAATTGGAGGAGGCTTGTATAGATGATATTGGGCTAGATGGATTAGCCATCTGATTCACTATACAACAGCTTTCTTACTTCATTCCTCTCAAACATCCACCACATTTAAATTCTTCACACCAAATGGATTCAATATACAAAAGTGGTGGCTAACAGATCTTATATTTTAAGAAACGTTTTCAAAAGGCCATTTCAGGGACAGAAAATTCAGGTTTGTAACCAACTAGATCCTACTCAGAGTAGATCCCTTGAAATTAATGTGCCTTACTCCGTCATGTCCATTAACCTCAATGACTCTTCTCTGAGTATGACTAGCATGGATACAACCAGGGCTTTTTCAGCCCAAACTCACCAGAACTCAGTTCCGGCTCCTCTCAGGTGGGTGCCATTGCCATTATAAGACAACAAAGGGGGTGTTCATGGGGAGTTCCAGCACCTCTTTTTCTAGAAAAATAGCACTGGATATAACCATCAATTTGTACCCATGATCACTGGGTTTGGGTTACTCACCACCACCAGCAAAGATCAAATTTCAGCACTGAAGGGGAGCATATATTCCCATGAATAAGAAAACTAGGTGCAAGAGTTATTCTCTTCAGTAGTACGATATCCAATAGCTTCTCAGTGTTTGATTCTTCTCTTTACATTATCAATTCCACATTTACACCTACAATAACATCTGAAAACAAAATGAGTTGTGCAATTCAGAGAACATTGGAAGATATCTAAGGCTGCATTCAGACATTAGGATTATTGTGTTAGTTTTACCAACAATACTGTTAGTGCTTTTGTCCTGATTTCTACTGTTGCACTACAAAACTGTATTTTTTAATCAATATGTACTGCTATGTTGTGCTAAATTTCATTTACACCAGTGGGCATAGTATGACACAACAGTGGATGTCCTCATACTTCTGTTCCTCCATGATTCACCCATGAAAACATCAGGAAAGAACTGTATGCTGGAATACTGCTCCAAATTTCATCTCATGAGTGGGGTGGCATGATCCATGAAAACCATGGGGAAACTACAACACAAAACTCCCACAATTTTCTGGATTAATGGGGTATAAACCTTTTTTTCCTGGAAGCTATTAACACAGAAAAGAGTGCTAAATTCCGGTTAGATTCTTCAAGATTTCCAGAAGGAAATGTTGGGGGATGGAATGAAGTCCTATCTGAATGTAGCCTAAGTTCCCTTGAGTTGTTCTGATTCTCATTATTTCGTACTGCATATTTTATTCTTTTTCAGTGAGCCATATTCAAAATGAGAAGAGTAAGAATATCAGCTTTAGGCAAAGTTTGACTCAAAGTGAATCAGGGAAAGAGTTCCTTTGTTAACATTCCCCTTGTGACAGCACATGAGGCATAGAATATGTAATTACCTGTTTTATCTGTAAGAGCTGTCAAAAGAAGCAGGTGGTAAAATAAGAACCACCCAGAAAAGAACAGACAGTACCAATATGTATGATCATTAAAAACACACACACACACACACACACTTTCATAGGATAGGGCACTGGAATATCTGAGTTGCTGCCAAAATACAGTATTATAGATTTAATATCCCTCAAGAGGGAATAAAACTTTAGAACAGGGTGATTTGGATCCTGCCTTGTACAAGAACAAGAGTTTGTTCTTATGTCTTATTTCTGCCCCTCTTAAGAGAAGCTCATATCCCCAGTATTTAGATAGCACGAGATTGTCAAATAACTAGAAAATAAAAGATCTCCCATGGTGGTACTGTGTTTGCCGGAGTGGTTGCCACAAGTTCAATAATACTTCAAGCAAAAACTTGGGGAAATGTACAAAATCGGTCCTGATTTGGGCTTTGTGAAAATAGCTTTTGCTCCAAGTACAAGCATTCACCAGGCTAAAACTGGTGCACAGATTGAAATATTTTCTTTCCCCACCTCTGAACACACGGCCACAAATCAGAGAGAGTATTTTGCCCAAAACCTGAATAGGAACTTGGCTCTTAATCCAGCTTTTACAAGGTGATTTTGCTGGAGAGAAAGAGATGAGAAAAGCATTATTCATTTCCAAACTTCTTTTTGTGTGTGTGTGGTGGTGGATGTGGTTTTTACAACTTAAGAGAGCTGCAATTAAGTGAATAAAGCAGAACTGATACATGCCAAAGAAGAAGAACAGTGACTCAGGGCCTCATTGAAACATTTCAGTAGGTGTAGCTAGTAATCATTACAGGCCAATCCTACCCCAGGTGTTTCTGCCACAAGGAAAAGAAAGGCTAGCAGATGTAACAGTGACTCTAAAACTTCTGCCAAGTCAAGCAATATTTCACTGGGCAGACCTTGGGGCAGAAATAGCCACACTTGGCAATGGAACTGAAAAGGGCAGCACCAGAGCTGGATGTTAACGGTAAGGTCATATCCACATCATGCATTTAGAGCACTCTTAGGGTGCTTTCACAGTCATGGCTTCCCATAAAGAATCCTAGGAACTGTAGTTTGATAAGCATGCTGGGGTCTCCTAACAATTCTCTAAAATTCACACTTCTCCAAATGTTGCAATGTGGTTCTCTAATTGATATGTACAAAAATGCATATACCAGTTTAAAGAGTGCATAAAGATGCATATAATTCATGAAAATAATATCCAAAAACATTTCACGTGGGGAAATTGTTTTGCAAATATGTGCATATTGGAGAAGAAATATACACTAAATTTTTGATGAAGTTTTATGGAGACTTTTGTTACTTAAAAAAACATGCAAGCTGATGCAGAAATGTGGAATACTGAATTTAAGAATGAAAAAGAAAGAGAGAGAAAAACTGAGATGAATTAAAATTCACCCATTCGCCCATTCCTACTACCATGTAAGCTCTTACTGCAAACAGTCATCCTCCCCTAACATGTGGTTGGAGCAGTCAGTGGGTGAGTGCACTTGTTAATCCAATGGAGAAAGGGACATCCATAGGGTGTTTAGTGATCGATCTATCCAACACATTTCCAGAAACACCATGTGAGGATTATGGGGAACTATTTCCTGTATGATTTGAAATGGCTTCTGTATGGTCTTATAAATATTTCACTAGAATAAATAATACTTCCTTTGCCCTTTCAGTTTCAATGCTCCAAATATCCATTTACACCATACACAAATATTATTGCATACAAGTACCACAGGTGGGACCTATTTGTGGTTCACTTTGGGAGTTGATTTTAAGCATGACTTTGCAAGCTACATTTCTTTTTTCCCTTTCTTTTTTTGGAGGCAAAGCATAAGTCTCCTGCAGCTCAGATCCCCCATTGACCCTCTCAGCTAAAAAGCACAGCTTGAGATCCTGAATTTTTTAATATGCTTAAGCATAACAACATGTTGCGCGCATGAATTGAAGGCACAATTACTGTATTGCAGGGCCATTGACACAGCTGTGTGAGAGTGCTGTTACATGGTCTTTGCTTGCCAAAATTTGGTGTGTGCCTTTGTACATTTAAGAAACCAAGTGCTGGTTCAGGCATATTCTTTAGCTCCCTGAAGCTGTAAGAAATATGTTCTCAGCATGGAAAGCTTTGCCCTGCCAAGTCAGACCATTTGGTTATCCAGTTTTGTGTGCTCTGACTGGCAGGTCTCAGGCACAGCCCTTTCCTATCCCCTGCTACTGAACCTTTTCACTGGAGATGCCACTGCCATTTAGGAACCACTATGAAGTTTCCAAAGAATAAAAGTGTTTGCTGAAATCACTGTTTGAATGCCACAGATGCTAATAACTGTACAAAAGCTATTCTTTAAAATCTGCAGAGTTAATGATCCTATGCAGACAGTTATCAAACATACAACTGAATGTTCTACAGCCCACCTTGCAGTGGAGACTAGTCCATTATGGCAAATGTAGCATGGCGTTGCCCCATCAACCCCAGCGTACCCTCCGTCAGCCCCCATGTGCTTTAAAGGTATGGTGTGTACACAGCCTTAGTCCCAGTTTCGACCTTGTAGAACTCAGATGGGACGAGAACTAGAGTTAGTTGGTCCCACATGTTACTGGCTCTCCCTTCACCTACTGCGGCCTGCCTACCTGCCTTCTGCCTTTCCAGTCCCAACCACCAATGCCACCTGTTTATACCTGAATGTGCTTAACTCCCTTGTATATAACATGTACGCTACAAAAATTAGGGTGGATGCATTGTGTGTAGGTGCCTTTGTGAACATGTAGCAGCCAGGTTGGGCTCAGTGGAAAGTTACCTTCAACTCCCTTCAACTGGGGCAACACAGTCAGATGGGCGGGGTACAGTTGTTGTTGTTGTTGTTGTTGTTGTTGTTGTTGTTGTTGTTGTTGTTGTTGTTACATATATTTGAAACTCTTTCTAGCCACAGTCTCTCACCCCACCTTTAGTTAGATCTTTCAGAACTGGTATTTATAACTCTGGAAGTCACCAGTGAATTTAATTGCTTGACCTCCTTGGTTTAACTTTTCCAAATTCAAATTTTACAAGAATTATCATGACATTCTGCAATATATTGTTTTTTACAAATATCTGTGGCTAGAGTTTTCTTTACCCAGTCTCTGATCCCAAAGTCTACCATTCCAGTTTCTCTTCATTACTACTTCATTCTTAATTGTCTTCATCCCTTTCTTAGTGAGTTACGTCAAGGGCCTTTCAGAACATAATTTAACTAATGATGTCTCAAAAAGAATGGAAGATCATTGTGAGCAGGCCCCTATTCCCACACTAGTTTTGTGGCACCTTTGTAGCTAGGGACAATTTAAGGAGCAAACTAAATATGTCACCCTTTGGCTGCCTTCACGGTTAATATTATTACCCATGACTCACCCTGTTGGTGGGCAGTAACAATTTACACATGACTGAATTTCATTAAAAGGCTTTATAGTGCTATTTGATGTATAATGCTTCTCTTATTTTGCTAATGATGCTGCCTTTTCCTCCTTCTTTTTGAACATGGTTAGGCAACATCTCTGTTCTCACGGGTCATTCAGTTCTCTAGAAGGTGGCCCAGTCACCACCACCTGTAACAGTGCCAGTTCTACAGATCAAAGTGGTCAAGTGGGACTATGTGGGGTAAGGCAATCTCACAGGTAAACTGGTCCAAAGTTGTTAAGAGCTTTATATACTAACAGTTGCACCTTTGCTAAGCCTTACCATTGGTCAACCCAGCAAAGTATCTTCTACTGTGATTAACGTGTCTTTCCCACATTTATCCCCGAGATCCTTTCAAGAGGAGATGCCATGGACTGAACCTTGGTCCTCCTGCATGCAGATCATGCGCTCTACCATCTGAGTGACAATGAACATTCTATGTTCATTCCATGAAGCCTGGAATGTTTCTACTGTAAAGATTCCAGGGGATTGGATGTTGCCACTTGGAGCCCATAGAGATTCATGGCCAATAAGCAGTTTTCCATTTTTACCAGAAAGTCAATCCATGTATGACTCTTCTTTTTTTCTTTTTCTATAGGTTATGTGTGCAAAACAGAAGTAGAAAGGAAACATGACTTTTACTTCCTTATTAGCAACTAATGTGTTTAGCTTTCTTGGCCAGGATTGAGAAACTTTAGACCCAGGAGGCAAGTATGGCCCTCCAGATATCTCTGTCCAATCCTCTCCAGGCCACATACTTCACTGGTCCTGATCTGCACCCTCCCTCAAGTGATTTTGCCTCATTGGGTTGTTTACCCAAACTAGTATTAGCTCTGGTTTCCTGGATCAAGAACAGAGTGGTACTGGTGGACAGCAGAAACTTCTACATTTGTGTGGCCAGAATGTAGCCTACTGGATAATGGTAAGAGTAACATTGCACTGCAAACTCTTGCCTTGGGCACTGCCCACCATTGGCATGCAGCCCTGGGAAGTTGCCTGTGAGTAGGGATGGACAAATATGTCAGTTTTTCTTCTATCAGTTTCTCAGTTGCCTCAGTCTTAAATCCAGTTCTTCACATTTCTTCATCAAGTTGTGATAGGTCTTTAAAAAATATACTCAATAATATTTGTTAGTATTATGGGGAGCATTTCTCCTAATAAATAGAGATTTGCATGACATTTTGGCTAATGCACACATTTCTTCCCAGAATTTTCCCATGTTGTAATTTTTTTTGTAACTTATGTTCACTAATATACGCATTATTTTAAATTGGTTGGACAACCTCATCACAAAATTGGGATAATTACAAATTTTGAAGTATAGCTGTATTTTGGTCCATATTTTGGTTCAAGAAGTGTGAATTAGGTGGTTTCTCAATAAATACAAACAAAATTGTATGTCTATCCAATCCCTATACATGAAGGAATATGACCTTTGGGCTGAAAAGCTTTCCCCACCACCACTTTTGACAATAAAAAAAAAGCTTTGAAAAAAAGCAAATTAATGCCTGGGGGGTGGGGGTAGAAGAAAGTCTCCTACGGGAGCTAGAAACTCAATGTCTTTGGAGGGTTATGATTCTTTTTAAGACTGCCTTAAAGAGGTTCCATGAAAAGCTGAAATTATTTTATTAATACTGAAGCACTTGGTTGAAAGTAATCCAAGATTAAATGCAAAGAGCCTCCAGCAAAATATCTTTTCCAACTTTCTGTCTTGACTCAATAGTAGCTGTCAAGAGTAATGAATAATCTGTATGGAGTTTTGTTTTTTGAGATGGCAAAAAATAAACTAAAATAATGTTTGTTTTGGGACACAGGTCAGAGGAAACAAAAGAAGAGCACCATTATTCTGGATTAAAACAGATGTACAAAATTGGGAAATATTTATTCTGTTCTCATGTGTCCAAAAGGATTAGCTCTTTCAAGGTTCCAATTTTCAAAAGTCAAACAAGCTGGGGTGCTTACTTGTGTTATTAGTTATAGATACCTTAAGGCATTCAAAGCTATATTTACTTTGGGATAGTTCATGTTTGTGAACTTAAACAAATTGCCCTTGAAGACAACAGTAGTCTTTCACTATACACATGTAATGGGGCAGAACAGAACTGAAAGCCGTCAAATACCTTTGTTTGTTGTAGAGCTGGCCCTACTGTTGGGCAAAGTGAGGCAATCACCTCAGGCAGCACATGTTTGAAGAGGGACAATGGTGGCAGCCACACAGCCATTTTTCTGAGACCTCTGGCCATTCTCCTCTGTTACAGATCAGAGCTGTGTGTTCCACACGTATCTTTGACACACACATACCCCATAACTATCCTTTTGGCCTCATATCCACCAAAGGATATAATTCAATTGCCAGTGTTGAAGTAACAGTTCAATGGCCAGTCTAATCAGCTTCTGCACATGGAATTGGGCAAGTAAGCCATCTTTTTATTTGCCTCAAGCAGCCAAATGTCTTACACCAGCCCTGGTTTTTAGTGGGTTCTTTGAAATGCTACCATAAAAAACATGATTATACTCATTATTATAATTTTTCAGTTTAAAAATCATGAAATGTGAATAAAAGCACAGTCTTACAAAAGTGAATAGGGCCTAAGAATCATTTTCTGGGGAGTGGGGAGCTCACACATATATACCCTATCTGATAAAGTTTCATGTCATTAAGGATATATGAAGGCATTGTTTTCTGTTATGCCCTGCTTTCGCAACACGTAGCTTTATTTCCATTCCACTGCAATTTGTCTTCTGCCAAAAGCTGTTATTTGTCTCACTGTTCACTGCATGAAAGCTACATAACTAACATAATTTACATAATCAATTACATAAATTAGGCAAATTTTGTTGTCATTATGTTATTTTATCCCATTCATTTCAATACAAAAGAAATGCATTTATGTTGTACATAAATCTGGTATAACTACCGTTATGTAAATGAATGTGTATGTGTGTACAGTATTCCAAATTTATTTTTGTAAAAAGAAGCCTCAAGTGTCCAAAATCCATTGATATTGAATATGCATGTTGGCCCACTCCACATCCAGCCTACTTGAGTTCCTTAGGATGTCTGAAGAGGGACATCATGAAGAAAACTCACTCCACCATAGCTGTCAGGTGTCCCTTATTTGAAGGGACAGTCCCTTATTCCAGCACCATGTCCTGCCGCTGTCCCTTATTGATGGATGTCCCTTAAATGTCCCTTAAAGGATGTCCCTTAAATTTCAAAGGAAGCAGCTCCTCTCCCTTCCTCCCTGCCGGCCGGCCAGGGAGGAGGGAGACTCCAACTGTGTTGCTTGGCTGTGTTGCTCACCCAATAAGAAGTCTAAGAATGACTGGGGGGTGGAGCTTGCATGCCTTGTGTGTGGCTAGTTAATGCAAGCTGAGGGGTTTTTTGAATGCTGGATGCCATTTTGTTGCACATGCTGCTGCAAACTTTGCAGTGCAAAGCCAGGCCAGGGAGCCATCTTAAGTTGAGGCTGCATAGGCCTTGTGGTGCATGTGATTCAGATTCTATTCAGTTGAACCTCTGGTTACAAAGTTGGTTGGGCAGTGTTCTCGAAGCTACCAGCATGAGTTTGACCAGACTGCAGGAGGACAGGAAGACTGGAGTGCCTGGAACAGGTGAGGCTGCAGGTCCCTTATTTTGGCTGCTGGTCCCTTATTTTCAAATCTGTAAGTTGACAGCTATGCACTCCACACTGACAGAAACCTCACTAACAGCACAATCCAAACCGAAGATCTGCCAGGAGGAAAGAGTTTGGATTTGGCAATTCTTGGGCTTTCCTGACTAAGATGGCATTCAACCAAGACTACACTAGTGTAAGTCCCTTACCCTGGCTAAACTGGAGACACACTGTTGTAAATCCTCCAAGAAGGGACACTCAAGGGGTGGGATGGGGCAAGACTTACACCTATTTGAAATCCTGTTCAGCCTGATCATGTTACCTAGGCCTTAAACCTCAAAACTCAGGCCCACACTCTCACCTGCCAGATCAACTGGCAAGAGTGCCTCCCAGAGGCTCCTAAATGGAGTTTGGAATGGATGTAACTTATTTCCTGTAGTTAAGATAGCTCTGCAACACATAATGGCTCTCTAGATCCCTCCCTCCCCCCCCCCCCCATTAATGAATGAAGACCAGGGGACAGCCTGCCTTTCCTCCACATGGGCGTACTTATTATCCATGGGTTATGAATGTCTCAAAGGGCTTCTGTGAAAAACATTTAGGGGGGGGAGAGAAATTATCTAAAGGTTCCTTTCCACTAACTGAGCAACCTTCTGTGAGATAATCAGCCTCATATAACCAACATGCTTAACTCTAATTAATGCATGAAGGGGTTAATACAATGGAGTAAGCTGTCATGCCAGCCTTAGCTAGGTCACTCACTCACCTTGGAAGGAAGGGTTACCCAGCCTTTGATCTTTCCATTACACCATGTAAACCCTACCAGTAAGGAGGTCTAAGCTGGATGTTCCAAGCTTAGACCACATGGCTTAAGCAAGCCATCTTTGTGTTTCTATGCAAATAATTTAGAAACATTTACCACTTTGGAACCTAAGTTTCATTGCCTGTGTTTTCTAACTGCTATGTGGAAAAGCACATGAATGTGACTTTTGAAATGTTTGTAAGTAAACCATTTTTAACTTACCAAATGTGGTCTCCTTCCATGCTAAGGGTACTGTGGGAATTTGGAAGAAACTTAAAACGGGGATATTTAAAAGGTCTATCAGCCTATATTTCACGCTTCCACCGAGATATGGATTTCCACTTTCCACTAGAGGAAGTCCGTCAAAGGAAATGCCTTCTGGAACCAGGAATAATAACCTCAATAACTAAAGCATGGCAAAAAAAAAACCTTCAAAAAATTAAGCATGTCATAAACACACAGCTCCGCCAATTAAAACTGATCTCCCCAATTAAAAGTGCCTCCTGCTGGTAAGTCAACTAAAGCTTTTGTCGATTAATCTACTAATTAAAGGTTCCAAACCTAGCGTATGGTAGCATTCATTTCACTTTCCATGGCTATATGGCTGTTCAGAAGAGGGCATTGAGGGCAACAGAGTTGGAACTGTTTGAAATATAATCAGGTTCTTTGAGGTTTTCCTTGACATGATTATTTATATGTCTCACAGCTGAATATTAGCCCTCTGCAGGCAATTTGAAAGAGAAATAGACATCTACATTATAAGTGATCTGCCCTCCTACTCGTCCTCCCCGCCCCCTTTGCAATTCACAAAGAATTCTTTCATGACAATGGATGGAGAACGACTTCATGAAAATAAATAGCCAAGAAGCAATATGGTTTTAATTGCCTGTGCTGCTGTATTGCTAAAATAAAACAGCTGTGATCACATACTGAGATAAAACCATTGTTCAATAAATAAGTCTTATTAAACATTGCTGCAGTGATGATGAGTTCAGCTGTCCAATGGCAAAGTGGGCCCACTTCCTGGACCACCCATTGCTCCAAGAGTGTAAAGATGTAACCGGCCTCTATGTGAGGCTCTCTTGCCTGGGTGGAATGTTCAGTACTGTATTTGGAGCCTATAGTTCACAAATGGGTTACATTGTGGTAACTTGGTTTATTTACTGATTGAACAAAGCATAGCTTGGCTTACCTATTGACTATCATATAGAGTGTTCCTCTCCAAAGGCTACAAGGATCCTCTCGTTTGCCTTTTCAATTTCATTTTTACTTTAATTTCTAACTGTTCACTGCAAAAAAATAATAAAATTATATACCTTAACATAATACTGAATATAACAAAAGAATAATGATATATTGGTTCATAATCAATTCACCACAATTACTATGAAATTGGTCTTTGTTTATTCATAACATGTATCTCACCTAGCAGCTCATAGGGTTCAATATTTGATGATGACCACAATTAAGTTTATACACCACGTAATGTCAAAATAGATTTCTACATGGTTCACAGAGAATTAAAGACCAGATAAGTGCCCACTCTCTTGGCTGAAGGACTCCTTGTCAGAATGTCAGGTGGCCTTTGCAGATGTAGTTGGTGAGGTTCCCATCGTCCCAGGCCAGGGGAAATGAACCAGACAGAACACAGGATTCACAGCTAGATGGCCTCTAATATAAAATGAAAGGTTATTTAGCACAGTAAAACAATCAAAACTTTAATAAGAAAGAAATGCAGCAACAGCAAATAAATCCCAAGTCAAAATTTACCAAACGGGTAAATCCAATACTAAAATATCATTAACTGTTTTCTACAGAGGTGATTGAAAAAGACTGATAACGAATATGTTATAACATGGTCAGTGAATTGATCAGCAATGTTTGGAAAGCTATGCAAACTGGTACAACACTTCCCTATGTGCCTTTGGCTTACACATACCCAAAACAACCAGTACATTTTTCCTTTGCAAATGTGGCCCACAGTTTAGCTAAGCGGCTTCTTTGTAACAAGTAAAGGAATACATGCTGGCTGGTAGCATGTCCCATTTTCAATCAGGTGCAATATATATTGACTTCGTTGTTGTTATTGAGTATGGCTTATTATTTAGTAAGGATTATGTGTTTTGCAATTATACCAGACAACTGGAGGAGCTGGTTCTCCAGGCAGAAATGAACATTCAATGTTCAAATGAACATTCAAAGAAAGTTGGCTTATTTAAATTTAAAAAGTAAGTTTCTAGCCTCCCATGCCTCCCACCTAAGTGGGGGGAAAGCTACGAAAATAGTGCTACAGATTCCTTTGGTAAGTGATCTACTAGGATGAAGGCTCCCCTCTAGTGGAACTATGTAGTATTAATATTGTATCACAGCCATTTAGTTACTAGTTTACATTCCCCCTATATTTTAGAATGCTTGTTACGGGAAGAAAGTGGGGCTCTCATTTTATTACGAAACAAGAGAGGTGCTGATTTAGTTAAAACCTGCTTTTGCAAAAGTCTATGATCTGAACATATGATTTATTTTAACACCTACGAAAACAGACAACTACACTCAAGACATTTTTCCCTCTGTTTCTCTAACCAAGTTGCCCTGAATCCAGTCCCCTAGAGAAGCTGAACACTACTCTTTTTTTAATTCTCCATTTCAAAATGGTTGGGATCATACTCCATAACTTGCAGTCCCTCATGGTTAATGGTTAATTCATGCCTGCATACAGTTCATAATTTTATTTTATTTTTTTACAGCTTGCTCTTGAAAAGGACATAAAATAGGATGCACAAAAGAACTACAGTGATTGCGCACATAAGATTTCCATGTACATACACATGGCATATATTTGCTCAAAATCCTACTGCTTAACAATTTGATTAATGCACTTCCTATTTACATCTCCCTCTCTTTCTGTACTCAGCTGTGCTGATTGGTTACAGCTGCAATGATGCCAATTTTCTTTATGGATAATCTAATTGAATAACATGGCATTATGGTGTCAATAAACCACAGAGATGGAGGCAATGCCTGTTGCAAAGATGATGAAGAAGAAGAGTTTGGATTTGATATCCCGTCTTTCACTCCCCCTTCAGGAGTCTCAAAGCGGCTAACATTCTCCTTTCCCTTCCTCCCCCACAACAAACACTCTGTGAGGTGAGTGGGGCTGAGAGACTTCAAAGAAGTGTGACTGGCCCAAGGTCACCCAGCAGCTGCATGTGGAGGAGCGGAGATGCGAACCCGGTTCCCCAGATTACGAGACTACCGCTCTTAACCACTACACCACACTGGCGGAAGTGCTGACAGGGGTGGGGGAGGCAGGTCATAGGCTTAAAACAGAGCAAGGTAGATTGCAGCTACAAAGACAAGCCTCTCAGTCAGCACAGGTTGGAGTGTGCTTATGGCTTCTGGTTGGATATACATTTAATAAATTTTAAAAACAACAGATGGGGAGGTTTCTCTAGGTCGCTTTCAAACAAGTGATGGATTGTATTTTGATTCCTGATTATGAGTTTCCTTAAAATTAATAAGTTTATATCAGATTCCTGCGTGGGGTTGGACTAGATGACCCTTGAGTCCCTTCCATGATTCTATGGTCATCAGGGGACAACTGTGTAAAAGACCTTAAAATTGTACCCGGCCTTTTTTTTAAAAAAAATCTTTTGTATATTGTATGCATATTTCATTCAGTGTTAAGGGAAAAAATTAAAACTCTGCTGTGGTATCGGCAGCAGCTGCTGGGTCTGATTGTTCTGAATTAACGAAGTAACTCTTAGAGTTGCCAGCTTGTGATTTAAAATGTTTTAATTGCTCCCTGTGCCGGCGATTTAAGTAGGTTGTTCTGTTATAATGGGTTTCTGTACTATTTATCATTAACTATCCTCCAAAATCTTTCTTGGGGGGCTAGACAGAGTTGCAGCATGTTGCTATGGAGACTTGATCTTTTGCATATTTGCTCCCAAAACCATGAATTTTGAAATTTCAAGATAACTGGCAAATAAGTTCAGGAAGGGGAGGTTAAGCGCTATTTTTCCATCTATTTTTTTACACTGTAGTGGTTAGAGTGCTGGACCATAGCTGTCAACATTTCCCTTTTTTTAAGGGAAATTCCCTTATTCCGAATAGGATTCCTCGCAAGAAAGGGGAAAAGTTGACAGCTATGTGCTGGACTAGGACCTGGGAGAACAGTGTTCGAAATCCCACTCAGCCATGACATACACTGGGTGACTTTGAGCCAGGCACAGTCTGTAAGCCTATCCTACCGCACAGGGTTGGTGCGATGTGGTGGAAGAGGACTGAACCATACGCTCCTTAGAGGAGGTGTAGATGCAATATATAAAAAGACGATGGGTGGAACCACTCAGGCACAGGGGCCAAATGTGGCCTTTTTGGCACTCTTCTCATAGGCCCTTCTCCAATGTTCCATGAGTGGTTTTGCCTGATGAGAATGTGTCCTTGAACTCTGATAATGCCTCTTACTTGCCTGGATGGATTGTAGCCTACAGCCCAAAGGTTACACCCATTGCTCTGCCCACTTTTAACACTGACCCATTCACTTTTGCATCTGGTTCCGTGCATCACATGTTTATATCTCTACCTTGCCCACACCTAGAGGCCCACAATCTGAAAAAAATAGTTCCCATCCTTGATGCAAACCTGAAAACATTTCAGACTCATTGGGTTACATACTGGCATTTTGCCCAAGAAACTGTGTGACAAAGTGTCCACTCGTGGTACAAAAGATTAAGTAAAAACAAAAACATGTGATTGAAACAAGCCAGGATAGGGAATGGCAACACATATGCACCAAGGCTAAAGCAAGTGGGGGGTTTTAAGCCAAGAATTAAGGACCAAACCAGCTATGTGACCAGTTAGCTGTTGCACAAATGGCTTTCATCATCAGGCACTAAGATTATTTTGATCACGAATCTGATAAGGAGTGGGGATGCTTTAACCCAGGGATGGGCCTTCCCGAGGTTGTTGGACTCCAACTCCCACCAGCCTCTGTCGGCATCGCCAATGAAAAGGGATGAAAGGAGTTGGAGTCCAGCAGCAGCCAAAGGGCCATAGGTTCCCCCCTTCTGCTTTAGCTCTTTCCTATAAAAAGTTCCCGTTCAGATCAGCCTGTACAGGAGCTATTTGCATTGGAATAATAGCTCTCATTCTCACAAATGGAAGCTTTCCTCCCAAGGTAAAAGTAGGCACTGCACTGGGACCGCATTATAGGGGAGGAAAGGGTTAATGTCCCCAATGCACCACATCAGCATGATAATCCAGATTGGGAGACTGTATTCCTAACCTATTAAAGAAAATGATTTTTTTTTTAATGGCATTCCATCCCAGTCTGGCCCTAATCTGGCTCCCCATGTAGCAGGTTTCCCTATCAGCACACCCATTTGTTTACATAGCACTCACCATCTGACTTATTTCCAAGCATTTAGACAGACAGCACCATTTCCCGGTTGGCAGAGGCATTTTCCAAGAACAGACAGATTAACAAATTAAGCTGCCTTGGAATTCCTTTATGATAAATGATCAGGGGCTGCCAAGCTTTTATTTTAATGGTCCCCGTTGCTAAGCCAGCTATGCTACTGCACAAGTGGGAGACCATTACAAAAGAAAAATAATTTTCAGTTCAGCAAATTGAATTTAACATCCAAAAAGATGAAAGGTTCGTTAATCAGCCACTTTTCATGCAGTCTTGACTATTGGCGGTGATGTAAAATATAACTTAACCACGGCTTTGGAAAGCATGGTATTGGAGGCAGAGTTTAAATTATATTATGAGATCAGAAAGCTACAAAACAACACCTAAAGCTTCCAGTTTAGCCTTCTCTAACCTGGTGCCCTCCAGATACCATTGGACTACAGCTCCCATCATTCATTACCACTGGCTATGCTGACTGGGGCTTCAGCCCCAAGAGAATAAGCCAGGAAGCAGCATCTCATGATCTACTTGCTTACATGCAAAATGATAGGTAGGCCTACTCAGAAGTAAGCCCCAGTGTTCAGTGACATATCCTCCCATGTAAATGTGCATAGGATTGCAGCCTTACTGTATTTATAATTATATGTGCATTTAACATGCACAAATAACCACCATCATAATAGCTACTGACAACTTCAGTGAATTGGTCTACACTCATTTTAGTGCAAGGTGTTTTTCTTTCTCTAAGCATTCAGGAGGCACTGTGTGTGTGTGTGTGTGTGCGTGCGTGGAAGTGAATTAATTAAATACTGTTTGTTTCTTTATTATGTTTATATTCCAGTTTCCTCTAAGGGAGCTCAAGGGAGCATGAATGGTTCTTTCCTCCTTGTTTTATGCTCACAGCAACCATACAAGGTAGGTCTGACTGTGAGATACTGACCAACTCGGGATCACCAAGTAAGTTTAATGGTTAAATAGAGTTATGAACAGTCTTCCCAGTCCTACTAAAACACTCTAACCCAGGAGTGGCCAATGTATTACTCTCCAGATCTTGTGGACTACAACTAACTCTCTTTGCTAACTATTGGCCATGTTCACTGGGACTGATGGGAACTGGAGGCAGTGGCGTAGCGTGGGGGGTGCAGGGGGGGCCGGTCGCACCGGGCGCAACATCGGGGGGGGCGCTCGCACTCGCAGCTCTCTGCCCCTACCTGGCTCACTCACTCTCTCTCACTGCAGTGCTGGCTGTGCGAATCCGATCCGAGCCGCCGGGTTGCCACCCACTGTGGAGGGGAGGGTGCTAGGCGTGCGGTGCGGTGCGGAGAGAGAGCGAGGGACTATCTGGGGGAGGGACAGTGCAGCGGGGGGGGGCGCAAATTACTTGCCTTGCCCCGGGTGCTGACAACCCACGCTACGCCACTGACTGGAGGGCACGACATTGGCTACCATTGCTCTAACCACTGCACAACACTGGTTCTTGAAAGAGAACATGTGGTGCTGAAGTTGATTATTAGCAAAACACTGGGGATGGGGAACCTGTACTCAGTCTCCCACCATTTCTGTTGTCATGGGCTGGTTGGACTCAAAGGAATGGTCGGAGGAACAAGCTGGGGAAGAAGGCTCAAAGCCAGGGGGAGCTGGTGGGATGACAATGAGTGGTCAAAGGAAGAAGACTGGGAGGAGCTGTCAGAAGCTGAAGAGGCAGCTATGGCCCAGCAGACACAACAAAAGAAACCTCAAGAAGACTTGGGCACATAATAATTTAACATCACATAATGTAGGCACCAGGGACGCGGGTGGCGCTGTGGGTAAAACCTCAGCGCCTAGGACTTGCCGATCACATGGTCGGCGGTTCGAATCCCCGCGGCGGGGTGAGTTCCCGTCATTCGGTCCCAGCTCCTGCCCACCTAGCAGTTCGAAAGCACCCTTAAGTGCAAGTAGATAAATAGGTACCGCTCTATAGTGGGAAGGTAAACGGCGTTTCCGTGTGCTGCGCTGGCTCTCCAGAGCAGCTTCGTCACGCTGGCCACGTGACCCGGAAGTGTCCTTGGACAGCGCTGGCCCCCAGCCTCTTAAGCGAGATGGGCACGCAACCCCAGAGTCGGACACGACTGGCCCGTACGGGCAGGGGTACCTTTACCTTTACCTTTAATGTAGGCACAGATTACTACTGGTAAAAATGTATTATAAAATGGTGTTTTTCCTCTTCCTGAAGCACTTCTGCATTCTGAATGACAGAGCCAAAAGAGATATAAAGTCTGATTATTTCATTAGCTGGGATAATGGACCAGGAGAAGATACAGGAATAGAAACAGGACCTTATAAATACAGACGACATAACAATTTCCAAAAACAAACAAATACACAATGAAGATGCATTTTATTTTCCTTAAAATAAAAATTTATATTTATGTATGTATGTATGTCCCAAATGCCTACCATCTAGCACAACAAATTATTCTCTTTGAAACTCTGTTGCATTAACTGTACACTTCAGAGGAAGCATTAAGTAATTGCAGAGGTAAAGAATGGCATTTAATTCAGCTGACCAGCTGAAATTCTGTAGCAATGCAAACTAGAGTGCCACATTGTTGAACAAGCTATTTGTGGAACAGGTTTTGGTGTTATAGGTTAATTAAATCCATTTTGTACTGTACATGTTACACAAAAGCCAGCTTGTTTTGTGAAATCAACAGGGTTATAAAATAAATTTGCAGCTAATTGGAGAACCCTATCAGTACAAAAACGATCACAGCATGGTTTCCCATAGCCTTCCTATACATTATCACTTGTGTTGCAAATATCACCGTTTTAATTGTTACTGGCAATTGAGGCCTGCTTCATGAGCCATTGTAGCATGATTACAGACCAATGAACTTTCTATTCTTGTTATAATTATTATAGCACACCATTATTAGTGTGCTACAAGCAGCATAATCACAAGAAAAGGCAGGTGTTCCAACCCCCCACGATTACAACCTACATTTTGCCGTTGATAGAAAATAGGGGAGAAAAGAAATGGGGAAAGCAAGAATAATGAAGGATTCACAGAAGGAAATACGTGTACCTAGGCTTTTCAGAATGGCCTCTTATTTCATATAGCAATCATGTTTAGTTTCATGTATTGTCATCACTACATTATCAAAGGGTTGGCTCTAGGTTGGGAGAGCAGGGGAGGAGATGTGCAAAGAGCCCTTTATTGACCTCTTTCTACATGTTTTGATGGAGGTGGAAACAGTGATCAGTGCCAAGGCCAGAATTAAAAATGCCCCACAATGCCTTGGAATGACCCATCAGTACCATCATAGGCACTAACTCCCTGAGGTGTCTTCAGCCTCCTGTCCCCCCAAAACTTGAGGGTCTGGGCCTCCTTGCGGTGAGCAGCACCAGGCCTTGCTGCCATGAGCCTCAAAGCCTTGCTTACCAGTGGCTTCCAGTAAGATCTTGTTGCAAAATGCCACAGCTGCCACACAACCCTGCAGGGTGCTCACAGCGGCACTGCTCTGTGGGATTCTGCAGCTCAAGGTACATCTCACAGGCAGGCAGGCCTTGGAAGGCAATTTGGGCAGCATCAGCAGAGAAGACCACATCTTCAGACCCTCCAAGTGTCCCTATATTCCAAGGACAGTCCCAGATTTACAGAAGCCATCCCAGTTTTTGATTTGATCCCAGAATGTCCTGCTTTTCCTTAAGACGTCCCCAGAGAACTGTTGGAGGGTATGGAGTTATCCAGCCCCAGAGTCTTCTTAAGGTAGCCCATTATAAAAAGGTAAAGGGACCCCTGACCATTAGGTCCAGTCGTGACTGACTCTAGGGTTGCGGCGCTCATCTCGCTTTATTGGCTGAGGGAGCCGGCGGACAGCTTCCGGGTCATGTGGCCAGTATGACTAAGCCGCTTCTGGCGAACCAGAGCAGCGCACGGAAACGCCGTTTACCTTCCCGCCGGAGCGGTACCTATTTATCTACATGCACTTTGACATGCTTTCGAACTGCTAGGTTGGCAGGAGCAGGGACTGAGCAACGGGAGCTCACCCCGTCGCGGGGATTCAAACCGCGACCTTCTGATCGGCAAGTCCTAGGTTCTGTGGTTTAACCCACAGCGCCACCCACGTCCCTTAGCCCATTATAGGGAAGTTTTAAAAAATAATTATTTTTAAAAATGTTTTTATATATGTGGGAAGCCACCCAGATAGTAAAGTTGTTATTATGGAATAGGATGTCCCTATTTTCGTCGGAGAAATGTTGGAGGGTATGCATCTTTGATTCACTACCAATAAGATTATTTTGGTAATGTAATGAAATCTTCATGTGTGTTTAAGAGGAACCACTATGCCCAGGCAAGTGTGCTTAATATTGCAGTTTTAATATTTCTTCATTATGGCTGGATTGTGCCCCATAGTTCCCTATTTGTATTTTATTTCTCTTTCTGGGTCATTAATAGTTGTAAGCCACTATCATTTTTTCAAGTGTCTTTTTTGCCTTCCTTTTTTAAAACAAAGCTCCAATATTGCTGCCACTGTAACAGTTTCTGGTCCTAGATGTGATATGATTTTTAATTGTATTTTTAAAGATATGCCCTAGACCGCCGCAGTGAAACTTGGGAGAACTGGTTTGGGAGCCCCCTATGCTAACGTCAATATTTTCAGTTACTCCAGACACAGATTGCAAAAAATAAAAACCTCCCCGCGCAAGGCTTTCTACAGAACAGTGTTCTCCTTTTGATTTTAAGCTAACAATTTCTCCTTCCTTCCCACCCAGGAGCCTCTCTCTCAAAATTTGCAAAAGCAGAAAACAAACCTGCCTTCTGCCCCCGACCCCTTCACTGGTAAGAGAAAAAGTTGCCGCGGATGATAAACTCAACGCCAACACAACCATCCAATAATCTCCGTATCCACAAGAGCCAATAGCAAGCCGGCTTCCTCACATTTTCTCCTCCCCCACTTTCCAATGCACGCCCTCCCTGCCTCTGACGTCACTTTTCACCAAAGGCAGCAATAGCAACATGGCGTCGTTGCTGCACCGTCCCTGTCTTGCGTAACAGGGGCGCGGAGCTGCCAATCAGCGACGAAGAGCCAATGGAGTCATTCTTTCTGAAGGAGCGAGCAGGCGAGAGGGAGCTCACAGCTGCTGGCAATGACAGATGACTTTGAACTCGGGCTTTGCAAAATGGCTGCTGATGACGACAAACGAGGAAGGTAACGTGAACAACGTGTCCCCCTCCCACCAAGACGGGTGACTGACGTGCTGCTTTGTGAAAAAAGAAGGGCAGGATTAGGGCAGTCTGGATTATTGCTTTAAGAAAGCCTAATGTTGATGCCTGTGGGTTTTCTTTTGGTACTATATATGCCCAACACTTTTATTTTATTTTTGGGTGCTTCATAAATAATTATTTACTTTCATTGAAAGTAAGCACAGTGATACAAGAAGGTCAGCGAAGGAATAAAACTAACAATCTTTAGGATGTTGAATGATTAGGTCCTTAATTATATCATACATAGCTTTTCCTGTGGCATGCACATTGAAACTTTATTTACTTTTTAAAAGTATTCACGTGTGCTTCCTCCACAAGGAACTTATTTATTATTTACTTAAGGTGTTGATACGTTTTCCTCACAAGGTAACAAGACAGAATTATGACATTTGTCTGGGCAAATATTTACATAACGACTTTTAAGGCATAAGCAACCTTTCAAAGCAGTTTACAGTACTGTTAATATTAAAACAATATTTATTTACTTATTTTTAACGTTACTTCCTGTGCAGAGGTTGAAGACTAGCAATGCAGTCCTATGCAAGGCACTCTGAAGAAAGTCATATTGAGTTCAGTGGACTTTCGTCCAAGTAACTGGATACTGTATATGAGTGCAGCCTAAAGAACTGAAACTGTTGAGAGGAGCCACCTTGAGGATTTTTCAGCCTTGTGCAACCCTAAGACAAGCTTTATTCTTAGTGCACCTGGAATGGTTATATAACTCTTCAGGTTTCTGCTCCCTTTAAAATTTGGTTTATTTCTAAAATTTCAATCACACACCGTCAACACCCAAATGTGGCCCAGGGTGGCATACAGTGATGATAAAATATAATTAATAAAGATAAAACTCTTACAGCACAATTCAAGGAATGCAAACTCAGAAGCTTCACTGCATTCCATAGGGCCTGCCACTACCAGGTTGCATCATTCCTATGCATGTTTACCAGGTAGGATGACCTACTGAGACTTACGTTTGCATAAACATGCTTTAAGATTTGGCAGTGTAGCTACAACCTTACATTCCTTTGACCTCTGGGACTTGCATAATGTTTAAAATCCTGTTACCCGGTTGGCCTTTTCTTCTGTAAATTTATATACTAACCGTAAATATTTCCAAGCAGTTTACAAAACAATAAAATATTAAAAACTTAAATGTAAAGTGAAATAATGATCAATAAACAGCAGAATAAAAGGGTTATTCAAACCATCTCATGCAGAGCTGGATTTGGTTACTAGTTCCTGATTTCTTATTTGCTCAGAGTTTGAAACACTTTTTAAAAAGGAAATGTGATGTGTCCCTCCAAACCCAAAATAAACATTAGAATTCCCCGAGTCTTATTTCTCCATGACTGGGGGACTCCCTACTTTGAGTACAATAATAATGTTATTCAAACAAAATTATTGCACTTGTGAAACGCTCATAAATGCCTGATGACATAATAAAGATCATATGAAATAAGCAACGGGGAGGGGCATCCCAAAATCTGTTGTAGGCCAGCACAAATGATACACCAGTGAATATGGGACAGGTATCTACAAGATAATGTTGGATCCTGCCTGGCCCAGAACTCCTTGTGGGCAAATGCCTCTGTCAAGGGCACCAATAATTGCAAGAAGGAAAAGAAGAACTGATGTTGGCCACTTTATTTTGGCCCATGAATGCATTTGGAATTTTGTGGAGTGTCCCGGGCACAATCTCCTCTGGTCACATCCTTCTCTGTAAAATGTACCACCTCTGGACAGAAAGAAAGCACACACATATTCTTTCCTGGCTCTAGTATTACTAAAATGAATCCTAGTTGCATAGGACTGCATAATTTTACATGGAGGCTTCCCACCACCAAAAAACCCCCACCCACTTTCATATTAAAGCTTGGCAGGCAGCATAATTGAAATGACTGATCCTTTGCATGCCTACCATTAGTCAAAAACATTGATCCAAGGCTTCATGGATTTGCACAGAATCATAATAAAACCACCACCAAGTCACTAAATATATCTGTGGATACCAACATGACACATGATATGGTGGTGGTTTTGAGGGATTGCTTGCAAAAAAATTATAAGGATCCATGTGGATTCATGTTTTTTTCCATCATAGTGCCAGAAAGCAGCTTATCTCTGATTTTTACAGTTCATGATCTGTGATTGATCCGGGGGATGACTCATGAAAAAGGAAATGTCATGGTAATGCCAAAACAGGCAAATTAATTTTCAATCTCTGTGTCTGTATGGAACAAGCAGCAACAGTCATTTGATATTCATTAACATGTATTAAATGGTGTGTAGAGTTTTTTAATGTATTTGCACAATAGTGAAGCCGCAAAAATGTTTCAGTATTAAACTCTTATTTTGTGCAGTTATAGATTTGCCATGGACTGTAAGAAATAGTTCTTTTAGAATAAAACAGGCCATGCTCATAACCATCCCATTGTTGTGCTTTATTATGCTTTTTGTTCAAAGCTTGCTACATTACTAAACAAAGTGTTATTATACTGCCAATATATATACGTTGCAGACAATTTTCCAGTTGTGTTTGCCTCTAGGTGAATACAAACTTATTGTGGGCCTTTAGAGATTTTGATTAGTAGAATATTTATCTTGTTGAATCTGCAAAAATATGAACAGATTTGTTTAATATTCCTCTTATGCAAATTAATAATAATAATCCTGGTGTGAAAATTCAGGTTTTTGTGAAATGCTTGCTCTTTTTGCTTGTTCTAGAATAAGTGTGAAAGATAAAGCTATACAGAACTTAAAGAAGTTTGATGTTGGAGACAGATTTTCCCATATAACACTTCCAAAAGCCTCTGTTCTTATTCCGCTGATGGTTAAAGATGGAAAGCTGTGGGTTCTTTTCACTGTCAGATCAATGAAGGTATGAAAATCTGGAAGAAATAAACTTCCACAACGTGCTGCGAAATATATTTCCTGGTGTCAATGTGTGAGAAGAGAGAATGCGAGTAGTATGTAGTCAAATCTCTCAATTGTATGTAAGAATAGCTGGATCAGACCAGTGCCCATCTTTTTTTTCTTATTCCATGCGTGATTCTATACACTTTGTGGAGGTACAAATATTTCAAAAATTGGAAATCATAAGGTTTGAAAAATTTCCCCTTCCGTTTCTGCAATTTTATATCTCTCCTTCCTTGCAGAATTTAATCTTCCGTGCATAACAATGTATAGTGTAACAGTTGAATAAATTCATTAATCTAGTATGCATGCAAAATATCAGCTGTAAACTATTGCCAACATAGGTTTTTATGCAGAGAGATTGAGAACCATATAGAAGACTGTAACGTATGACTTGTAACGTACAAGTTGTTTAATAAAAAATGGGGAATCCTGATATGCTAAGAACTGTCTTCTAGGATCATATGTTTGTCGCTTAAAATAATTACTTAACAAGGCTGTTCTTCCAAATCCTAGCTGAGAAGATCCCCAGGAGAAGTGTGTTTTCCAGGAGGTAGAAGTGACCCAACAGACAGAGATGAAATAGCAACAGCTCTCCGCGAAGCCAAGGAAGAAGTGGGGCTCCATCCTGAACAGGCTGAGGTCATCTGTAGGCTTCTACCTGTAATAGATAAAGTAAGGTGCATTTAGATAAAGTATAAGGTACTTGCAAGCATGGGTACCTATTTATCTCTGATCCTGGGTCCAGTTCTTTCTCCTGCTCCTTCCTTCCTGCACTTAACTTACATTACTCTTTAGGTTTCTCCTATGAGCACTTATTCTTTTGCTGCCTCCATCCAACTTGGGGTTGGATTATAGTAACAGTAATAAGAATGTTATTATCTGTACTCTGACCATCTGACTGGGTTGCCCCTGCCACTCTGGGCAGATCAGTTCTGTTAACTGACCTCTCTGGTTAGGGTTTAGGAGAGAGTCTCTGAATCTGCACAGGTAGCCAATATGGTGTGCCCCACACAGTGGTGGAATTTGGGCTCTCAAATTTCAGTGGTGCCCTTTGCAATGCTAAAATTCAGTGTGTCCCCCTCCCATACTCCGTTCTGCAGCATTGTTGTAGAGCCCCCCTGCAACGTGTCACCCAGTGTGGCCAAACTGACCACAGCACTCTAAAACCACTTGATCTCTACATGTTGCCTCAGCAAGCATGGCCAGTGGCTATTTAAGAACTAAAACATTTTTTAGGTCTGATGGGAGTTTTGGTGCAGTATCTGGAGGCAAACTGGTAACCTCTGCCTTCCTTCTGTTTTCCACTGATATTTGTAGTGTTTTGCCCTGACTTTTAGTTGCTTTAAAGAGCCAAACCTTTTTTTTTCCTTTTCAGACTCGTTCTTTAGTAACTCCAGTTGTCGCCTTCATAAAGGATACATTCCAAGCCCATCTTAATCCAGAAGAAGTCAGTGATGTGTTTTCAGTACCATTGGAGTATTTTATTAGGCCTTTAAAGTACACAGGCATTCCCAAAAAAATGGGCAGCATCGCTTATTTATTGCATTCTTTTGAATATGATGACTCGGAACGCAATACTTCATTTCGAATATGGGGACTCACAGCACACTTTGCAGTATTCCTTGCTCTTGCAATTTTTAGAGAAAAACCAACATTTGAAGTTCCGTATGATCTTGATAACTGGAATTCTTCAGTTGAGAACTATTTCATAGAGTTAATCAATATGGTGCAAAGCAAACTTTGATGTATGGAATTGTTTCTCCTGTCAAAACTTATCCTGCTTATAAGTTCGGCACACAAGTTGCTTCAAATATATTCCCTTAAATTATATCTGTAAATTATATTGAAGTATGCCATTTTATGGGTCCAGTATTGAGTAAAAATAATTTAGGATTATATGAAATAAAATGCACTGATCAGTATTTATTTCATAAAATTTATACACTGCTTGATTGTAAAAATAAAAAACCCACCTCAAAGAGTTTATGAAAAGATAAATCAAGAAAATCAATAAAAAATACAGTCATACTTTAGAACATACAAATATTGAAATTACCTCAATTTTTCAGCATCTGGGTCTAAACAAGAAAGTTGTGTCACATACTCCATTGGTCTACTCTGTATCAAAAGGAGCAAAAATTAAATCCTCATCCATTTCTCTGGCTGGTGCATCACCAGGTATAGCTGGACTTGCAGTTTTGCTTGAGGCCTCTGGGTGGGGCAGTTAGACATTTAACATAAACAATAATTGTACTTATAAACACCTATGTTTTGTTGCTTATTATTGACTCAAATTTATGTTACTTGAAATAAAGAATAAAACAATTATTGGTGAGTCAGTGAGGGAGTGAATTCTTTAGGGATCTGGCTGGATTATTCACACTTAAGAATTTGATAGATTCTGTTCACCCACATGTCTCTTATAAGTATAGCGTATGACTAAGTCCCCCATGATATTTTTGCAGAGCAGCTGGTAAAATGTGTACAAGATAAGGTGAATTTGTAGCTAGTTGACTGACCACACCCAAAGAGTACTCACTAACAGTTCATCATCATCCTGGAAAAATGTGACAAGTGAGGTACCACAGGGTTTTATACTGGGCCCACTTGTACAACAACTTTATACATGACATAGTTGAAGGTGTTGACAGGATGCTCATCATGTTTGCAGATGACACCAAACTGGGAACGGTAGCCAATGCTACAGAAGACAGAATTGGGTTTCAAGGTGACCTTAACTGGAGAACAGGGCCCAAATTAACAAAATGATTTTCAGTAGGGACAAACGTAATAACCAACTGCACAAATTTAAGATGGGTGACACCTGGCTTGCCAGTAGAACATGTGGAAAGTATTTAGTGGTCTTAGTAAACCACAGACATGCAGCAAAAAAGGCAAGTGCTATTCTGAGCTGGATCAGATCAGGGCCAAGTCACTGGGTGACAGGAGTTACTTACCTTCCCTAACCAACCCCACATGCCACTTTCCCAATCTAAATATCCTCCCATGAGGGAACACATAGGTACCTATATGCGTAAAGGTAAAGGGACCCCTGACTATTAAGTTCAGTCGCAAACGACTCTGGGGTTGTGGTGCTCATCTCGCTTTACAGGCCAAGGGAGCCGGCGTTTGTCCACTTCCGCAGATTGTTTTCCGGGTCATATGGCCAGCATGACTAAGCCGCTTCTGGTGAAACCTGAACAGTGCATGGAAATGCAATTTACCTTCCCGCCGGAGTGGTACCTATTTATCTACTTGCATTGTGTGCTTTCTAACTGCTAGGTTGGCAGGAGTTGGGACCAAACAATGGGGGCTCCCGTCGTGGGGATTTGAACCGCCAGCCTTTCGATTGGCAAGCCCAAGCAGCCCAGTGGTTTAACCCACAGCGCCACCCACATCCCTCACCTACCGTATATGCATACCTTATAAGTTTTTCATTGTGGAAAAATAGCTTCAGGGGAGCAATATATGGCTGGAAAGCAGTGCAAGGGAAATGAAGTTAAAATTGCCCTCATCCAGCATCAATCTAACCCTCTGGTTTATGGGGGTTTTTTAAAGTGGGAAATTGATCTCCAAATGTCATGTTAATTTAGCTCTACAGTTGGACAATGAGGAAGAAAACATCAGAAAGAGAGGAAGCAATAACAAAAGTTTGAAGGTCAGCAAATGCGGTTACATAGATGTAGTTTTCATTATAGTTTTGTGAGAATTAAAGCAGGGTTGGGGAGCCTATGGACAGCAAGATGATTTTGAGCTCCAACTCACATCAACCACAGCCAGCATAACCAATGTTCAGAGGTGATGGGAATAGTAGCCCAACAACGTCTCCATGGGTCACAGGTCTCCAATCCCTGGACTAAAGGGTTGCATCAAAATCTCCACGGAAAAGGTAAGGTTTGAAGGAAAGTCACTATAATGAGACAAATAAACAGACTATGTCTTAATATATATAAAAATAGTCCAGTTTTTATATATTTTGACTGTGTCAGACCAACACGGGCACCTACTTGAATCTAGACTATGTCTTAGCTGAAGTTCCTCAGAAGACGCTTTTCTGATAAAAGTTTTGAGATTTTTCTCAAAAACTCCTAGAACAGGAAGGCCCTTTTGCAGAATTGTATCCAAATGTTCTCCACCATTATAATTATTTTAAAAAAACATTTGATGCTCATTATTCTTCTTCCACAGTGTTGCAGAATGATGCTAAGTCTGAGACATTGTGGCAGATACAAAATGGAGACCATGTTGCCAGTACAATTGTACTGCTGTTAAATACAGGTAGATAAGAGACTATTTGTACACAGTTCTATGATATTCGAGGAGAAGAGCTATTATATTCCTCTTTTGGATATTGAAAGGTATATAGCAGTACGTACATGCCATGTGTACGACTGCTTGTTAATCACACCCTCGGGAGTTTTCAGACCAGCCTCAATGAATTTCCATGCTGGAAGTGTTCACATAAAAATTGCAGAGGTTATATGACATCACCTATTTATTGAGTCTTCACCCTTTCCTTGTAGAAGTTATGCAACATTGCCCGCTCCTGGTTGTTATCCCACACCTTCCAGTTCTGTACTGATGGTTTTTATGGTTAGAAAAGTGGAAGGATAATTGCACTAGAAAGGTTGTGATAGCAATCACTGCTTGCTCAAAAAAAATAGCCTGAACAGAAGGACCCTCTGGGTATAATGGGGGCAGGGAGTTTGAATCATTTTGTGTGTGTGTTTTAATTCCTTCTTTATGAAAAGTGATGCTACTTAGTTTTGTAGAAACATAAGAAGGCCCATCTAGTCCAACATCCTAGTCTCACAGATGCCTATGGCAAGGTCTAAGGGTAACAGCACTCTTCTCACCTATGGTTCCAGGCAACTTGTTTTCAGAGGAATACTGCCTCATCCTCCATCAGTCTGTCTAATCCTCTTTTAAATCTCTCCTAGTTTGTGGCCTACATATCTTACATCTTGTGTGAGCAGATTCCATAGTATAACCATGGAATACCAGCTGTGTGAGGAAGTTGTTGCACCATTGTGTTTTGAAGATGGGGTTGCATGCCTCCAATACCTATGGGTATAATATACCAGATATCTGCATAGTTTTACATTTATAGAGGGCCACACACAGAGAGAGCATTTATTGCTCTCATTCTTGGAATATTTGTGCCCTCCCCACATGGTAACATTGTTTGCAACTAACCTTTTCATGTTTAACCAAGGGAAATGCTTTGTTATGATGTTATATTGCTTTGATATCTGTACCTTTCACAAAAGGCAGGAAGTTCCCAACTTCAATTAAATTCAGAAACAGCAACTTTTACAAAATACTACAAAAATATAGTGGTTGTGAACTGTTAGCTGGAAAGCAGGAAAAGCCCCCTGGATACTGCAAGCAAAAACTTTTGTGTTGGATATAATACAGGGTGAGTCCTTTAAAAGAGGCCCTGTGGATACAGAGTACACATTTTCCACGGAGCCTCTTTTAAAAGACTCACCCTGTACATTACGAGATCGGTATCATTTGCCTAGAAAAGCTAGCATAGATTGCATTTTGCCAGCTGTACTCTCCAGTTTTGGACTATTCTGGAGTAATTGGTGTGCAGACTCTGGCCAAAGACCACGACCATTTTTATTTAAGATATTTTTATTTGCCAGAGCATATAATGAATAGTGATTTTGATCTGATCTGAACAGTAGCATGCACTGACATTTATCTGATGTTTTACTTGCTTGTTATTAATTTCAACTCTTTCAGCTGCTGGCTGAATGTTATTGTGCGAGTTTTAACATCTAAAGCTCTTAGGGACTTCTTGCTCCCATATAAAACTGCCCTTGTTTAACCCATTACCCTCTAGATGTTTTATTTATTGCTTCTTACATTTGCATCCCTCCTTTTCTCCAGGGAGCTCATGTCATCACACATGGTTCTCCCCCTCTCTATTTTATTCTCACAGCAATCCTTTGAAGTAGGTCTGACATTCAAGCTGCTGTAGCCCAACAACCATTGGTTCCAGCCGGTGTGTCCAATTGTCAAAGATAATGGAATTTATAGAACCCCTGGCCTACCTGGCATCAAATCAGTATGTAAGTCCAAAGTCTGGTGTCAAGCTTTACAAGCAAAGTCCAAAAAGTCTGGAAATACAGTCCAGGATCAATCCAAGTATCCAAGCCTGAAGTCCAGTAGTCAGGATACAGTCTGGAGTCAGACCTGAAGCACAGTTCCATAGAGGTCCAGGAGCATCCAAGCCAATGTCCATCAACATGGGCAACTGAGCAGACAGCACCTCTACTCTGCTTCCCTTTTATACCATGCCTGCTGATTGCAGCATCTGGGCTTCATGAGGCATTTGACCTTCACCTGTTTCAAGACTACTCCAACTGAGGAATCTCACCCCTCCTCCCAGAGCTAGCAAGCCCCACCTTGCCTGCTAGGGAGCTGGGCTATGGGCCCTTGCCTGCCTCAGCCTCCTAGAGCACCCCTCCCACTGCTCCCTGCGCCTCAGAGTCTGTTGTATTCATGGGGACAGAGGCCCCTCTGAATCTGGTGATGGGTTCTGCTGCTCTGGTTGCAATGCATTGACCTCCATCCCTTCACCATCCTCTGTCATCCCATGAATACTTCCTTCCCCATGCCCTGCTTACTCTAGAGCGTCCCAGCTACACCCCTTGCCTGGATCCTCTTCCTCCTTTTCCTGCTCCCCATCGTCCTTCCAGTTCATGACATCCAGCCACATCTGGAGGACCACAGGTTATCCACCCCTGGTCTAGATCAAGGACTCCACTAGATCAAGGACTCCTTCCATTCACTATATCAAACTATATCATCAGTGCAGGTACAGTAATACTGAACCAATGGTCTGACTCACGAGAAGGCAGCTTCCTACATTCCTAAAAAGGTATATGATTATAGTATGGTTTATCTGACTTGGATACTTTTTTTCTTTAGTTGAAAGGTGAGTTACAAATATCATAATGAACAAATAAATCCTTCTTTCCCTCATGCCATTTTCCCAGCATTTTTTCACTCCATTCTTCTTTTGAAAAAGCTCCCACAATGACTTAGGAAGATCGGTAGTGAGACAATCACTTTCCTCAGGTTTACACTCAGAGGAAAAAGATGGAGACAGGGGTTAGCCCAGTTACAATTCTTATAGTGAGTAGCTGGGATGGAAACAGTTCAGGAAGCCTGTTCACCACCACCGAGGTATCTCTACACTTTGCTGCAGAAAAGATGCACATCCTGTTATTGTTTCATACTCATGTTGACAAAACTCCCTGCACATATTAAGCTAACATGTCAATAAGTCTAAGTATCTTTCTCCATATAGAGAGATTTGGATGGTGAGTGAGTGGGTAAGGAGAGAGAGAGAGAGAGAGAGAGAGAGAGAGAGAGAGAGATGAAGATAACCTTGGCTGCGTGCAGTTTTAAAAAAAGTATTAGCAGCAGCAGACATGGGGTGTAGTGATATCAGCATAACTTAATTATTTCCGCCAACGGAAGTGTATCACTGCATCATTTGAAAGCAGCAGGCTCATACGTTTCACCGCTATCCAAAGGAAGTGGTGCTCTTTTATTTTCCATGCATATCTCCTCTGACTTCCTTGGGCTCAGGTGCAGAGATCGTGTGGAGGACTATGGTTTAGTAGTGCACACAGTTGTTTATTTCATTAATGAAGTTGTCATGGTAACCACTTCACCTAATCCACCACACTACTGTCCAGCAGCATCAGCAAACCGGGTGTGTGCATCCAGTGGTTTTGCATCTGTGTTTTAAGGTGTTTTTCAATTGTAATGTGTGACCTAGCAGTAGATCTGTTTAGTGATAGGCTTA
Source organism: Podarcis tiliguerta (assembly GCF_965153285.1). NCBI lineage: Eukaryota > Metazoa > Chordata > Lepidosauria > Squamata > Lacertidae > Podarcis > Podarcis tiliguerta. The sequence continues at coordinate 45,979,939 of NC_139541.1, forward strand.
ATCGCTTTAATGTCAAAGAGACTTAAGTAACCAGGGCTTTGTTCACACATATGTTCAACATTAGCTTACCAGTTCTTCAAATCGTTTTTTTAAAAAATGTGTATATTTCAACACAGTTTTTATATTGGACTGTACTCAACCTAGTTCTAAGGAGATCAATCCACCTGTAGAAGCATTTCGGCTTGCCCAACAGAACAATTTCCCCTTCCTTGCACACTTTTCTGGGGGTTCTTCCAATCCTCTAGAGCAGATATGGGGAAAGTGCAGCCCTTCCTCGAGAGAGAGGCATTTTTGTATGGTATTCTCATTGAGGTATACATTTGTGCGCACAGTTTCACCTAATATATTGTTACACGCCATCCCAATCTCAGAGTGATGAGAGATTCCAGGGGTTTACCTGGGATCGAGTTTCCTTCAAATGAGGGACAGCTGAGACTGTGGTGGTTAACTTAAAACCTGAGCCTATGATGGTGGGGCTCATAGTATTAACATCTCAAAAAGTCTTGCTTATCCCATAGTCACAGCCTTGGAATCAAAATAGAAGTCAATCATGTCTCATGCTCTCTGGCTTCCCCTTGCTTCTAACTCAGCTCTCTCACACTGTTAGCTATTGTCCTTCTGTTATAACAGCCAGGTAAACTGATGAAGGCCCACCCATTTACCCTCTGGCACAGAGCAACTTAATTTGTTATACTAATGATGGTACTTAGGTGGGAACTACAGTCATTATCTCTCAAATAAACTTGCCTGACCAGTTCAACAATGGAACCCCCCCATTAGATTTTAACCCTCACTGGATCCAGGATCCCATGAATATGAAGGTACTCAGGCATCATGCAAGCTAACTCTCCAAATTCAAAGCAATATGCATTTTTGTACACATTTTTTGATTGTAAAACTGCATTTTCAAATTCTGAGAAGTGCAAGTTTTGAAAGATAGTCTTGCTTCAGTCTGCATGTTTTGCAAAGTAGGTTTAGGTACCCCTGCCCGTACGGGCCAGTCTTGCCAGACTGTAGGGTTGTGCGCTCATCTCACTCTATAGGCCGGGAGCCAGCGCTGTCCGCAGACACTTCCGGGTCACGTGACCAGCGTGACAAGCTGCATCTGGCGAGCCAGCGCAGCACATGGAACACTGTTTACCTTCCCACTGGTAAGCGGTCCCTATTTATCTACTTGCACCCGGGGGTGCTTTCAAACTGCTAGGTTGGCAGGCCGACGGGAGCGCACCCTGCCGCGGGGATTCGAACCGCCGACCATGCGATCGGCAAGTCCTAGGCGCTGGGGTTTTACCCACAGCGCCACCCGAGTCCTGCAAAGTAGGTAGATACGCATTAAAATGTAAACCAAACAGAATTTATTTCCCATGTCTGGTGAGTATCTGCAGATTGAATGTTGTAAAAAATAAAACATCATGGGTGTAGCCAAGGGCAGGGAGGCAACTGCCCCTTCTAAATCAAGTAAATCAATAAAAATACTTAACTAACTGAGGTTCTGCCCCCCCCCAACATGAAGCCCCCCCCCAACATAAATCCTGTCTATGTCCATGTAACACACCACAGCTAAAAGTCTCTTAACAATTCACAACGCCTCAAATGCAGCACCTATAACTGCCATCAGTTGGCACATTCAGATAACACCACATCAAACATACAGTAGTCAAGTGTATGTAGAAATGTAGTAATGGCCATGCATGTGTGAACCAGATGTATCTCCTTCCACTTTCATATTTCTGACATTACTGTTCCCTACCCCACCCCACCCATCTTGTGCATGCTGGATAGGGACTTGCAATTCTGGTTTTCCAGGATGGTCATTAAATAAATAAACAAACAACCCCCTTTTAAAATGTCTTGCTGTGTTGTGATAGTAAGCTTCAGGCAGGACATGCTGTGCCATTTCATCCATGCAAGTTGACACTTCATCTTAGACCACAATATAGCAAGCTCTGAACAGACTGATGGGTCAGTAATGTGTTTCATTCGACAGATGTGCTTGTGCGGAATTGTAGTGTCACTGCAGCTTTATTTAGGTACAGTAGCTTGAGGCAGAGGAAGGTGCCTTGAAATGTTATAATTCAACTGACAAGTTATTTTTCTAGTTCTCAGAAGGATAAGGGAAATTGTATAGAATCATTCTGCTTATAGGGACTCCTTTACCTTTCACAGGACAGGACTTTTTCAATAATGTTCACCATATGTCTCAAGGTCAGTAGGATACCTTTTGAAGGTGCAGCACACATCTGCAACATAGGCCAAGAAGGGTATATACACACCATGGAACTACAACTGATCGGTACTGAAACTCTGGTTTGGGTTACTGACATCAACATATTCTGAGCACACTCTCCTGAACTAAACCTGCAGGTCCAAAATGAAGGGGTAAGGGCTGTTTCACACATTAGATTTCATCACATGGCAGCAAAACCGGGGTTTCTGTGGTTGTTCACTGGACAAACCTCCTGAACATCCTGTAGCCCATATTGGTGTGATTCTAGCAAATATTTATTTGGTACAATTGCACACTAAATTTTTTTATATACACACAACAATTTTAGGTGTAACGTGCACTTAAGAGGCATTTCTGACAAACCAGGCTTGAGTCGACAAAAAAGTTAAAAGGTAAAGGTACCCCTGCCCGTATGGGCCAGTCTTGACAGACTCTAGGGTTGTGCGCTCATCTCACTCTAGAGGCCAGGAGCCAGCGCTGTCCGCAGACACTTCCAGGTCACGTGGCCAGCGTGATGACGCTGCTCCGGCAAACCAGCACCAGAGCAGCACACGGAAACGCCATTTACCTTCCCGCTATAAAGCGGTACCTATTTATCTACTTGCACTTAAGGGTGCTTTCGAACTGCTAGGTGGGCAGGAGCTGGGACCGGACGACGGGAGCTCACCCCGCTGTGGGGATTCGAACCACCGACCATGCAATCGGCAAGTCCTAGGCGCTGAGGTTTTACCCACAGCGCCACCCGCGTTCTCGCGACAAAAAAGTATGCCTCCATAAATTTGTTGGTCTTGGCACAAGACTCTTCAATCATTCCTTTTCAAATTTGTTGTGGGTCTTCTTACAAGACATTTTAGCAACCTAAGAACTTGACTCATACTGCATCAGATTATTGGTCCATAAAGCTCAGCATTGTCAACATTGTTTGGCAGCAGCTTTCCAGGGTTTTGGACAGGGGTCTCTCATATCCCTAACTGGAGATGCTGAGGATTCAACCTAGGACCTTCTGCCTGCAGAAGCTTCAGACCCCATCATGTAGGGCTGGGAGTATCTCCTACCTGACATCTTGGACAGCTGCTGCCAGAACTGTAGGCAGAACGGAGCTAGATAAACCATTTGTCTGACTAGATATAAGAGAGATATAAGACTAGATATAAGACAGACTAGATATAAGACAGATAAATGGTTGCTGTTTTTTATTAATTAATATTTCAATTCATTTTATGGTTTAGTTTGTGTTTTACTGTTTAGTGTGACATACATGTTCATATCGATTTTAGAGCTTTTTATTCCAACGGCAAAATTATTACTGTTATTAAGGTAAAGGTAAAGGTACCCCTGCCAGTACGGGCCAGTCTTGACAGACTCTAGGGTTGTGCGCTCATCTCACTCAAAGAGCCCGAGGGCCAGTGCTGTCCGCAGACACTCCGGGTCACGTGGCCAGCGTGACATCGCTGCTCTGGCAAGCCAGAGCCGCACACGGAAACGCCGTTTACCTTCCTGCTAGTAAGCGGTCCCTATTTATCTACTTGCACCCGAGAGTGCTTTCGAACTGCTAGGTTGGCAGGCGCTGGGACCGAACAACGGGAGCGCACCCCGCCGCGGGGATTCAAACCGCCGACCTTTCGATCGGCAAGCCCTAGACGCTGAGGCTTTTACCCACAGCGCCACCTGCGTCCATTACTGTTATTATTCAGTGTCAAATACTAAATATCATCACGTCAACTATCAATTACTGACAAATATCAACTCAAAATATCATAATACGTTAAACATAGGTCTCAAATAGTTGGTGATGCTCAGTGAGTGTTTGGCATCAAAATTTACAGAGGAAACTTGATTGTTCTTACCATTTCTGCAAACGGCCCCCATTTGCTCCTGGAAGCAAGCAATATTTTCAACATTTTCGTAGTATAGTGCATTCGGTAATACCTACATACATATAAATAATATATAATAATTTATCTAATATATAAACATATTTTGCCAAACGTACATAAACATTTTATGCAAGCTCTGCATTAACACATTTTGTCAGAGACATTCAGGCCTCAGGCAACAGCAAAAGAGGAAAGATGTCTTGGTAAGATAAAGGCTTCTGTATGTTTTGAAATGTGTGTCACAAAGATGCCTGTAAACCCAACATGTCGCAGCAGATGGGGTTCTTTTCTCTCTCACGCCAAGTGTTGAGCTTGCAGGAGAATATTGTGATTTAAATCCTGCAAGTCGAAAACAATGCCCATCTACTTTTTAAGCATTTTTGTCTAAAGGTTCTTGTCCAGAGCATGGTTTGAAATAGTTACTGAGTTTGCATTTAAAGATGAACCTACCTAATTCACACTTTCTGAAACGGTACACATCTCACCCTATGTCTGCATCAAGCAGACCACACATACAAACAGAATGCACTTATCTCTGCCCTCTCTCACACAGACCACATAAAACATACTTACCACCTTCCTTCTCCCTTTCTCTCTCACACGTTAACACAGAGAGATCACACATACACCTCTCTCTTTGCCTAATACTGCTATTAATAAATAAAATTCCTCTCCTAATCCAAAATTTATCTCTAAAAAACAAGCAGACATGTGGGCACTGACTGGTGATCCCTGCCTGCTACAAGTTATGCATCTTAGTTTCCAATTGAATTCACCTCCATTTATCCTCTACATAATAAGGAGCTAGTAAGACACTTCTCATTACTCTGAGCGAATATTCTTCCGGATGAATGTTTGAACAACTGAATTATATAAAGTTTGTTTCCTATATTTGTTCTGCAATAGAAATTTCTGTTATTAATAGTAGGATTCTTTATTAAATTTTTTATTCATTTTTTATTTATACGGGGGGGGGGGGGGCGTTTAAAAACAAAAACACCAACCAACCACAAAACTATGAAATAAATAAAATTCATTGCTCAGAGCAAAGTTATGCAAGCCAATTTACACACATGTTGTTTTTCATATGATTCCCTGGAGCATGCTTTATTCATCAACCTCTGGCAGAAGCCAGGCAAAAGGATGAGACTAAAGATCTATGTATGTATTTTTGATAATGTCATGAGACTGAATCAAATGAGGACCAATATTTTTTGTCTGACAATCCCAACTAGAATTGTCATTCTGCAGCTTTGAATTAATGAGCCCCATTACCTTATATAACTTGCCTTTCCCTTCCCAAAGGAATTCAAAAATAATTTATACATTATCATCATTTTTCAGATACTGCATTTCCATTTATGGCAACTGGTCTTACTTCACTTGGAGACAGTTCCTCTTGCAAAATGGTGGCAAAAGGTAGCACTTATGTATCCAAATAAATATTGCCTGGAATATTTCCCCTGATGAAGCCAGGTTCACACAAAATGCTAAGCCTTTTTTTTTTTTTAAGCAAACAAACCAGAGTTGTCCCACAGATGAACAAATAAACCATGGTTTGTTCTCCAAAGCTTGGCCTCTTTTCCAGCTGCTCTTGCCTCATGCTTCTGTAGGGCTTTTTGTAATTATTATTTATAATAGTAATAATATTATTGTTAAATTTCTATACTGCTCCTCATCCGAGAATCATAGTGTGGTTTACAATATAAAAACACCAAAATGCATAACATTGTAACAAACCAAACAATCTCCCTCCCTCCCCCCTTACCTCTCTCCCTGTCTCTGAGCATGTGGGGTGAAGGAGTAAAACAACCCATGGTTAAGGAAGGGTGGTAAGTTAGCACCAAGCCATAGTTTAAAACACAACAAGTTTCAGAGGCCTGTAACAAACCATGATTTCAGATACTGGTGTTTTAGCAGTAAAAAGGCTGGAGTTAAGCTTATGGGAAGGTTTGCACATAATGCTAAGCCACGTGTCAGGGCTGGAGTCAGATGCAGGCCATCTTGAAGAAGCAACATCAGTTGTCAGTGAAGTTAACACTTGATTCAAGGAGACAGCATACAACTCAGCAACACTTCCCAGCAGGTCTTGCCCCTGCGGGGCAGTTTCCAGGGCTGAAGGTCCCTGCCATCCACCCCTTCTAAGGTTCCTCCTCTCCCAGATGTTTCCCACGCAATCTCAAACTGCATCTGTCCACCTCTGTTCTGCTCTCCTCGTCCTGCACATTATTGGAGACTGGGGGGGGGGGGGAGAGAGCATGGCACATCAGCAGAAGGAAACACCCAGGATAGTTCAGCAATCTTTTGACACCCACCCACCCACCCCAGTTCAGCCTCAGAGTCTAAATAGAATTATTTGACAGATTCAGGCTTCAAGCCTGTATGGCAAGGACCATAACCTGCAGGCAGTGGCTATATGCACACTTACTCTTTGATTGCATGTCTGAGGAACATGCATAGGATTGCACCATCAGAAACGTAAGTCAGTAGGGGCCCTCATACCCAGTGGCATAGCGTGGGGGGTGCAGGGGGGGGCCGGCCGCACCGGGCGCAACATCTGGGGGGGGGCGCACTCGCACTCGCAGCTCTCTGCCCCTACCTAGCTCACTCACTCTCTCTCACTGCAGTGCTGGCTGTGCGAATCCGATCCGAGCCGCCGGGTCGCCGCCCACTGTGGAGGGGAGGGTGCCAGGCATGCGGTGCGGTGCGGAGAGAGAGTGAGGGACTATCTGGGGGAGGGACAGTGCAGTGGGGGGGGCGCAAATTACTTGCCTTGCCCCGGGTGCTGACAACCCACGCTATGCCACTGCTCACACCCCAAACATGAATGCACTGGGTTTTCTCTTCTTCCATTTAAAATGGAACCCATTTTCATTGTTCCAAATGCTTCCAAAGCACATTTGTATGTCTTTTCACAGCTGAAGGGGGAAATGCAGCTCCTAGTAGCAGCTCTAACAGCAAATTGCTTTGTTGCATCTATGATTCACTCTGACTTCTGCAGATAAGGGGGGGGAGGTGGATGAGCCTCCACTGAAGTTGACAGAAGGGGGGGGGGGAATTAAATAATCATCTCAGATTGTGAATGAGCTTTGTGAATTACAAGATTGCTTGATACAGAGACGTGCCAGTTAAGATATTTTCTTTCCTCGCTTTTGCAGACCCGCTTTTCATAATGAGGACAAACAAACCCTGAACCTGATCTCCCTACCGATAACTGTGGAGGACAGTGGATTATAATAAGAGACAAAAATAGCTTTCCTGGATAGAGACCCTGGCACCAACTACGTTATAAATTAAAAACATTTTTCATCCGTTAGCAATAATGTTTTATAGGACCAGAAAGAGAAAAAAGCAGGCAATGCAATGTGGCAGATGTGTGGAAGAGTCAATGCAGTTTCTCCTTATTTATTCCTAAACATTGTTCAGAGCCAATTTCAGACTAAGGTTGAGTCAAAATGACTCACATTTTTTGAGGTCCCCCCCCCTTTGAAAAACAATGAACCGTTAATTTACATTGCCCTCCCTTGCTCTCATTCGCAGTTTCCCCTCAACTGCCACCAGTGATGTCATTGTGTGGCCCAACTTGACTAAGGAGCTGGCATTGTGATGTCATTCCATTCATTGTGTGATCTCTGAAACAAAGGTGGGAAACACCACTTTAGTAGCATCACAGTGCCTGGTGGAAATGGAATGTGGTGAATATTCATGTCATCAAAGTGACTAACTCTCTGAAATACTTAATTTTGATCCAGAAAGCTAAAAATGGTTAATATTCAATGCAGTCTTCTTTAGGACTTGATTGTAAAAGAAAAACCATCTCATACATGAGTGGAAAAATATACAGTCTTGAGTTTTGACTGCAATATAGCTCCATAAAAAGCCAATTAATTCATGGGGGGGGGCAGCTATTTGACATGGACAACTGCGAATTCATGATATATTGATTTATATCAAGTGATATAAACACATATTCAAATCAGACCTCTGTCTCATAACGAGATCCACAGAAGAATGAAGTTCCAATCCTGAGCATGTTTACCCAGCAGTACGGCAATTAAACGGGGATGCAGGTGGCACTGTGGGTTAAACCACAGAGCCTAGGACTTGCCGATCAGAAGGTCGGCAGTTTGAATCCCCGCGACGGGGTGAGCTCCCATTGCTCAGTCCCTGCTCCTGCCAACCTAGCAGTTCGAAAGCACGTCAAAGTGCAAGTAGATAAATAGGTACCACTCCGGTGGGAAGGTAAACGGCGTTTCCGTGTTCTGCTCTGGTTCGCCAGAAGCGGCTTAGTCATGCTGGCCACATGACCCAGAAGTTGTACACCAGCTCCCTCGGCCAATAAAGTGAGAAAAGCGCCGCAACCCCAGAGTCGTCCACGACTGGACCTAATGGTCAGGGGTCCCTTTACCTTTAAGACAATTAAACATAGGGAAGTTACTTCCAGTTAAATAGTGTAAATAAACAGGCAAATCTTTTTCTTGCAAGGAGATCCAGGGCTTGAAAAGGTGCACCCATCTACTTAATCTATGGAGCAGCTGTGGTATTTGCTTTGTTTTTAATGTGCCAAAATATGCTGCTCTGTTCCATTCAGAATGGTATTGCACGTTTTATCATTGTAACACTTTTAGCTGTTTTTATAATTGTATATATTCTAATGTTGTAACATGTCCTGGGGCATAGTGGTGAAGGGCTGGTAAAAAAATATTATAAACAAACATGCAAATAATATCTAAAATGAAGTTAGGTTTCCTTACTATTTGTCTGGGGTTGCTTTTCACTTTCTTTTTCAGGAAAAAGAAAACAAGGGTATCTCTGAGCATATGCCCAGTGTCCTTCGTCAGGGAATGCTGTAGCCACAGGGCAGGGCTGTAGCTCAGTAGCTCACATGCTGAAGGTCCCAGATTCTATCCCAGGGCTCTCCAGGTATCGCTGGGCATGTTCCCTGCTTGAAACCCCAGAGAGTCATTGAAAGTTAGTGTAGACAATACAGGATTAAATAGGCAAATGTTCTGACTCACTATGAGGCAGCATCCCATGTTCCATCCATTTTCCTGTCCACCTGAGTGGCACCTAGGATTTGAGGACTTCTCCCACATTACCTGATTTACATTTCCCCCTCCCCCCCCCCAACTAAAAACTGCTCAATTAGAAAACTTTCCTGTTGTTCTGGGAAGGGTTTGATGCGGTTTGATTGCGCCGACTCCTTTATTTCTTTCTGCTGGCGCAGGGTGCCTATTAGAAAGGAGATAGGATGGATGTTACAGGAGGCTCACAAAGAACCCAATCCCAACCTAAGTGGGTTGACACTTTGAGACAATGGAAGTTGTCAACATGCCTGGAGCAAAATGCCCCCAAAAGAAAAGACCAGACAGAACAAATGAGCTAAAATTTCAAGAGTGCTTTTCCTCCACTACAGCATTCATTTCAAAAGCATAATTTCAGATAAGTATGTCCACAGGTATGTAATTTCAGGTTTTTAGTCTGGTAGCTATAGTTAAGGGAAGGGAGTGTTCAGAGGAGAAAGACTTATATAAAGATGGCTTAATTTGAACCACAGAAACTGTTCTTTAAAAATGAAGGCTCAATGATGGCTTGTTGGGAATAACAACCCAAAAGAGAGTGTCTCTTCACATGTGCAGAGTGCCCTTTCCCCAGCCACTGCAGTCCATGTTATCATACATACATTTACTTTCAAGGTGATTTCCCTGCAATTTGTGGCATGACTGAGCTGAGGGATGATTTGCAGAATCATAGAATGGAAGGGACTCCAAGGATCATCTAGTCCAGCCCTCTGCGATGCAGGGAGTGCCACATGTGCAAACAATGTAATGTGGTGTAGTGGTTTGAGTGCTGGAGTAGACTGAGGAGACCTGAGTTCAAATCCAAACCCAGCTATGAAGTTCACTGCATGACCTTGGGGCATGAATCAGCTGAGGAGGCAGGGAGGAGTGGAGTGTGTATGCACTTCCTTTTGGCCAACTGCAAATGCAGCCCCCAGCCAAAAAAAAGCTAGCCAGCCCTAGATTCAGTGGCATAGGAAGGGGGATGCGGTGGGTGTGAGGCGCCCCGGGTGTCATCACTGAGGGGGGTGACAAAATGGCAAACATATGTGTTTTTGAAAAAAATAACTCCCGCACCCACCGCGCACCCCTTCCTATGCCACTGCAAGAGCACTCTTCCCTCAAGTGATTTCCAGAAACCAGAAGCATTGCTGCCTCCAACTTTGCAAGCAGAGCACAGCCTTTGTGGCTAGTAGCCTTCGACAGCCCTCTGCTCCATGAATCTGCCTAATCCAGAGGCGTAGGTATGTGAGGCGGGGGGCACTGGGTGTCACACCACAGGGCCTGCAGCGTGCCTGAGCCACACGTCTCTCCTGAGGGGGAGGGGGAGGGCAGACTCCCTGCAAACTGCAGGCTGCTTTTTCGAGCAGCTCAGGGACTGCATCTGCCCACTGCCTCAGCTGTCCTACAACTAAGGGGGAGGCTGCAGAGAAGAAGAAGAGAAGAGTTTGGATTTGATATCCCGCTTTATCACTGCCCTAAGGAGTCTCAAAGCGGCTAACAATCTCCTTTCCCTTCCTCCCCCACAACAAACACTCTGTGAGGTGAGTGGGGCTGAGAGACTTCAGAGAAGTGTGACTAGCTGAAGGTCACCCAGCAGCTGCATGTGGAGGAGTGGGAAATCGAACCCGGTTCACCAGATTACGAGTCCACTGCTCTTAACCACTACACCACACTGGCTCTCGCAGAGATGCTCCACGCAGTGCGCCCTACCTTGGCTCGCCCCGCCCCCAGCTGCAGGGAGCGCGTGCTGCCCCAGGCACCCAATCAGCCAGCTATGCCGCTGCCTAGATCAATCAACTTCCCCACTTTTAACTCTTTTGGTTCAGTTCCTACATTCTAGAGCAGAAGATGGCTGCATTTCTTTCTGGACAATATGGGGTGGGGGGGTGTCATATGCCAGTGTATTTAAGGCCAGAGACAAAAGTGAGCAAAACAATGAAAGTGAATTTTACCTTTATTTAATTATCTATTGCATTTATATCCCACCTTTCCTTCAAGAAGCTCAAGGTGGCATACATAATTCTCCTCCCTATTTCAGCAACCCTGTGAGGTAGCTTAGGCTGAGAGGGAGTGACTGGCCCAAGGTCACCCAGCGAGCTTTGTGGCTGAGTGGGGATTTGAACGCTGGTCTCCCAAGTCTTAGTCCTACATTCTAACCACTGCACCTGCCATCTGTACAGTAGGCTATACACACCAGTACCTGCCTCTCTAGCTTCTACCGAGTGTGGCACTGTGTGGGATCACCACCCAAAGCACACCCTGTCACTTAACATCTAACAACTTTCACGAACAGGCCAGGGCAGCTGTTCCAGGTCTAATACTTCAGGCAGCCTCATATGATTGCTGACAGCCCATCATATTGTTGTAGGTCACTATTATTATTCACATGTTGTAGGCGGGGAGTCTCAGAGGGAGTGGCTTGGCTAAGAGAACCTAGTAAAGGGGTGGAGAACCTTTTTCCGGCTTGAAGGCCATATACTCTGCTGGGAAACCTTCCATGAGCCACATGATAGTGGTGGGTGGGGCAATGGATGTGACTCTTGCCACCACTCAGAAGGCTAGACAAAGGTCAGAAGTTTCTACACATTTTTCTTTCTGTCCAAGCAGGCATTATTACAGTTCAGGGACACATTCCAGCCTGGTCACAAAGAAAGAAAGAAAGAAAGAAAGAAAGAAAGAAAGAAAGAAAGAAAGAAAGAAAGACTGGAAGAGAGTGTGGAGCAGAGCCAATAAGAGGTTTGGTGTGGGAAGAGTCCTGAGAAGCAGTTGGAGAGCTGTGGAGGGCTGCATTTGACCTCCCAGCGCTGAGATTCTTCATCTCTGACCTAGAATCATAGGCTTGTCGTGTGGGAAGGGACCCTGAAGGTCATCTAGTTCAACCCCCTGAAATGCAGACATCACAGCTAATGAGTCCCTGACAGATGGCCTATCCAACCTCTGTTTAAACCCACCCCCACTTTCTTCATATTTACAGACGACTTTTAGCAGAAGTAGCTTGTCATTCAGAGCAAAGAGAAACTGCATCTGTTAAAATCCTGTCTTCTGCGTAGCTATAAAAGTTACGGAAGCCTTAGCAAATGTGGCATAGTAGAAAGCTGAGTCAGGCCATGGACCTCAAGACCAGGCTTCCTCAACCTCAGCCCTCCAGATGTTTGAGACTACAATTCCCATCATCCCTGACCACTGGTCCTGTTAGCGAGGGATTGTGGGAGTTGTAGGCCAAAAACATCTGGAGGGCCAAGGTTGAGGAAGCCTACTCAAGACCGACCACTGACTGGTAGCAGTTCTTCAGGATTTCAGACAAGAATGTGCCCCAACACTACCTGGAATAGGCTCTTGGGGACTTTATGCATTTAAAGCCTGTCCACTCCCACTGAGCTAAGGAGTCTCTCCTTCTCATTGGCATGTCTTGAAAACACTTCAGCTACTTTCCCCAAAGCTCAAAACATCAAAGCACACAAATTATAGAAATATGTAATAATAATAAAAATACAGAACCCTGAGATTAATAAAAGCAAGGGCAGTATTTTTTTTAAAAGGGGGGGGGGGAGAAAACCTCTGCCAAAACGCACCTGAAGTTGTTAACAACAATAGCAATAATAACAGCATCCACCAAAATCCAACTATAGTAATAATGGGTTGTCGCCAAGTCCTAACCAGGGGAGACCCTCTGAAATCAGGGAACCCAAGTTGACTGTGTGTATTAACTTTAACAGGTATCATTGGGTACCACCCAGTAATAAGCAAATGGTGATGATATAATGCAAGCCATAAGCAATAGGCCCTTTACAACTTAACAACAAAAAGAGAGCAACTCCCTGCCCCGATAAGCTTACACACCTGCCCATTCGTCACCTCCACGCTCGTTCGCGGGGAATAAATTTCCAAGGACGGCGGGAAGGTTAATTAATTTATTTATTTGCAGCGTTCATTTATTTATACGGCGGCGGCGCCTCTACTCGCTTGGCGATGGTCAGGCTGGCGGTAGGACCGTGCTCTCTCCTCCAGCCGGCTGCAGCCATTGCATACATCTTTCAGCATCCCGCCGCGCGCACACGCGCGCGCGCTCACACGCACACACTCACGCAGAGCCCACGCTCGCATTCAACAGGAGAGGGAAAGGCTGCCGGAGTGAGAAGGGAAGGTCGCCCTCTCTGCCTTTTTGCTCTTCTGCATCTCTCTCTCCGTCCATCCGTCCGCCCTTCCTCCTTCCCCCTTCCCCTCCTCGACTCCGAGCAGCGCCATGGCCAAGGAAGGAGCCGAGAAAGCCGAGGAGACGGAGCAGATGATCGAGAAGGAGGCAGCCGAAGGCGGCGGCGGCGGGAGCAGCAGCCCGAGAGGGGCGGACGCGAAGGAGATGCGCGCCGTGGTGCTCTCTGCCTTCGGGGGACTGAACAAGCTGCGGGTGTCCAAAAAAGTGATGCCGGAGCCTCAGGAAGGAGAACTCAAGATCAGAGTCAAAGCCTGGTCCAGTATTATTCTTATTCTTACTCTTATATCAGCATCGTCATCATCCTTCCCACCCACCCACCCATCCCTCCAGAAGCATATTCCTAGGAAGACAGGAAACTGAGTCAGACCCCTAAGCTCAGCAGCAACGTCTACACTGACTGGCAGGGGCTGTCCAGGTTCCAGGCAGAGAGTTTATCCCAGTCCTACATAGAGGTGCCAGGCACTGAACCTGGGACCTTCTGCATGAGAAGATGCTCTGCCTCTGCCCCCCATCCAGCCCCTCCCCCCCCCCCACTCCTTGCCATCCATATTTTGAAGCCCTTCTCTGCATTTAGTGATAGCATCTGTGTTTCACTGGGTGAGCATTTTTTTAAGTGCCTTGGTATCCTATCGTTTCAGTCTGAGGGTGGACAGGAGAGAGATCTTGCTTGCCCTTGGGAATGAATGGATGGGATATGGGGATGTTCACCCCTCCAAGACACTTTTGCAAAGTTACAGGCCAGTCCTAGGCACATTTTCCCAGCAGTACAGTCGGGGCTTGGTGTCAAATATAAAGGGTGCCACCCTGTGCATGTTTACCCACAAGCAGGTCCTGCTTAAGTGCAGTGTGTCTTACTCCCAAGTAAGAATACATCAGATTGCCAGTTTACATACAGGGCGAACCTTGGAGACATTTACTCAGATCTAAAACTGCTCAGTGGGGCTTTCTTCCAGGAGAATGTGCATAGGATAACCACCTTAATTTACCATTATTATGGTGCTGGTGATCACCTTAATTTTCCATTATGGTGGTCCTCATTCTGTACAGCTGAATGGGAGCTCTTCTGCTCCTATTGCTTCAGCCTTTTGAAATGGATATGAGGACGAGGTAAGAGCTGGGAAACAGCATTTTGGCCTTCTGTGATTCCTTTCTGTCAGTCTTCCCTCTTCTCCCATGTTTGTGACTCTGCAGTTTAGTAGTAGACTGGCTGGTTTCCAAGACACTACTCGCCTCAGCATCCTATTAGGTTTCTTGTATGGTGTGAAGTTCTTTTTCAGTCTGTCAGCCATGCATTGATTGCATTTGGTTACTGTGACCCAGCATTGCCTTCGCTCTGAATGAATCCCCTTTTCCCCCAGCTGAGTCTTTTCTCATCTCTACATTTCTCTGCTGCCTGCTAATCCTAACACATTTTCTCATGGGGAAGCAACTCAGTGTTTGCCATTATTGCTAGTTTCCTGCATTGTGTGTGTGTAGCAACTGTGCTGAGGTGGTCCAACGCTTGGGCAAGCTGATGGTAAAAGACTGGTATTTCAACTTCTAGGCCAGTGCTCTTCACCCCAGGGACCGGAAATATCATTGCTCTACAATTCCCATCATGCTGAGCCATCAACAATGGTCAGGGATGATGGGAGTTGCATTCTAGAAACATCTGGGGACCCATACGTTCTAGCGGTTATTGGCTGTAGGCTATTGGCATCTTTCTGAAGCTAAGCAGGTTTAGACCTAGTTATTGCCTGAATGGCAGACCTGGGAACCACATGTGATGCTATACTGAGTCCCTTGATGGAAGAAAGGTGTGGTACAAATGTAATAAAACAAATGTACAATGAAATAAATATTAGAATGAATTTGATGTAAGATTCAAGCTAGCTGGGGTGGGGGGGCAGGAGGTCAGTGCCCCTCCCATTCTTGGACAAAGTTAGGTACTTGAAGGTATTGTAAATAAGTTGAGACTGCAATCTAAGGTGTGCTCACTTGATAAAGTCAACTCCATCAAAATCAATAGGAAATCCATAAATTTATGGTGTGGATGTGACCTGAAAATGATGCAGCCTAGACACATATTGGCCACCTAACTAAGAGCTAGGCCTCCATTTTGATGTTTCCCCCCTCATTCCTCCCTCATGGAAGGGGACTAGATTTCCATGATAGCCTTTATACTATTGAGTTGTTTTCCTGCTCCCACTTGTCCCTAAGCTGCTCCCCAACCAAGCTGGCTTTCCCTGGAAGGGGATGGGAGGCTGGGGTTTCCTTACACATCATACAATTAGGCATGGGGATTTGCCTGATGATCCTCACTGTGCCTATGAATTTAGGCATTCCAGGGCAAGCAATATACAGTGCAGGTAAAGTGCAGATGTGCTTAGATGTATATCTGATTTGGTCTGCAGTTCATTAAACTGCAAAAAGGCATTCACCATAACAGTTTTATATGACCTTGTGGTGGAGGAAGCAGGGACTGAACAGCATGCACTTTGCATGAAAATGCACATTTTCTGAAGCCAGTCCTTACATGTACACTGCCCTTTTCTCAAGGCTAAGCCATTAGCAGCTGTCAGAGGTGAGCCAGGAATTGGAGCCAGCAAGTCAGAATAGAGGAACACACAGAAACACACTATACACAGCAAGACTACGGCACTTAATACCCCTTTGTGTCCTGGAGGGACATAGGAAATGGCTTTATATCAAGTTGGTCCATCTAGCTCAGAATTGCCTGCAGTGACTGGCAGTGGCTCCTTAGGGTTCCAAACAAGAGGCCATTCCCAGCCCTACCTGGAGATGCCAGGGATTTAACCCCTGACCTTCTGCATACAAGGCAGTAGTTTCTTTCCCACCCATAGATTTTATGAAAGTTTGAAAAAGGTATACAAAAGTTAACATCAAATACCCAATATTTTTTAGAATATCAAAGATAGAAGTAGTTAATCCAAATAAAAACACAAACTTAAAAGAGGAAAAGAGATAGAAAAGAAAAAGAGCGAGAGTAAAAGAGAACTTCCAGTTCTTCATCTATACGTAGAAAATTACTCAAAACATGCACTCAGAGGTAACACCAAACTATTCCACTTTCTAAAAATACTAAAAAGTATTATATTCAGTTCTCAAACCCAGATATCACAATTTTCATTATAGACATCGGCTCTGGCAGAGGCTGCTCTGTCACGCAACAATAAAGGGGGGAGGAAGGGGGTCAGCTGGCTTTCACTGCACACACAGCGAAAACAAGCAAACCTGGTTATTTGGAAAGCCGACTCCATGCCCATCCTTTTTGTAGCTTAAAGGGATCCGTGCAGGGTAGGCTTTCCAAGGAAGACTTGCCCATCAGCTGGTATCACCAGTAACATTTGCAGCCAACCTGAATACAATATTGGGAGGGGGCAGGTAAGCCCCACCCCATGTAATCCATCACAAGACCATTTGAATGGCAAAATCCAGCCCCCTCAAATATTTTATCCCTAAGAGTTGGTTCCTATAATTTGCAGGTGGGTGGGTGTGGGTGGGGGGGGAATAGACTTGCAGACCCTGATTGGCTGAGGTTCCTCACCCCTGCTCTAGGCCATAGTGAAATTCAAGTGGGTGAGAGAGCTCACACCTCCAGCTTGACCTTTGAAGGAAATATTCACTGTCAGTGTGTGAGTAGTATGGACTTTCATCCTTTAGTCCATGTAAATATTTTGGTGGCCAAGGGGAGGAGGTTTCCCTGTCCCTGGCTTGTTTCCTAGTGCGTCTCTATGAGGAACAGTCACTCTACCCATGGTGGAAGCATCAGCCTCTTTTTCAATATAACTCCACATTTTAAAAAGAAAATCAATACAGGATGCTATTCCTCAAGTTCTTTGCAAGCAAAATCCATAGAAGTTAGGACTTCTGGGCATACATGCCAGGGAAGGAGAGTTTTGTCATGTAAACAGCTGTGCTCTGCTCTCACTACGCAAATGCCCTGGCATTTTCTGGGAAGAAAATGTCAAGGTGAACGCTAAGATGCTTATTTTAGAATCAGGTGATGTAATCTGGAGGGTGAGTTGGTTTGTTTTGCCAAGGGTCAGGTGTAGAGCGGGATCCAGTGAGTGTTGCTTTCTCTCTCAAAAACCCACTCAGTTCTGTTTGGTTTGCAGCATTCAAACCAAGCTAGATTGATCAAGCTAGATTGTCTTAGGGCAGGAGTTTAATTGTGTATCACAAATTGTCGCTGGCTGCCTTGGTGCTAAGGTGGCCTCGTGACCTACAGAGGATAGTCTTCTCTGAAGGACTGACAGAGGACAGCTCTCTTTTTGAGGGACTCCTCTGTTTGAAGCGCTATCCAGTCCAGGTATGGTTAAAAGAAAAGAACCCTAACAAGGGAAAACTTTCATCTCCAAGGCAGCCCTCAACAGTTAGAGTGTGGACAGAAAACTTTGTAGACACTTAGAGCACATGGAGAGGGCAGTAGCTCAGTAGTGTAGCATCTGTCTTGCAGGCAGAAAGTCTCTGGTTTAATCCCTGACATCTCCAGTGAGGGCTGGGACATAGCCCTGTCTCAAATCCTGGACACCCACTGCCAGTGAGTGTAGACAACATTGAGCCAGGTGAAGCAAAGGCCTGGCTCAGTATGAAGCAGCTTCCTGTGCTCCTGGCCATTACAGTGAAATTTATTGTATTTCTATTATGTTGTTGTTTAGTCGCTTAGTTGTGTCCGACTCTTCGTGACCCCATGGACGAGAGCATGCCAGGCACTCCTGTCTTCCACTGCCTCCCGCAGTTTGGTCAAACTCATGTTAGTAGCTTCGAGAACACTGTCCAACCATCTCGTCCTCTGCCATCCCCTTCTCCTTATGTCCTCAATCTTTCCCAACATCAGGGTCTTTTCCAGGGAGCCTCAGCTTCTCATGAGGTGGCCAAAGTATTGGAGCCTCAGCTTCATGATCTGTCCTTCCAGTGAGCACTCAGGGCTGATTTCCTTAAGAATGGATAGGTTTGATTTTTTTGCAGTCCATGGCACTCTCAAGAGTCTCCTCCAGCACCATAATTCAAAAGCATCAATTCTTCAGCGATCAGCCTTCTTTATGGTCCAGCTCTCACTTCCATTCATCACTACTGGGAAAACCATGGCTTTAATTTCTATTATAGTAATTAATTATTCCATAATGCACATCTATGAATATAAATTCTTACTTTATTTTCGAGTGATACATAAATGACAATCCTAAATTTTCCAAGTTTCATGTTGAGGAAGAATGATGATTTTTTAAAAGTAGTGTAAGTCTACTGTAGTTACTGATGTATTCTCAGTGGTTCAGCAATGCTAACTCCCAGATCCAATTTACTTGTGACTAAGGCTTGATCTACACATGGAGAGAATGAGGACATGGAGAGAATGTCGTGAAGTAGTAGAATGGGCTGTAGCCCTGCAGAGGAGGTTGTTGTTTTAAATCATCACTTGTAAAAGGCTCCCTTCCAAAATGCACCTGGCATTGCAGGCTGAAAGGTCGGAGTTGCCCATCTACCACCTCTGCTACTTTCCTACATGCAGGTTGTTTTACATAGCAGAATGCTGCTGGTTGTTGTTGTTTTTTTTAAAAAATGATATTCCTCCCTCACCCCATGATATCTGAAAATGCACGGTTCTTTCTTGAATATATAGCTATACAGTGGTACCTTGGTTCTCAAACATAATCCGTTCCAGGAGTCTGTTTGACTTCCGAAATGTTCAAAAACCAAGGTGCGGCTTCCGATTGGTGCAGGCACTCCAGAAACAATAGCCAACAGCTGCATCAGACATTCGGCTTCCGAAAAACGTTTGAAAACCAGAACAATTACTTCCTGGTTTTGAGAACCAAAGTTCCACTGTACCGTATACAAATTACTATATCAGTTGTATAGTAATTTTCTGTGATGTGCCTGTTCTTAGCTTGTGGCGTGATTTGGTGTGATGTTTGAAGAGATGAGTTCATAGTCATTTCTTGCAGCAGGAAACTGGATGAGGTTATTTTTAGCTCTTTTCAACCTCTGGGATTCAAGCATATTACATGCATCACTTTCCTCTCTCCCTTCCCTTTTCTAAACAAGTAACAAGGATGCTGACAAGTCCATTCAATTGGAACCTATGCATGTTTACTTGGAAGTAAGTTCTTCCTCAGTGGGGCTAACTCACAAATAAGTGTGCTTATAACTGCAACTCCTACCTTTTGGCTTATTGGATGTGCCCAAGATGTTATAAGAAATAACACAAAAGCAAAGTGGTTTCTGGACAGTTATACACAGCAGAGTCAGTATTATTAGTAGTAGTAGCAGCAGCAGTAGTTGTATATATTTATTTATTCCTCTCCTTTTTCCCTAACAGGGACTCAAAGCAGCTTACAGATAGAATAGGAATAGCTAAAAACATTGGGGGGGGGGGTCTTTCAAAACAAACATTTACAGAATTAAAACTATATATAAATATAAGAGATTTTTTTTAAAAAAAAACCCCATACGGATAATTACAATAAAAACAGCATAGCCCCAGGCCTTTCATTAAAAGCAGCTGGAATGTGAAGGTGTTCTTCACCTGCTGGTGGAAGGACAGCAAGAAGGGAGCCCGTCTAACTTCTCTAGGGAGGGATTTTCAAAGTCTGGGAGCAGCCAACATCAGTACACCAGAACCAAAACTTTCAGCATTACCAGTTGCCATTACTCATAAATCACAAAGCACTTAGTTGATTAATCTTCCACTTATACAAATATGGAGTTTCTAGTCTTAATAAGATTTGGTGCTAGTAGTAGGCAGAGGGATATCATCTGGTTTTAGGGCTTCATTGTGACTTTTATTATAGCTTGTATGTTGCCCTGAACATATAAAAAGGCAGGGTATATCTGATAGATGCAGAATTGGAGACTGGGTCAGAGAGCCAATCAGTGCTCAACTTGCAATCAGGAGCAATAATTAAATTAGGCACTCATTTCCATTGATGTTTCCAATGACCTAGATCTCCTCATGAATGTTGTCTTGTATTCATGCAGCTTTTCATTCAGTTTTTTTCTGGGTCAGGCCCTTTCTGTCTTTAATGTCTGTGTTAGCTTCCACTCAGACATCCCCGGCTCAATGTTCCCAGAACACTGCTTTGCATATGAACAATTGGTGCAAGAACTCTTTATCCCCACATGAAGGATGTGATATTATAGGAGTTAGCATGGTGTAATGCAGCTCTCCCCAACCTCATGACCTCCATATGTTTTGTACTATCATTTCCATCAGGGTGTAATTCCCACTCTGCCAATGTGCATTGATTTATGGCAGTTGTAGTCCAGGATCACCTGGTGGGCTTCAGTTTCTCTACCCCTGGCTTAGAGGTGTACAGGAAACCAGAAGACTTGCACAGGTGCTTACAAGGGATATCAAAATTAGTGTTTACCTCCACACAGAAATTTGAAATGTGGTGCGCAAGCAATACAGGGAGAAGTATCGAAGTCTGAAAACAGGGCTTGTTCACACAGCAATTCCATGTTCAATGAATGTGTGAACTGTGATTATGTCCACTTGTATGCATGTAGTCCCTGTTCATGGGTACAGCTAAGGTTGAAGATATGGGCAGTGGATGCAAGTCCATCCCCACCCCCCTGCCGCCTCCACTTCACTCAGTGAATGTAGAATGGTTGTGAGTATAGAACTGCAGCCAAAACCTGGATCATGAAGGTTGTCTGATGACAGCTTGCCATGGCACGAAACAGACAGGACCAAAATGTTGCAATGTCTCCTCAACATTCCTAACAGATATGCCCCCATTCCTGATTCCAGCTGCCTAGTCCAGTAACACATTCCCACCCTCTTCTATTTTTCCTTTTCCAAACGACTCAGCATTCTGTGGCTCAGTCCTCATTGGACTGGTTTGGGGTAGAGATTGCCCCTTAGGGATTTTGTAGGTCTGCAAAATTTAGGGTTATCCTAAGCAGCGGATACACATGCGCACACCCCTGTTTCTCAGTGGCCTAGTTTTGGCACTCACCACCTGAGTTTGCTACTAGAGGGAGTGCCATAAGGCAGTGAGAGTTCTGTGTCTCCCTTATACACTTGAATCCGCCTTGGATTGGGAGGGGCCCCAATTTCTAGTAGTAACCAAAACAATCTAGTTCCACGTGTTGTTATCACATTCTTTGTTTGGAGCTGTTCTCTGAGATTACATCCAAGTCTGTTAGGAGACTTCAAAGGCAATGTAATGGTTAGTTTCTCTGGCATCTCTACAGAGAGGCAACGTGTAAACATGTTTCTATCTTTAAACAGCATTAATTATTTTCTGATATTCAGAGGGGACACAAAGAGAAGGAAATGGCCTGTCTCAAGGGTTTTTCTTAGTGTTGAGAATACAGTGAAACATTTTTCATGTCAGTATGAACACTCTGCTGTGTAAATTTTCTTGTAGCAGAGTCTGCCTACAGCAGAAACAGTCAAGGAAAAAGGTTTATATAGTTAATCCCATTTTGCTTTGTCTAGGCTGCATCCTAGCCACACTTACTTAGCAGTAAGTCTCATTGAAGTCAGTGTGGCTTGCTTCTGAATGTATAGGATTGCACTGTTAGTCATGTTTACCAGGGATGCAGTGAGGACATTTTCAAGTTGAGGAAAAACTCTTCCAACACATGGACAGTTTTGGTTCAGTCTTCAGCACCAGCTGAAAATGTCTAGAATGGACAGGAGAGAAGGAGCACTCGGCTTGTACACCTTTAATTGTTGTGTGCAAGAGGGAGTTTCAAAAGGTGTAGCTTAAAACTATTTATCAAAGCTGCAAAAACCTCTCTTTTTCACCCGGTCACCCTAGGAAAGGGAAACTCAATGGGTATGAACCTATCATAGGTATCTTTGTTGGTCCATGGTGGGATCCACAGAAAAACAAAACCTTTATTAGGGCCATTTCAAATATTGTAAAGTATTTAGCAAACTTCTGAGTTCTTCAGAACTCATGTAGGATGTTATGCAACATCCCTGGGGGATGTTACATAAAGGCCCATCAGGGGTCCCAATTAGGTCTGTGAGACCATTTCTCCCAAGTCATATCCACCCCTAGCTGATTTTCAAGAGAAATCCAGCGTGCATCAAGATTTGAGCTTTTCATTTAATCCTGATGGGCATGTCTTTTGCTGTGGATGCTCAGTTCAGTTTTCACTTCCATCCTGTGTCTACCTCAATGTTTGGATAAGAGATGGCTTTCTGTAGGTCAGTGTGGTTGCAGGAATTACATAATATGGCCTTTCCCCTTCTAAAATGTGCTTTTCAAATGTGGGTTGTGCATGGTCTCTTAATATAGCTTTGAAAGACTTCACAAATGCAAACAGTGAAGTACAAATAATTCATAAGAAGACATGTCAAATTGCTGCACAGACTTTACGCAGAAAGTGAATACCCATCTGGATTAGGTCAGTTATGCTTTTCAAATATGCTCTGTATATCCTACATAATCTATTTACAGAAGACAATATTAAATATATAAAGAGAATTCTGGCATTGTGTCACCTGTACCTGTGTCATCAGTTTGTCTGTGACCAGTTGGTGGGTAATGCAATTCCCGAGATTCAGAAGGAGATGGCTATGCTATTGATGTTGAAACGTGGAAAAGACTTCTCTAAACTCCATTTCATATGTTATGCATATGAACCTATCCAGACCCTTAGCGCTTTCTAAGAGGCCTTCTCCAGGTGGCCCTCTGAGGGGCGCTTGGAGGGTGATGACAGAAGAGGGGGCATATTTAGTTGTGGCTCCCCATCTGTGGAATCCTCTCTCTAGTGAGGACTGCCTGGCACCTTCACTGACATCTTTTTGGCACCAGGTAATGACTTACCTTTTCTCCCAGGATTTTTACTTGACTGAGACATTGTTGTTTTGTTACTAGTGTGCTGCCAAAGCCTCCTGTGGCTGTTATGGTCATTGTTTTGTTTTGATGGCATAATGTATGGGACTAGTCCATGACATCTATAGGACACCAGATTGCGTAAGTCTCACCTACATTTTGTCTCCTTTGTTTACTGTACTGTGATACACATCCTCATTACTTGTTTCTTTTATTCACAGTGGGTTAAATTTTATTGACCTGATGGTTCGGCAGGGGAACATTGACAATCCACCCAAAACTCCACTTGTGCCTGGATTTGAATGCTCTGGGATCGTAGAAGCTCTGGGTGACAATGTGAAAGGCTATGAGGTAATCTCATATGTTTATCTGATTGGGACGGTGGCAATGTATTTATTAGATATGATCACATATTAGTTGTGGTGGGTAGCTCAAGGAAAACTTCAATTTAGTATGCCACAGAAGTGAAAAATTCACATTCAACGATAGGGATTGTCGATAAAGACACTGAAAATCAAAATGACCCATATGATGATATCATCGTTATTTTTGACGTTCAGGTGATGTAGCCAAAATGGCACCACCTACAGACAAGAGGGAGGCATGATTACACTTGGAGGTGTGCAAAATCACTGAGGTAAATAAAAAATATCCAGATGAGGACTAAGTGTGCTTGGTGGCTACAGAATGCTGATTGACTATTTGTGGCAGTTCTAGACAAACTGGGGGTGGGGGGATGGAATAAACTTTCCTGAAGGGAGGGGACTGAGGAGGGGACTGAACACTGCAGCCTTTTGTTATAGGCCTCACTTATTCTATTTCTGATGTTCAGGGTGTGAGTGTCATTGCTTCTGTAGCTGATATAGCAAAAATGGCAGCACCATAGCCTCCCATTCTGCACATGCTCTCAAGTGCACTAATTTGTGTCCCCTCAGCTCAGTGCCCTGTGTGGGGAACTGCCTGCACCACCTAAATCTGGTACTGCATGCCCTGAAGTTCTGAATGGGACTAACTTTCATTATCTGGTTCCTGATCACAGGCAAAATACCTGACCCAGTAACCAATCACAAGCAAAGTTTTTAGTTGGGTTCCCTATCACTTGTAGGGTTCCTGATCATGGAGAGGTTTCTGAGTGTGTATGTCAGTGGAGTTAACAAGCCATCAGATTTTTGTGCTTAGCACATGAAGTTCAGGAGCGAAGAGGGCAGGGAATCAGACAGGCAGCAACACCGTGGGCAAGGCCTGTAGGTTTGCTTCTAACCCCCCCACACACTTTTTGTCCTCACATTCAAGCTGAACTCTTGAGGCGGGATTTCAGTAGCTTCTAGGGTCCTCTAAAACGGCATGTTCCTCTTGAAAAATATTTGAGCACCAATATGAAGATTATCTATAGCAAAACCTACAGAGAACATTACCGAATAAATTACCTTTATTCTTATGGATTTCAACATAACATGCTGAACATGATATATAGAATAACAATTTCCAATTTTTAAAAAAAGGATTTCTACTGCATCATATTTGAAATAAGTCCCTCTCCACCACCAACCTTTTCTTCTGGTGTAGTATCTCTTTGTTTATAATTGAATTTCAGCCAGAAGAGTAATATGAATTGCTTTCCTATTTTAGAATCTGTCAAAAGGAAATGATAAAGTTGGTTGTAGGTATGAGAAGGCAATGATATAAAGTTTGCAGTAAAAATACAATCTATACTAAAAAAATACACACATATACACTTATGATAATTTCAAGATAATTCCAGCAAAGTTCAAAAATGTCGCTAAGAACTTGAAAATATGCACTGATATAACACTAGCAGTGATCACAGAAGATGAAAAAATCTGTTCATTGAGGTCAGTAGGATAATTTGCTGCTCTCCTCTATTGCAACTTTTCTAAGCTTTAGGGATTGGCGGGATTTTGAGATAATTCATTATCTACAAAGGAGCTGTGCAGTTCCAATTTGCCTGTCCTTTTTTTTTTTAAAGGCAAGTTATAAGAAACCTCCCTGACCTGACTGAATAAGAGCTATAGAGAAACATAATGATATGAGACAGGCATGCAGTTAAATCTTCCAACATGTATATTTTTACTTTAAATTAGTTGCAGCGGGTTCTATATTGATTGAAATAGCAGTGTTAGAGGCTGTTGTTTAACACTGTCCAAGGAGTCACCAACATTTGGGCACATCTGCAAACCAAATAAAATTTTATGGGCATAGCAAGCACACACTTCAACATAGTCTGTTAACTACGGTAGATGTTTATTTCAAGCCTTCTTTCTATTTTTAGTGGGAAATGGGTAGGCACTATGGGAAATCCACAGAGGGGAAGTCTTTATGGGCACAAATTGATATTTGAGGCAAGAATTAAAAGCCTTGAATCATATTTCTTATCCCAGACCACTGTTTTGGCAACATGTGTGTCATTTGATCCTTATATGCTAGGCATACACTCAATGGCTGGTAGGTAAATGTGTGAACTGTTCCCCACTGGGAACAATTGTGCCTGCCTGCAATGACATAAAAAGTTCCCTGTTGTGCTTTCCATTCCTCTGTAGCCATGTTGCCAGGGACATCCTGAAAGCTGTAACCCGAATGTGTGTTTCCCCCCAAAATGTCTACAGATTGGAGACAGAGTCATGGCCTTTGTCAACTACAATGCCTGGGCAGAAGTTGTGTGCACACCTCTTGAATTTGTGTACAAAATCCCTGACGATATGAGCTTTTCTGAAGCTGCTGCTTTTCCTATGAACTTTGTAACTGCATACATGATGCTCTTTGAAGTCGCCAACTTGCGAGAAGGCATGTCGGTGCTGGTTCACTCTGCAGGCGGCGGTGTGGTAAGTTGGCTTAACTTTTGTCCTAAAAGGAATTATAACTTTCAACCTGTGTGTCAAATTTCAGTCCGACCTCAGCCCCCTCTGAGTCGTTTGTTTTTGTTTGTTTTTTGCCTTGCTGGAGTGTTTTCTTAAACTCTGACGATTCACTCCCCAGAAGGAGAGAGATCTTGAGTCAGGATCCCCTCAACTCAATTTCAACTCAACAGCAAGGGGTTGGAGGCTTGCCTCTTCTGTATCTGACAGCCACTGCCCCCACCCCATCACTAAAAGAAATAACCAACCTGAAAGATTTGGAAGGTATTTGGAAAAGAAGATTGCAAGCTCTGGGGGCCCATCATCACTGTCTGCCAAAATCCTGACCATGCAGGCTACAACTGGCCCTAACAAGGATAAAAATCATTTTAGCACAAAATCTCTTTAGCCCCAAATAATTGTGTTTAAGATGAATGACCCATGGCAGTAAAGGACTGGAATTTATAATCTTATTACAGCTCAGTACAGTACAGAGGAGCTCTGTTTTATTCTTGTTGAATGTTAAAAAAAAATCAAAAATCCCAAGTGTGGGATTTGAAAATAACACAGAGCTTTAAAAAAATAACGTTGGGCTTAGGGACTCCACAGGGCAATTGTGGTCCGTGTTAGTGTGTTCTTTAACTTAAATAGACAGTGCCTTACAGGTCAAAAGAAGGGCAGATCCTTGCCCCAATGAAAATGCAAATCACGAGGCACATGTCCAAAAGAGGGGAAGAGAAAGAGCCTTTGGAATACACTGCACATTTCTAATTACACTTTTTTAAAAGGAAAGAAGCAAACAAAGGAAAAGAAAGGTATCATGAGACTGGAAAAGGTGCAAAACAGGGCGACAAAGGGTTGCCCAGAATGGGATGTGGCTCTTGGGCTGAAAAACATCCCTCCTACCCTTGTGAAAGCCTCTCTCTTCCCACAGTGCATAGAGGATCGAAGTCTTTCTCCCTACCCCACCACATCCTGCACCACTTGCTATTTAGTTTTTTTTATTAAAAAAAAAAGCTACTCGATGCCAAACTGCACAACAAGCATCACATCTAGTCTGACCCTGACTGACAGTAATTCAAATGCAAGTATCCCTTCAGTGTGTAATTAACTTAAGGAGTTCACTGTCACAAGCTGTAGTGATGGCCACGACCTGATATTTAGGGAAGCCACTTAATATATCACGAAAGGGTAGGAAATGAATAACAAAAAAGGAGGCCAGAAGAGGATTTGGATTTGCATAACATTTTCATATGCTAATTTATGTGAATAGATGCAAATGTAGAAATAATTACTATATTTTTATTATTATTTGCGTTTTTAAAATGTGTCAAAGTAGCTTACAGAAAATTAATATTTGTATCCACTTATCAAACATTTAAAATCAACAACAGATAATATAACACAGGAATAATAAAAGTGTTCATCCATTAACAAGAATAAAAAGGGACAAATCCTACCCCACTTAAAGTTGAACATCAGACCAGGCCTGGCTTATTCCACATTATTGCTAAATTGAGATCCAAAAGCCTGGGTAAACAGGAACTGTGGTGGGCCACTTCAAGGCCCCTACTCTTCAGTCTTGAGAGTTATTTCTCTTTAAATGGAACTTGGACCAGAAAACCATTCAGACAGGATTGCCTTCTGTACAGTAGGACACGTTGCCAACATACACTAGGTGGTTAATCATTCTCATCCAGGAGAGCTGCTCTTAGATTCATATGTTCTTAATTGTGCACCAGGATGGGTTAAAACCCAGTTTTACAAAACCTTCCTACTCTTAAATTCCCTCCACCATCCTCCCAAATCTGAACAGTAAAGAAATTATTTAGGGGTGTTGGCATGCAGCTAAGCATTAGAGAGAATGAACTGCCAAAGTCACAAGAACATTAAGCCAGAGGCTCCCACACTAAATCTCCACATATTAATCCACTGCAACAACTTTAGCTGCACATAAAGTTCATTATGAATAATGCAGGACAACAGGCCTTGGAAATGGCTTCTGATTAGACGTTGCTGGACTTCGCCTGATAATAAATTCAAGGGCCTTGAATGTACCCACTTTGTTCCCAAATGTCATGGGCATACTGAAATGTCCAGAAAAATCAATGGGGGCCCTGTGGCATCAGAGCATCGGTGCTTGTTTTGTTAACGTCAGTGCAAAATTCAGTTTCCCTGCTTAATGCATTTAAGGGCATGTTTGCATTCTGAAAAATCCAATCTGTTGGAAGCTACAGCCAAGGCCTCTTCTGAGTTTTTGTGAAGATCTGATCAAAAGTGAATCAGTAGAGCCCACAATTGTTGCATCCTCCCTGCTTTGTAGTGCAATAAAAAGACAGAAAGTATATTTCTTAACCCAGAAATTCTCTGATGTCCAGAAAACCAGTGTAGTGTAGTCATTAAAAATTGGACTTGGGGTATCTCCTTCCTGTTCCTAATGTCCCCTTCTGGGAACAGGAATTGAGCACACCCACAGCTTTGATTCCAAGTGTTGAAAAGGAATGCTTGAAAGGCCCAATTGATTTTGGGGGTTGAGCATACACCAGGCTACTCATTCATCTGTGCCAAGGAGGGCATTGAAAGGTCTGTGTGCTCTTTCATTCTAATTTATTGCTATGTCTGGCTCTCAGAGGAAGAGATCAATGTAAATCACAATATGCCATGCTGAAAATACCACTTGGCCTTCAAGAGGCTTTCTTCTCTTCCATTTGGGACCTTGATTGGCACACCACTTAGGGGAGCTCTTAAGCATTGCGGGAGCTGCTCCGAAACACTTGGTTAACCTCCTATGCCATCACCTGAGTTTACCCATATCACTGACTGTGCAGGATGAAAATTGGTGCAATGCTCCTTTGCCTCTGTGGCTGAAGCCTAAAGGGAAGAGGGGAAGGCAGACTTAAGGCCTCTCACCTACTCAATTAACACACAAGGGTTCTGGCTAACTATTCTAATTCCCAACCTCCACCCAGTCAACTAAAGTTCTGAACAGAGCCTGTGTAAACACAACTGTGGCTTCATCTGTACCATGCATTTAACGCAGTATGATACCACAGCCACAGCCCCCCCCCCCAAGAATCCCAGAAACTGTAGTTTGTAAAGGGTGCTGAGATTTGTTAGGAGGCCCCTATTCCTGCACAGGGCTGCAATTTCCAGAGTTCCCTGGGAAGAGAGATGGATTGTAAATTTCACTATGGATGCAAATAGCAAACCGATGGAGGAGGGGACCATGTACAAAGGGAAGGGGTTAAATACCGCTTCCCCACCCATTGCATTCCTGTTATTGCTCAGACCCCCCAACAGCTGAGATGCACACTAATTGTGTTCATGCCATTAATGTAATGTCTAGTTGTGCCCTAAATCAGTTTCAGTTCAAGAACTGGATTTACAGAGTGACTATTGACATTTCCCCCCATTCAAATATTATTTCCCTCAGGAACTAAAATCAAAAAGAGATTCATGCAGAAGCATTGATTGCTACCCTATAGCACCAACTTGATCTCCAGTTTCAAGTTTGACTCAAAACAGTTTGAGCTGACTACAAAGGGAATGCCATATGTTTGAACTACAAAACTTAGCTGGGTCAGAGTGCAGCTTTGCTTCCCTTTTTGTAAAAACCGTCAACTAATGCTGTTACCTTCCTGCACATATTGAATATCCATTGTCAGTGCAAACTTGCTGAACCTAGAAATCCAATGCATCCTACTTAAAGCCCGTATGTGTACATTTCAGCCTGCATTTTCAAAGCACCTGATGGAGGTTTTCCTTTTTAAAAAATATAATCAGGGTGCTATGCTAATATCACTTTAAAATCATTATAATTTTAACTGTTCCATGGCTGTTGTCTGGAAGAAAACTCACTTTACACCTTTAAAAACAGAATCTGAGCTAGATTCCTCCTGGCCTGCAAACCTGTAATAGGCAGGATATTCATTCAAACATACAACCCTCCCACCTCACTTGAAGTGGTACAGTCCAGCAATAGATACATGATCAAGTGTTTTGTCTCTGAGATATTGGAGAAGGCCAAAGGGGTGGACACAAGTAAAAGCATTTGGGGATCCTGGACAGGGAGAAGTGCAGTATAGAAAGAACAGCTGGGTCTGTGCACAGCTGCCCCAGGTGGTGAGTTCCTGAACTACAGATGGTAGCTTCTCACTCATCATTACTGTATATTCATTTGATTTATTACAGTAATTCCCAAACTGAATTTCTCATGAGAGTTTTGATGGATCACTAAAAAAAATAAATCTGCCTATTTTAGCAACTGTAATGTAGTGTGCTAGATGCTGTGTGACTTTAAATGTATTTCATTGCTTCTTTTATTTGTTATATTGCATTTTATTATATTACATCTTGAATTTATAGATTTTAAGTGTTCCTCACAGACATGCCACATATCTCCTGAATGAAACTCAGAAACTGCGGGTGGTCTGTGGCACATACCTGTTATTTATTGAAAGTTTTACTTTCCTATCTCTAAGTTAAAGATTTTTCAATGTTGCTAACAACATTTTGGAGAAACAACACAACAATATATATATATATATATATATATATATATACACACACACACACACACACATACATATATTTTATATATATATATATATATATATATATATATATATATATATATATATTCAAAAAAGCAAGATTTAAAACAGAAGAGATTCGATCAGTAACACCAGTAATATCAGCTTCCATTAAATGCTAGAGAATTCCAAAATGAAAGTTGATGAAACTGGATCCTGAATTTTAAACACCCATGTATTCTTCTCTGGATGCTCTTCACACGTCAGGATTCAGAATAGCTGAGTCCATCTATAGCTGCCCGTTGTGGTGAAACACTGAACTGCTGGCAGCTTTTGAATGAAGTACCTTCAGAAGCTGGACTAACTCCACCAACTCAGGCTGGCTGTTGGAACCTCCTGGCTGTCCACTTGAGCCTTTCTTGAGCAACAAGGTCTTCCTGATCTAGAAAAGAAACCCAATTCCTCCATTGCTTGTCTCATTGCAACTTGCAGGAAGGGACATATGACTTCATCAGCAACTGAGAGGGTCTAAACCAAGGGGTCCAAATAAATAAAAGATAGATAAAAGACTCCATTTGTCAGAATAGCTAATGCAGTGGTGCATTTGCAGGGACAAGCCGTTGCTCAGCTCTGCTCAACAGTCCCCGACGTTACCGTGTTTGGAACAGCTTCTTCCTTCAAGCATGAGGCAATCAAAGATTCTGTAACCCACCTGTTTGACCGAAATGCAGACTACGTCCAAGAAGTTAAAAAGTAAGAGATTTGCTTTATTTTACTTGTTGAGAATAACTATAAAAGCTAGCAAAGTGTTATTCATACTCAAAGTAGACCTGCTGAAATTCATGGGCATAACTAACTTGGTCTGTTAATTTCTATGGGTGTACTCTGAGTATTTATTTATTATCTAGTTTATATCCTGCTCTTCCTTCCAGGTAGAGTAGAGCTTAGTTGGATACAACCTAAAATGTGAGCTATGTTCAATATATGATTTCTGTTGTCCTATTTTCTAGGCTTTCATCATAATTATAGGTGGGTGGGTTTATAATCCTTCATTGAGAATTGGCTCCCTAATTGTGAAACACTGTCCCCAGAGAACCACACCTGGCACCATTGCCACCTGTTTTTAGGGACCAGACACATACATTCTAATTTACGCAGACTTATTACTTTTTAACAGGGAGGGTAGTTGATGTCTCTTTGTTCAGCTCATCCTTTAACTGATGTGGGGAGGACTTGTTCCTTTTAACTATACTGTCAGATGAGTATTTTAGTTTTTGTTTATTGTTTTTATGTGCTTTTAATGTTTTTGTTGTTTTATTTTCACTGTGTAAATTGCTTTGACGCCCCTGAGTGCAAAACTGCAACTAATAAACACCATAAATATACCGTATTTTTCGCCCCATAGGACGCACCAAGTTTTTTGGGGGGAAATAAAGAAAAAAAATTATTTCCCCCCCAGGTGGGGGGCTGGGGCGGGGGAAGCACCCCACGGCTAGCGGAGCACTGCGCAAAGCCCGAAGCTTTGGGCATGCTGAGCTCAGCACACCCCAAGCTTCTGGGTGCAGGCAAGCTCTCAGCTAGTCGTGGGAGAGCTGCATCTCCCACGGCTAGCGGATAGCTTCCTGAAGCCTGGAGAGTGAGAGAGGTCAGTGCGCACCGACCCACCTTGCTCTCCAGGCTTCAGCGAAAGTCTGCATTCACCCCATAGGACGCACACACATTTCCCCTTCATTTTTGGAAGGGAAAAAGTGCGTCCTATAGGGCGAAAAATATGGTAGATCACAGCAACAAATCCCATCAGTTTTTTCAATTGCTGTGGTTATCACAGAATGACCGCTTAACTACCTTTGTGCTCCAGCAGCTTTGCATGCTACGAGCATGATCCACTTACACCATGGATGCAGTGTCTGTTTAGGAAAGATGCCAAGATGTCTCAATAGAGCTCTGCTTTCCCCCTTTCACCACTTATGCATGTGCCTTGGCACTCAAGCAGGCTGCACAAGAGACTAGAGAAGATCTGTGTGCTTGTCCATTCCCCATGTAACCTTCCTTGCCCATGCCCTCCAAGTGACTGATGTTCTAGGAACTTCCATGAGGTAGCAAGGAAGGTCTGAGATTTTGCTCTTATATTCTTAGATAAGCATCAAGACTGCTCTTAAGGATGACAAAGATATTGCATGAACTGGATGATGTCTACATTAAAAGTTTTTTTTAGCTTCTGAAAGGAAAAGCTAATCATTGTGCTTTTACAAGAGGAAGCTCATCAAAAGATGATATTATTAGCTTACACTCCTTTTTGATTGCTCAGGGCAAAGGATTATATCTTTCAATAAAATTGTTTCAACTTACTAAGATGAAAAGAGGTGGAAAATCCAATTGACACCTGTTAAAATGCAAACCAGTACCTCAGTTGAGCTAAGTGGGCAGGGGCTCAGGTTTCTCCCTAGGGCATTCTCGAACTAAACCAGAATGATGAGTTGTTATTTCTGGAAGCAGCATTTGAGATCTCCAGAGTCAAGTGAAAGGAGGTTTTCTTCTTTGTCATAATTTGCAAAAATGGCATTGCAATTTGGGGTATTCTTTCTTGATACTCTGCTCCCATTCATTCTGCTGTCAAGTGGAACATATTCAGCAATCACATGTAGCATCATGACAAACAACCTGGGCACTTTACTGTGCATGGCAAAAGACCTATTTTCTCACTGGGAGGGGAACACACAACCACAAGTACATCATTCAGGGCCCTCCTGGCCAGAGGACACAGCCTTGCCACTATCCTCTGACCCTAGAGATGAGTCCCCAGAGTACCTCTATCTCCTCAGCCTCAAAGAAGTCAAAATAATGTGAGGGCCTTGTAGCCAGCCTGCCAACTCCTCTGTAGAGGCACAGCCAACCATACTTGGGGGCTGGTCAACTTATTTTACCTGTCCTTATTTTATTTGTAAGCTGCCTTGAGTCTCCAAAAGGGAGAAAGTTGCGGTATATAACAAGAACAACAACTTATTTAAGGCTTCAGTTGGCTGTTGCACCATGTGGAGACAACAGTTCCTATGGGTGCCTTAGCAGGCCTTTTTTTTGGAACTGTCCAAGGTCCTGTTCCTTTCTGCTTTCTGACTTGAATTGACTGTAATCAGACACTGCCTGCTTATCCAACAAGCCTTATGCTCCCATGGAACTGAGCAATCAGCCTGCTTTATGTGGTGTTGAAATGTCACATGATGTATAATAGCAAAAGGTTTCATGATGTCATTGCACAACCACAGGAACATATTGCAGGTTGCAGTCATCCGACTTCTAGTTGAGGCCTCTCTAGTATTCCATATTTTTCCTAAATCACCCATCTAGTGGCAGGTGCTCTTCTTGTTTCTGAAAAAGAAAGAAAAATCATCTTTCAGGCCACAAAGTTTAGGCTGTGCTATGACTATAGGTGCTATTATCTAATTTCAGACAGTATCATTGCTATAAAATAAATGCCTTTTGTGTGGATTAAAAAATGTTTGGTGCACCTTATGCCTTTCAGTCTCTCTAGGGTGCAATTATCCATTTTAGCTGCACCAATCATTTCCATAACTGTTTAATTAAAATTAGCTCTCTCTCTCTCTTTTTTTTACAACTGCTATGATCAGTGACGCAAATATAGTTTATAATTGCAGAGTGCTTTCAAATCTGGCCTATTGCCAGGATTTCACAGGTTTGGTTAGGATGAAGAATTGTTAAACAAAAAAACAAAACAAAACAAAAAAACAGAAATTGTCATTTAAGCGAGAAAGGGAATACAGTTGAATCCTGGCTTTTTATCCTTTAAGGCAGATCTGGGAAAACTTATTCAGCCTAATGGTCACTTTCCTTTCTGAATAATTTTCTGGGGACCTTATGCCTTTGGTAGGCCAAACCAAAATAGAAAGTGGATGGAGCAATAAATTTTAATGCTGTCTCCAACACACAAACTAATAGACAAATTCTGGGGCCACAGAATTCTTTTGGCATCGTGTCACCTTAGGCAAAGTATTCTTATTTTTAAGTGAAATGTGTGGGTTTAAAAAAAATGACAGGGGCACAAAAAACCTATTGTATGCTGTATGTGACTCATGGGCTGCATGCTGGCCAACCCTGCTCTAACCACTACACCACACTGACTTGCCTCACTCAAAAAGGGGGGGGGGACATGATTATGCAAAGCAAATGTCTGTGTTCAGTAGAGTCCTTACAATCAGTTGTAACTACAGTTACTTCTTAACTTAAAATGCTCACAATCCCTGCTTTTGTTGTCTTTATGCACTCCTATAAACTGAGCTGTAATCTATCTTTATTTCTGTGGTGACGGCCTCTGCTCCCATCCTGTCTTGTAAAATTGCAATAGCAATAAATAATGACATTTTATATCTCCTTTCTTCCTCTGTAGTCTGCTGCAGAGGTTAACAACCTGTAGTTTTAACTTCCCTGGTTTGTTTCGCTTAATTGTCTGGTTATAGTCCCATCATCTATATTGGCCCAATATATACAGAGTCCATACCAAGTAGGTATAGGATTGCAACCTAAGTTACAAGGTGTCTAAGGAGACTCAACAAATCTTAATTGTATGGTTAATACTAGGAATGAGAAGACTAATCCAGTACCTTTCCTGATCCATTCTGTACCAATTGCACATAACTGTGCAGAACTTTAAAAATAACAACCCATAGAAACCCCTGATTTCACCCCCTGTTATCATGCGAGTGCCATCTGAGCCACAGATTGCAGACTTTCTCAGAAGGCGTGAGTATAAGTCTACCATATGCAGCTGATGCATTGAAATAAGACAGGAACGTTCACACTGGCAAGTGCTTTATCTATGGTCCTTGGCACATTTATGCACCTGTCTCTTAGGAGTAGGCTGTGGTGGTGAGTACTTGAACCATTTATTCCTTCTTGTGGTTCATGAGTCCATTTAAGTCATACTCAGGGTGGACCCACTGAAATCAATTGGCATGACGAACTTACATTCTCAGTGGGTCTGCTCTGAAAATCTTCTGAGGTCTATGGAGTCGAAGGCAGCAAGCCACATTGTCTTAATTTGTGTCTGTTGCTTTTTAGAATCTCTGCAGATGGCGTAGACATTGTCCTGGACTGCCTTTGTGGAGAAAATACAGGCAAAGGCCTCAGTCTTCTCAAACCACTCGGGACTTACATTTTATATGGTGAGTGAAAGTCAGCTGGCAAATAGAACCCCACCCACTCTGCCAATCGCCACTCTATGGTAGCCAACTCAGGTTGTCATTGGTATCAATATATGGTGTCTCATATGGTGGAAATGGATGACATCAACTCAGAACTGCTCTATGATGCAGTATGCATGAACAATCATTGCGGCCTCAATGGACAAATACAATTATTATTATTATTATTATTATTATTTACAATACAACCCACTTTTCCTCCAAAGAATTCGTGGTGGCATACATGGTTGTCTGTCCCATTTTATCCTCACAACAAAAAGCAGCACAGCTACTGTTCTGGGCAGCAAGTGAAAGTAATCCCTTTCTGGCATTACTATACAGAGGGAGACATACACAGACACATACACACATGGAAGAAGCAGGCAGCTTCAGGACATATGTGACTGGGGCTGCATGTCTACCTGTGCTTAATGCAGGGATAGGCCTCTGAACATTATGGACCATAGGTGCCATCAACCCCAGTCAGCATGACTAACATAAAAGTGCTAATTCATTTGAATTGCCTCTGAGTCTGCTTTCATACTAATGCTTGGAGTTTGAACTTTGAAGGAACATAAGAGAAATTTACACCAGCTCTAGGCAATGCAAAGGGCATCTAGTTTACAGGCATCCTTTACCTGTTCATACATTGAGGGTATCCAGGGGGCAAAGGGGCAGTTGCACACAGGCACACCATTAACCATTATCCTCAGATCAGTAGCTTTCATTTGGGGTGGGGAGTGGGGTGGAGAGAATAGGCTTCTAGCATTTGAAGAACCTGAAATAAAGCGCAAAATGTAGGTTCACTATTCTTACTTTTTGTTAATAAGAAACTCACCTGCTCCCTGATTCAGTGCTTTGCTTGCATTTCACCAAGCTGTAAGATTGTTGAGTCTTAACATAAATATGTGAGCAGTATCTACTTCCTGCTACAATTCAGGATCCAGCTCAAGTACCTCTTCTGGCAGCATCCCCTACTTTAGCTCCCCGTGGTCTGTTCCAGATTCTGGATTGGGAGACACTGATCTCAAGTCTTGATTTGAATCATTGCACGATTGACCCTGACAGCTGAGTCATGGAGGGGGATGCGGAGCAGAGAGATGAGGCAGGATATAAAGCAAGCCCAGCTTGGAAGAGAAGAAGAAACAACCCTGTCAATGATATCAAAAGGTTTAGCAGAAACCCCACTCCCCATATTATCTCCCAAGGATTTCACTTCCCCTGCCTCACAAAGTATCCTTTTGGCAGCACAGAGAAAGCACCCTTCCCTGCCAAGAGAGGACCAAGGAATCTGGGCTGTGAGCCCAATTTCTCCTTGTTCACAAAGGATGCTCTTGGTAGAAAAACAGAAGGACCCCCTCCCCCCAATCTCTGAAAGAATTCTTCAGAAGAGAATTTGGCTCTGTGGGTGTATGCCAGAGAGTGCACCATACTTAAGGGTTCAGTTCTCATCTACATTTGACAATGACAACCCCCCCACCCACCCACCCACTTTGCTGTTGCTGGGCATTCAGTCATCTGGCAGTTCCTGGGACTGGTGGGAGTGAAAGGCCCATGATGAGGTTGGCATAGTGTCTGTGAGCAGGCTCTGTGAGTGCCAGGATGTTCTCCCCAGAATCATCAGGCCTATCAGGCATGCTGGCTCACTTACCATCTTCCAAAACAATTGGATTACACTCTCTCTCTCTCTCTCTCTCTCTCTCCCCACAAAAGCAAATGACAAGAAAACACTCAAAACATAGCAGGCAGCATCCTTAGTTATTACAAATCAGTCTTTGATCATCAGTTCATACTGCTAGATTCTCCTAGTTTTCCATAATTATGGATGCATACAAAATAACTCGTTCATCTGGGATCTTGACAATATGTTTACACCAATAAAGCAGATGTTCTGCACCAGCTTTTCCCCAACTTGGTGTCCGCAAAATGGTCTGGATCAATAGTAGCAACAGGTGGTGTGTTCATACCAGAAAATCCTCATCCATGGGGAATAATACAATCCCCAAACATCTGGAGGACATCAGGTTGGAAAAGCCTGCTCTCTGCACACACATTTCAGTTAAAATATTTCTCAACTGCCTTCCTCAAAAATATTACAAGTCAGTGTGCAAATGTGTACACTGCCAAGCCCAGGCTGGTTCATCTCTGTTTCCCTTCACTGTCAAGGACATAGACTCACTCAGAGACTTTAGTTTTATTTACAGTTTATATGCCAACTATTACTGTTCTCAGGGTGTCTTACATAATGGTAGAAATTGTTGTATCGGTTTTAGTTTTTTGAGTCTGTAACATTTTGCTTTTCATCTTATTTTTATCCCTTTTGGCTGTGAACACTATTATCATTTTTAAAAAAAACAACAACAAACAAACCATGTAAACAGTTGTAAAAAAACAGCAAGTGAAGGCAAATCTTTTCAAATACAAAATTCCATTTTTAATTCAAAGGAAAGTGAAATGTGTTTCAGCTATCGGAAATTGGGAAGAACTATGCTGAAAAACAAGTATGTAAGGCATTGTACTGTACTGGGGGGGGTATGTAAGACATAAACACAAGATCATACAAGGCAGCTTTCCTCAACCTGATGCTCCCCAGATGATGCTGGACTACAACTCCCATAATCCCTTATTATTTGCCCTGCTGGCTGGGGTTGATGCAAGTTGTAGCCCCAAAGATCTGGTGGGTACCAGCTTGGTGAAAGCTGGACTCTACCAGATGCCTCACTGCATATTTGAATGGACACAAATTTTCAGAGGTTTGCATGTGTTCTGAAACTGTGGACAGGATGTGCTATTCTTTCTCAGTACTACTTTCATAAAATCTTTACAGAGAACTGGAATGTTATTTTAAGATTTTGATTCGGATCTCCAAATTCTTAGGCCTGGTCCTCAAGGCACACAATGAGCAATATTTTAATTTAAAATGTAATTATCTTTCTCCCACCCCTACCCTGGCCCTTATTTTTCTAGGCTCATCAAACATGGTTACCGGGGAAACCAAAAGTTTCTTCAGCTTTGCAAAATCAGTAAGTATAATAACTTTGTGGCTTGGCTAGATGGTACTCATTTATATGTCACTAAATCATTGGCTCGGAAAAGAACTCTGAGCTCCTCTAGGGCTGGATCTAGACATATCAAAGAAGTGTTTCAGTTTAAAGCGTTGTAAATTTAAACAGGGAAAACAGGTAGAGGAAAACGGGACTCCACATCGCCATCTGGTGGCACAATGTTATATCGCACATACAACATAGATAAATAGCTTTTTCTTTACCAGTCTAGCTGAGTCCTAGTTCAGCCCCACCACCACTAGTGCACCAAGCATTCTTTGTTTTGACAGAATGGCTAAGCTTTGCAGACTCAAAGCCAGTGCACACGGGAGAATAATCCCGATTTCTTAAAATTAAATATTGCCATTTCTGGTGGTTGACAGTTTTAGTTCTACTCAGAGTTGACCCATTGAGGCTAGTCATGTCCATTCATTTCACTGGGTCTATTCTGCCTAGAATTAACATTGGATAAAACTTTAGCGCTTTATACTTGCCTAAATAACTTACATGGGTCTGATCTTGTTGCTATTTGCTTGTCTCTCTAGTGGTGGCAAGTGGAGAAAGTGAACCCGATCAAGCTATATGAAGAAAACAAAGTCATGGCTGGATTTTCTCTCTTAAACCTGCTTTTCAAACAAGGCCGAAGTGGCCTGATTCAAAATGTAATGGACAAACTCTTAAAACTGTACAACGAGAAGAAGATCAAACCTCTCGTTGATTCACTATGGGCTCTGGAAGAGGTAGGATAATCACCTCTCATGCATCTTACTCTGATGATTGATTTTTTTTAAAAAAATGCATCCCTGAATTAATATACTTAGGCTGCAATCTTACCTGGTAATAAGATCAACTGAACACTGTGTGACTTACTTCTGAGGACACATGCGTAAGATTGCATTGTTAATTATTTGCAGAAGTAAGTCACACAGTGACATCTGTGCATATAATTTTGATTCCTCCAAATGAGCTAGTTTGAGAACTGGCGTTTTATATGTTTGCATTTATAATAAATATATGAATCTTTGGCTGGAGATGACTAGGCAGAATAATTCCGTTTTGTAGTTCCCTTTTCTGATTCTGAACACTGATTTCTTTGAAAATGCCGCTGCTGATATGAGCTTTGACAGATTCTTACTGATTTTCATTTTGTTCAGTATAATCACAGAGACTTCATCTTGTTCAGTATTGTTGCACATGTTGGATGTTTTCACTCTGCATGTGCATTGATCTCAGTTGCACTGTGTAGGAATTGGCCTCTACAGTCAGTCACTTACGGACTCATTGTCTTGCATTCCTATGAATGAAAGAGCTGAGGCTAACAAAGGAGGGATTTAAGCAAATTCAGTCACACATACAGCGTTTTACTTGGGAGTGAGAACCAAGATACCAGTCACAGGAAATGTGAGTTTTGAGAGAGAGGTGAAGAAAGACAGCCAAGGCCATAGCCAAAAGTGTCAAGCTGCAGGAGGCCTAAGGGGTTGGGGAATTTTGGTTTTTTTAAGTAATAATTTCTGCAGCAATCGCTGCAGGACAGGCAACACACAAAATCCAGCTAGCCTGATGTTCTTTACAATTACCTAATTGCATCAAATGCCAATGAAATAGCATTTAATTGTTTTCTTATTCATAGGCCAGAAAGGCAGGAACAAGTTACCATTTAGTAAGCTATCGGGCAGCATTCTGCCTGCACATTTTCCTTATCTCTCTATTAATAAATGAGCTAGTGCTGGGATCTATTGACCATGTGGTGCTCTAGCTAATTTCAGCCTCTTAAAGACTTCTAGATGCAGCCTAGCTCCACCAACCCAGGCTAAGCATTGGCACCTCCTGGGCATAAAGGGGTATAGGTAGGATTGCCATATTCCCCAAAGTGAAAATCCAGTCAAAGTTGCTGAGTGGCAAACATCTCCCCCCAAAAAACTATGTCTTTGGGGAGCATTTTTCTAATAAAATTGCCGTAGTTGCCATATGTACGGATTTTCCTGGACATTTTTCCAATTCAGCAAAAATCTGCCCAGAAACCATTTTGACAGTCCGATTCCCAAATATATGGCAGTCCTAGTATAGGACTTTTTTCCAGCTCACTCTTGCTTGAGCAGCAAAGTCTATGTTAGCTCTAATGTGTCTTGCATTTCTGGGCTTGCTTCTTAGTCCTCTGGTTGTCCTCCAGTCCTGCTTCCTGTTTTGCCTTCTGATTCTGTTCACTCTTCAGTCCTGACTACTGGCTTGAACCTGCCACTTGGTTGCCATTGACTCTTGATTGCCTTTGCATGCTGGCTTCCAGTTCCTGACAGTATCGAGCCTATGGTTTTTGAGAGGCTCCCTGTGGCATTCAAGGCACTGTGTATCCTAGATAAGAGTCTCCCGGTATTGAGGTAGTGAAGGAAGCATGCATAATGAATATATAACACAGATTCCTGTTAGTGTGACTTGCAAGCAGATGCGAAGCAGATTTCAGACTCTGCTAGAATTCGCGGATTGGATTTGAAAGTAACATATAGGTCTGTAACCAGATGTTGCAGTGAGTCATCACACTGTTGTTCTTCAAGGTTCCAGCTAGCCTCAAACAGGAGCGTTGTAGTTCTGTTCATTTTTAAGGGGGAGTGTAAGCAAAGAGACATCTCTCTCATTCTGCTCCCATAAGGCCTTCCCTTGGTGCAAGATCATTTGGATTTTATTGTATAGGTAAATAGCAAGGTTGTGGAGAGTAGTGAAGGTAGAAGGCATCTTTCCCTGCTTTCCTTCCAGTTGGGACATCACCGTATGGTTCAGGAAAGAGAGTTTGTGGTTTTCTTCTTAACTCTAATAGCCCATCCAGGATACTTTGTGTAAGCTGCTAGTTCTCACTGCACTGTTTTTGATTCCCCTGCCTAGGTTTCCCCCCATTTAATTCTGTGTGTGTGTGTGTGTGTGCGCGCGCGCACGCGCACGCGCGCGCTTCTGCAAACTTGGAGGGTTCCCCTCCCTCTCGTGCATGGATGGTACAGTTTTGGCTACATAAGGTTGGCACTGGGAAACTGAATTCGCTTTTGGTGTATATGACACCTTCAATTGCAGGTGGTACTCTGTGTTAAAATGAGAAATAGCATGTGCTCAGCCCTCTGGTTTACAGTATAAAAGTAAACTCGCTGTTAGGGAGAAAGGGAAAGGGAAATGGGAGGCGAATCAGTTGGGAGAAGCCACAGTGAATACCAGTTACACTCATTTTTGAGGTGGTAAACCTTAGAATGGGAGAATGATCTATTTGCACAGCAAAAATGTCAACTCCTGGTATGACATTTACTTTAACCATCATGATAAGAATGAGATACTGAATTAAAGTACAGAAGACATAGATTCAGATTTTTTTTATCAATTTACACTTCCACAACCATTACATTCAATAAGAAGATAAAATAAACAAAAAGATAAATCCTTTTGACAGTTTAAAATCTCTGTAGTTACCTTCTGCAGAAGCTTTCCCTATCCTTGAAGATTAAGAAATCAGTACATATTGATATTATTTTGTTATAGTTTTATGGTTGATTTCTGTACAGTCTACACAGGACAAGCTACTGAAGACAGATATAGATATACATATAACGTGTGTATTGATCAACTTCTTCCTTGGAATATTGAGTTTTTCTAGCCAAAATTGGAAGCATGTAAACAAAAAAATGAATTGAATGCAAGAGCCTTAAAACAAATCCACCCCAAACCCTGGGATCATTATATTCTTGCTGA
Organism: Podarcis tiliguerta; assembly: GCF_965153285.1. Lineage (NCBI taxonomy): Eukaryota > Metazoa > Chordata > Lepidosauria > Squamata > Lacertidae > Podarcis > Podarcis tiliguerta. The sequence continues at coordinate 46,022,465 of NC_139541.1, forward strand.
TGATTCCAAGCTGTAACATGCTTTACAAATTCCCCACTAGATCATGAGCAGTGAGTAGGCTTGATAAATGAGCTAGGCTGCAATCTCAAACAGATTGTATTTGCATACTTCTCAGGCTAGTGTCAAAATGACAGGATAGAAATCTACCAAATGTTAAATGAATGTTGCCAAACAAATGAGGAGGGACAGGGACGCTGCCATATAAGACTACCAACACAGCTTGTCTTAGCACTATTTACATATTTAAAAGGAGATTGTTGCCCTACCCTGAATCCCCACTTGACATCATTGTTGCTACCATTGAGCAAATACTATACCACTTTAGGCAGTCATGGATTTCCCCCAAATAATCCTGGGAATTGTACTTTGTTAAGAGTGCTGAAAGTTGTTAGGAGATCCCTACAGAGCTGAAATCCCCAGAATTCCCTGGAAAGAGAGGTTGGTTGTTGAACAAAGACGGTTAAAGTTGTATAATAGTGCTTTAAATATATGGTGCAGATGTGGACTATGAATGCACATTCAGCGTCATTTAAAATAGGGATTGGAAGAGTGGTTGAAACAGCAGTGGCAGATATGGTGCAAAAAGTGAGTGGTGAATTTACATCTAAATCAAGCCGGAGGGAAAACAGACTATGAATGGATTTCTTGTGATCAAATTAGTCAGAAGGTTTGCAAGCTAATAGTGATTTTAAACACTGCTATCCACTATGACATTGGGCTCTTTCATTAGAGTTGCCACTGATACTTGAAAATCGACAGCCTTGCATCCAGATCTAGGTTGCAGGGTTGGGATTGCTTCCTGAAAAACATGAAACGTGTTACACGCGCCTTGAGTGGAAGGAGTTTCTCAAAGTAAAGTGGAGACACTTTGCCCAAGGAGAGAGCTCTGCTTGTGCAAGGTTGTGATTGTGAGCAGTTCTCCCACTTCCTCAACATCTCCATGCCTCATTCCAGACTCCTCAGGCAGACCCACTGACCCTTTAGAGAAGCTTTGCATGTAGTACATGGGACTCTGAAGAGAAAGGTACTGGAAATTCTCCCTCCACAAGTTCCCTTCACCTTGCCACAACTGTGACAACATTCACAGTTTCTGCTGAATGGGAGTCTCAGTCTCATTAGGTAATTAAGCAGGAGGAAATAGCTGCTGTTGGTTTTCTGCAGGGGTCTGTCTTGTGCAGTGGTGCCTTTCAACCTACTAGGGGCATTCCTGTTCCAGCCAACCAGCCATGCCTCCCCAGTGGTGAATGTAGTGGGATGACCCACCTGATACTGACACAGGTGCTGCTTAGCTGGATGAGTCTGGGCAGAGCTGCAAGGTCAGAGTTGCATGGGCGCATCCGTGGCAAAGCTTAATTGACAGCAGAAATCCCACTTGCTTGCCCAGTCCAAAGGACAGCCCCACTTGCCACGCTGAAGTTGTGCCCATCCCATTCCCATATAATGAGGCCCAAGGGGTTGTCTCCCTTGTTGAATCATCTTAGCTTGCTTAGCTATACACAGCACTTGTTGTATTTTTGAACCTTCTTTTGCCTATGTACCATGCTGATTTGAGCTTTAAAGATTTTGGTGGAAACCATGCTCCAAATTCAAGTTCTTCATCCTCCAGCGAAAGCCAGGGAAAACTGTTGACTTGAGCAAGGACCAGTCCTGTGCACAAATGCAGATTCCAGAGCACTAGTACAGAGAAGGACCCAGGGTTGTTTCCAACTAAGTTCTACTCAGAGTAGTCCCACTGAAATTAATGGACCTAGGTTAGCAATGTCCATTAATTTCAATGGAAATACTCTGGGTAGAACTAACATTGGCTACAACCCAGGAAGCTCTTAGGCATGAAAGATATAGAACATGAGCAAGCATGGTCAAATACAGAGCTTTCAGGACCCTAGATAAGTCACTGAACTGATCATCCCATCCAATCTCTTCTCTGCTCCAAGGATAGCCATCATGTGGCTTTGGACTACATCATATGCTTTGGACAACAACTCCCATTTTCACTAGCCATGCTGCTGGGGTTGATGGGAGTTGTGGTTTAAAATATCTGGAGGGAACCACATTGGTGACCCTACAAACTGAACTCTTTTATATCTCCTGGCCCTGACAATCCCTGCTGAGCTTTGTCGCTCTCCAAGAGTGGAAAGTCCAGACCTAGGTCCTGGACCTAAGCACCCCGTTAGGTAAAATTTTCCAACTCGAACACTGCTTCTGTTGGTGATCAAAATCTGGGGAGCATGAAGTTTCTGATGAGGAGGGGCTTGGTAACTCTGTCAAATCAAGCTCAGGCAGTGCTGTTCTGGGCAGACTGTGTGTCTTCATTCAGGGGCTTTGGTTTTCAAGGGCCCCTGGTTGTCAACTTCTGGCTTACTTACAGGGTTTGATGCCAAATGCTGGTGCTGACTGTTCCATGTCTGCGGCTGAGACTTGGCTGCTGGCCAACATCCAAGTCAAATCAATTCCAGGGCTGCAAGCTGGTCGCCAGGCATCTTTTTGCCTGCTGGAACATGGACAAATATCACAACTATCAAATGGCAAGGAATAATCTTCTTCCATCAGTGGTAGTGGGGGTGGACTAATAACTATATTCATTTCCATTGATTACAGTAGTGGATATTAATTCAATATATTGGCTGCATCATCACAATAAAGTTTACACCATCAAGCCAAATGTTAAAAATAGAAAAGCAATTGCATTAATTGGAGCATTTCTTTTCTAAGGTGCACCTCATCTAGAGCTGAATTAATATAATGCACTCTTCTGTCACTCCTGATATTTCCATGACAGCATTTCCTTTCTCATGCAAATGCATTTATGGATGGGAAAATGCCAGAGAGAGTGGTGTGCTGGCATCCTGTTTTGTCATTTGCCTTGCAGTACTTTTCATTCTGCTTGTCATGATACCTCTATTGAGTAAACCTCTGATGCTCAAGGTCTACTAATATGTTTAAATGGTAGATCAATGTTGTCTCTCTCTGCACAAGATAGTCATAATAAATTAAGCCTCTTTCAGAAGGCTGGCAACTGAACTGCCCTATAAGTTTAGCATGTTGTGCTGGCAGAACTTTGTTGAAGAAAGGAAGAGAAGGACTAAACTAGGAAGAGGCAGAGAGCAAACCGACAAAAAATCAGTTACAGAAATGAATCTTAGCATTTCCACAAAGAGCAAATTGTCTGCTAGATTCCAAGAAAGCGATACATGCACTTGGCTTGAAGCATCTGTAGCAATTAACAATAATGAGCTTCACTTCTAAATAAATGAGAACAGACCTGGGGGGAGATGCTTCTATCTAAACAGTCTGGCAAGGGCTGTGTTCCCTAAATAACCTTAAGTGAACTGACATATTCCAAATGATCAGAAGCCAGTTTTTAGTGATATCCCCTTTGAGAAGAGGATAAAGCCAGGATAGATGTACTCCTGAATAGAATGGTGCTGTGTGTAGATGAATGGTCAGTAGCTGGTCACCCCTGTACAAAGCCCAGCACTTGGGAGTGTCGTCTAAGCTTCCCTGCACAGGAAAATGAGGGGGGTGGCTAAGCAACAACCACAGAAATAGGACTTGGCAACAGGTTATCTTGGAGTGAGAGTAAAGTTGCTTCAGGGCCTTGCCAAACCTGTAGCCAAAACTGAGTTAAGGACTCACCACACTGAGTCTGCAAGATGGCACCCTGGTATGAAACAAGTCTGATCTTCTTTAACATATTTAGTCACCAATAGAGGTATAGTCTTATAGCAAGTGTAGAAGTGAAAATGTTAGCATCCTGATACAGGAGTTCTATATAGGATGGTACAACCCCAGAGATTCTGAGTCCCTCCCTAGCTTCAATGTACAGGTAGCTCGCAGCTTTTGTGCATTTAACTTGTGCACATTCAGCTTTGCACGCTTTGTAGTAATAATTATAATAATAATAGTCCTGGATGTATTGTAATTCCTTTGCCTTCACTCTATTCAGACCCAAGATATTTCCCTTCTCTCCCCCACCCCATATCCCTAAATTGCAGCATGCAAAGAAAAACACACTACCTTTTTTTAACTGAAAATGCACTTCCTTATGCCAGGTCGAAAAAAGCCTCACCTTCCAAAATATCATCTTTCTACATACCAGGTTGCTCATTTCTCTCTCTGCCCCTCTTTCAAAGGAAATTCCAATGAGAGACAGGTGGTCCCATGGGTGCAAGCCACCTTAGGTCTGGGCTTGACTCACTTGTGGGTCCTGATTCATCAGTGACTGAAAGACTGTAAACAAAACAGTGTCAGGAACTTTTTTTTTTTTTTACATATTTATAGGCTAATGGGGAAACTTGAGAGTTTGCATTCCAATTGTGGGACTATGCAGCTTCTTTTAAAATTGGTCCCTGAGAGTCCAGGTTTGCCTTCACTAGCAGTTTTTGGTCCTTTTTAAAGAAAATTCTTCATTTCTGGCCTGTTTTTACATTGGCTACTATGGCAACAGACCATTCAGGGGGAAAGGCGTTCTTCTGTACTGAAAGAAAAAGCAAAGGAAAGTGTAGCTACTAGAGGCATTTGCTGTGGAGGGTCAGCCCAAGCCTTTTTGCTGCCTGAGGCAATGATAGCACATGCCTCATTCCATGTACAAACCCAACCAAATAGGCAGCTAAATCTTACTAGGGTGTGACAGTGCCCTCCACTGCTCTTGAGAGCAGCAGCCTAGTTTAGGAGAAGGCAAGCCATTCTATATGGCACACACAGCTCTGCCCCCTATCACTTACCTCAGTATCTGCTGCCTGAAGCAGCCGCCTTAGTCTACCTAATGGTAGGGCCAGCCCTGTTGATGTGGACAGGGCACCTAAAAACAAACATAAAGGTAAAGGTACCCCTGCCCATACGGGCCAGTCTTGACAGACTCTAGGGTTGTGCGCCCATCTCACTTAAGAGGCCGGGGGCCAGCACTGTCCGGAGACACTTCCGGGTCACGTGGCCAGCGTGACATCGCTGCTCTGGCGAGCCAGAGCCACACACGGGAACGCCGTATACCTTCCCGCTAGTAAGCGGTCCCTATTTATCTACTTGCCCCTGTAGGTGCTTTCGAACTGCTAGGTTGGCAGGTGCTGGGACCTAAGAACGGGAGCGCACCCCGCCGCGGGGATTTGAACTGCCAACCTTTCGATCGGCAAGCCCTAGGCGCTGAGGCTTTTACCCACAGCGCCACCCGCGTCCCCAAAAACAAACATACTTCATTGTAAAGGCAAAAAAATGACACAGCTGTCTCTTTAACCCCTCCTGGTGCTGTACAGCTTTAGAATACAAATGTGGAAAGTATCCTATGCCCCAAAAGACCCTATTTACCAGGGATTTGCCTGGTAAAATATCTGGTCCTATTTTGCAACCGTTTTGTAAGCTTCTTCAAGGAAGTCTTGTTATGTTTAAAATGTTGCATTCCTAGAGGTTATCCAATTTAGGGTTCCTTCAATCTCTGGGTGGCACACTAGTAAAGAAGAAATAATAGCCATTTCTTACCAGCTTCTCTCCAGGCTAGTTTATGCACACTCTTACACACCTCTCTATCCTTCATCCAGTCAAACACAAAGCATTGTCAGAGTTCAAGGACACATTGCAGTCTGGCAAGAACACTCAAGGAGGATGAGAAGCAATGCCAGTGCAGGGTGAAGCCTGGGGATAGAGGTTGGGGTTGGGGTGTGGCATTAGGAGAGTCCTAGGGCTAAACAGAGAGACCCAGAGACTTGCATTTGGACCCAAGATGAGGTTTCCTACCCATGTTTAATGTGGCATTCACATGAAGGACTAGTCTGGTCCTTAGTAAAGGGTAGGGGCACCTTTACTTTACTATGCATGTGTATAAATGCATGCTAGTCCAGCACTCTGTCATCCAGTGGCCAATCAGATGCTTATGAGAAGCCCACAAGCAGGACTTGCGTGCAGCAATGCTCTCCCTGTTTGCAATTCTCAGAAGGTATCCAGAGACATACTGCCTCTGACTGTGGAGGCAGAATGTAGCCACTAATAGCCTTATCATCAATGAATTTGTCTAATCCTCTCTCAAAGCCTTCCAAGTCAGTGGTCATCACTACAGAGTCACTTCTCACACTTTCCTTTAGGTTGCAAGCCTGCAACAGGGCCCTTGGCCTTTTAAACATTCTATGCAGTTCCTTGTGACATCAAGTGTTTGTGATTTATTTATTTTAAACTCTAAACCATCATGCCCCTCATCTGGACCGAGGAATGCCCTAAGCACCTGTATTTTACTAAGTTAACATTGTAGCTCTGATAAACCAGACAAATCAACAGTGATAATGAAAACCATTAGAGGTGATGGCTCCACTGAAAGGTTACAATATTGAAAGTGTTGCTTAAGAGCTATCCATGCTAAAATATGTCATACCTGGAGATGTCTGGCATTGAACCTGCGACCTTCCACATGCAAGTAGGTGCACTACCACTGAGCTACATACCTTCCCACCTTTGCCTGGAGCACCTTTACATGCAGAGCCCCCCTTTATATGCACCCAATGTGCAGTCACCAGAGGCAGGGGGGAATGGTGGTTAGTGATCCCACTCTCCTATGTGTGTTCAGTGAATGCATAGGAGCTGCAAATACACCCTATGGTGACTGATAGTGCACCTCTGAATGCAAAATAGACACATTTTTGTCTGGATTTATCCTGTCATAAATCTAGGCAAGATCTGCATCAGTTACCTCTGCCATTTGTGTTGCCAAAGTAACTCTGACGCTAAAAGCTTGTATGTGTAGACCACATGACCTGTAACCATGGAGATCTCATCCCTGTGATTCGTCACAACGTGATTTAGCTGCTTGTTCCTTAGCAGCACCGGGGCAAGGCAGATGGGGAAAGGAATTAATTAGAGATGGGGAATTTATCTTTTTGCAGTGTAACTGACCAGTGGCTTAAATCTGTCCTCCAATGATGCTCAACTTGTATTAGTAGAAAAAGCTACCCACAATCCATCAAGGTTCTATAACAGAAACAGCATGAGCTAGGGACTGGAGGATACTGCTAATATCCAGTTGGGGTGTGTTAAACACGACAAGGGTTTGACCTAGGAATATGCGAAACTCCATTTAGAAATGTCCTCTGTGATGCTTTACATACAGCTGTGGAGCATGCCAGGGGCAAGAAGCGCTGGGAAAACCATTGCAGAGGTGAGGGGCAAGGAACACTGGGAAATTAGCAGTGTGTGTGTGCTTGTTTGTTTGTTTGTTTGTTTAGTGCCATCACCACAGTACTTCAGAGCTCAAGAAAGCAGCTCCTTGCCACAAGGAGCTTACCATCTAAGAATTGGTATGGGAAAAACAATATGAGAAAGAAGGCAGGGGAAAATAAGGAAGCAATAGGTATTTGTTTCAACCTGTCTGTTGAACATTCATTCTGATTTTGTTGCAGGAAGGTTATACTGTATGTCATTGCATCAAAACGAGCAGTATCCTACACTTTTCAATGCATTCTCCCATCACTTTCCTTGCCACAAAAAGTCCCATCATTTGGGGAAGCAAGTTTATTGCACATGAACTCCCAATCCACTATCATTGATAGCAACCTGGATTTGCCTTACCCAAAACAATGCCCTCAGTCTAGAAGCACCCTCAGTTGCCCATGCTTAGGCTTCTCGACTGGCTGGATCACAATAAGGCATGAGAGATGGGTGATTGTGCAAAGGCTTTGTGGGTTTTGAAGAGGGATGTGAAAGAAGGAGGCAGTTCCAAGCATGCACTAGCAGAGGAGTAAAATCAGAGCCTTTTGAAGAAGTAGGAATCCTTCAGATGGTAGAGAGTGGTGGAGCTGGAGCAGCAAAGCTCATGAGACAGATGCCAGAGAAGGGAGGAGAGAATGAAGACCTCTCTTTCCCTTTCTCCATTCCCCTGTTGCTAATGAGAGGCCAGCAGCAAAGGTATGTGGGTGAGAAAAGACAGGAGAAGAAGCAGGAGGCTGGATGCTCCCAGGCAGGACCAGAAGAGTGCTTGCTTTTTCCCCTTTTCCCTCCAGCCTTTTTTCTTGTGGGTCATGTAGTTTAGACAGGCAGGAAGTCTCTTGTTTTAACTTATGGTATGTAAGACTCTTTGGGAGTCTTTTTGGCTAAAAAGCAGGGTACAAATGCAATAAGTAAATAAATAGTACTGGGCTATCTCCAACAACTGCAGAGATAGAGGGATAGGGGCTTCCCTAGTGTGATTGCGGCAAATAGCTCATACTCTTTGCTGCTACACTGCCATCAGACATGGAGTGTGGTGTAGTGGTTAGTGTCAGTCTAGGCTGGGTTCAGATCTCCACAAAGCTTACTGGGTGACTTTGGGTTCAGTCACCCTATCTCTGCCAAAAGTACTACATAGGGTGATTACAACGATAATAGTTAGCAGTGGTGGCAATAAAAGTTAGGGAAATTGTGGAATAAAAATGCAGTAAATAGTACTCACTCTCTTATATCAGGTTCTGCATTTTCTGCTCACACAGAAGCCAAATAGCCATTGATTATTATGCAGCAGTTCATCAGGAGTAGGAGAATTCCCTACAGTGCACATTTCTTAGATTCAGCAGAGCAAGAAAAGGAGGTCCGTATCTCCATGTCTGAAGAATACAGTGGTCTCCTTAACTTAGGTGGAGAAAAATTTAAACAGCACAGTAGATAATGTTGCATTAAATGCAGGTGTCAGCGTTGGTTTTAAAATTCAACCAGCTCTGGAGATACAAACGCAACCTGTATTGCTGGAACATGGCCTAATGCCCTGATGTTACATTATATGTGAGACTACATGTTATCCACCAGTGTGGGTGAAATGCTTCTTTCTTCCCTTTGGTTTGATGTGATGCAGTAATGATTCATTCGGTGTTGTGGCTGTGTTTTCTGCTACATTTGACTATGAGTTTATTACCATATGCCTCTGAAGATCTATCAAACCATGCACAAATGTTTGTGTTTAGTCTTTACTAAAAAGCAGCTACAGAGGGAGGGAGCTATCTGACCAAGCGTTGGTGGAGGGCATTGATCCAGTTACTGTCAGTGAGCTGCAAAGCAGAAGGCATGCAGACATAATATAGGTGCCTGTATCTTTGCCCCTCGGTGACTAATAGCAAGACTTCCCAGGTGAGCAGTTGGATGGGGGACCATGGAAAAGATTGGCAACTCTTGCCACCTCTATATTATCGCCTTGATCTAACTCATGGTCAGAATACAGCCTGACAAAGACCCCTATGTAGATCTATTATGAAGAAGAGGCAAGGGCCCCACAGAGAATCCCAGTACAACTGGGACCTAGAAAGGCCCATTATACTCCTTAGGCAGCCCAAAATACCTAACAACAATGGAAGCTGTCCTATATTGAGTCAGACTACTGACCCATCTAGCTCAGTATTGTCTACACCAGAGATAGGGGAACTTTGGCCCTCTAGATGTTGTTGTGTTGTTGGGCTGCAACTCCCATCGTCCTTGACCATTAGCATACTGCCTGGGTCTGATGGGAGTTGGGACCTACCAACATTTGAAGGGCCACATGTTCCCCACCTGTGGTCTACACTCACTGGCAGTGGCAATCCGTGATTTCAGATAGGTGATGTTCCCAGCTCTACCTGCAGATGCTGAGGATTGAATGCTTCCTCTGTGAATCCACATCCTTAGTGTAATGGTATTATGGACAGAAACCTCACAAACTGCTCTTCCCTTTTCCCACTTCCATATGCAGCATATAAACCAGCTGTAAGAAATGCAGGTAATTCTTCCAATTGTAATGTGGCACGTGAACCAGTCCTGAGAGGGCAGTACTTTGCAAACTGAGAAATGAAACACAAGGCAATTAAGTGTTATTGTATCCCACTTGAGTCAGAACTCCTTAAACATTTACTCGGTGCATATGGGGGCTGGTAAATTGTTTCAGTTAGACACTAATGACTTCGTGCTTTTAGATAAATTCCAAATTAGCCTGAAGATTGGAAATGGTGGATGGGAGTCTCAGCAGTCTTTATTCAGCTGAGTAATAGAGGTGGCAAAATACACTGGGGGAAAGGAAAAGGTTGAACTGGAAGGATTCACCAAGCTGCTTTCTGTTCTCGAGTCCAGACCAGCTTCATTTTACTGGCACTTTCATTGCTTATCTCATTGCTGATTTGTTCCTTCTGGACCACTTATCCCCACTTGGCCTTGAAGCTCACTGGGTGACCTCAGGCCAGTCACTGCCTCTCAGCCAAAGTGATATCACAGGGTTGTTGTGGGGATTAAATGAGGAGGGGAGAAACCATGTTCTTGGAAGAAAAAAGTGGGATATAAATGCAATAAACATATAAAATAAATCATTTATACAGTTATTTCATAAAATAACTGCTTGATATACACGGTTTGATTGTAAAAAACAAACAAAACTCAAAATGGTTAAAAATAGCTAACTAACACACCTTTTAGCAACTGGTATTGTGTTCTCAGGGTCTAAAAGCAGGAGGGGGGCAGGCATATGCCTGCAACCCCCAGCCCTACATGGATGTGCCAGGGATTGAAATTGGGGCCTTTGGCATACAAACCAGCTTCTCTTCCACTGAGCTGTAGCCCTTAAGTAGGGTGGTCTGTTGTAAAAGAGGACAGGGTCCTTTCAATTTTAAGTTGTGTAAAGAAATAAAATAAATAAATAAATAAATAAATAAATAAATAAATAGTTGTTACAGAAGCAAGAACAAAGAGCCTTCACAGCAGAGGAGACAGCAATGCTTTGCACCAAATATTTTCTTGCCTTTTCAGTATTTTTATTTGGCATATATGTTGCTCACAGTCAAAAGAAAAGCAGGGGGAGTCAACATGTTGCCCTTCAATGGCCAGGGATGGTTAGATTTTCTGTCCAAAAGCAGCTGGACTTCCCCTGGAGTAAAGTAACCACAATGAACACTTGTAGATTACACTGCTTTTTCAAAACAGAGACACAGAGAAAGAATAGTGGACATCTCCAAAAGTGGGTCTTTAAACTTGGCTAATTCTCTTGCTGCTCTCTACAACAAAACTAATTTTCTGTCTCCTAGAAATCTGATACAGCTCCATCTATGCATACAATTTCTTTTTTACAGTTCTCTCCTAACTCCCTCCATCTGCATTCAATACACAGAGCAGCCTTATTTTTATATATTAAAAATTGGAATCATATTGTTTTCTTTCCCAGCACCTGTTGCTCAAATTATGGAGAATTTGCCTATAAGCACACCTTGAGCTTTTCCCCAGAGGGTTAAAGCTGATACTGTGTATGAGAGAAAAATGCAAGGGAAGCTTATTTCCTTCCACTGAGCATGAGATATGGGCATGCAGCAACTACTTTAATCACCATTTTTTGGCTGCCAGCCCAAAACCACATATTTGTGAGTAGTCCATTACTTTTCTTTTTCTTTTGGCAAAGAAATAGATCCAGGATTTGGGTGATAAGTCTAACATGCTTGCTCAGTCATTCAGATCTGGAACTATTTCCAGCTTTGGTACAGCAAACCCTTATAGTTTGCTAAGAAATTCTAAACGGCTTTATTTGCTGTCAAAAAGATTGCAAAATAAGTGATTGGCAAGGATCCCTTGCTAAAGTATTAGTGGTCCAGTGAGGATGTGGTGTAGCAGCTACAGTTTAGTGTGAGGAGAAGGAGTGAGACTTGAACTTGTACACTCCATTCCTGGCGTAGCTGCAAGAAGAAATTTTTTTACTTCCAGTTTCCATTTACCACATCTTACATTATTTGTACCCAACAAACTGTGGTTAATCTTAACACTGGTTTGTTTGAAACAAACAAACTTCAAACCATGGGTTAGGAATGTGGCTTGTTTTAGCAATTGGGATTCTCTTAAGGGAGGGTCCTGCTTGTGTGCGGGGCTTGAAGGACCCCTCCCCCATAACCTTCTTCTATTGGCCCCACAATGTACCACTTCTAGGCAGCCAGTCAGGCTGCTTGGCACGAGCGTGAGGGATATAAATCAGCAGCAGGACGCGTCACGCTCACTTGCTTCCCACCGCCGAAGATCCACCTTCCCACCCTCTTCTGCATCGGTGGCCTGGCCTTGCTTGGGACTTTGGTTGGTCGCCTGTTTTGCGGCAGTGACCTGGTAGGAAATTTTCCACTTGGCAAATTGGCACTGGCCATTTGGTTTTCGCCTACCTCCCAGCAATTGTCACAACTTTGTAAGGTTTGGCGGTTAGGCATTGACTCTGTGGGGGATGTGGGAGAGGAGGTGCGGCCATCACTAGCCCCTCCGGAGTCCACTTGAGGGGCTAGGGCCATGCCAGGACCACGGGAACATTGGGGTGTGCTTCTGTTGATCTACATCGATGTAGCTCCCTCGTTGGGTTACCCTTCTAGACCCCCTGCAAGGGGGGCAGGAATCAGTTATAGTTCGTCAATGCCTAAGCCAATACTGCTCACTTTGTGTAATTCAATAAAGTTGTGGCCTAAATTTTGCCCAGCAACCTTAAACTTAAATATGTGTCTGTGTGAATTCTTTTATGGTGGTTGGGGGGGGGCATCCTGGGGACCTCAAGACGCAAACCATGTTTAAGTTTATGATATTATGTATTGTATATTTTTCTGTGCTGTAAGTCGCTTGGAGACCTTCAGGTGACAAGCGACTAATAAGTTTAAGAAATAACTAAAAGAAATTTAGTGAGGTACTTTTCAGAAGCTTTTTTGTTATTCTTAAGTACACAGTACACATGCTGCTTTTGCTTCAGCGAGACTTGTTCTATATGCTTGGTAATTCTATCTTAAATCTATCTTAAATCATACTTTCCACCAGTTTCCCCAGAACATACATTAAGCTAACCAGTCTGTTATTTCCCAGATCCCTACTGGATCTCTTTTTAAAAAAATAGTTTTATGGCCCTCAGAAATAGAGACTTATATTAGGAAGGAGTTGTGTATTTTCATCATAAGATTAGCAATTGCACATTTGAGGATTGCAATCTTAATATTCAATATTCTCTTTTAACATTTGGTTGAATGGGTTCATTTTTATTATCACTAATGTACTGCACACCTTTCTCATCCGATTTTTGGTACTTCAACATATTCTCATTGGGCTAAAGATTCGAGTTCATTTGTATTTGCATCATGAAATATGCTTGCATTCAAAGGTAAACTGTTTGTTTGTTTGTTTGTGTATGTGCATCACAAAGGGGTGTAACTTGGGCATTTGTTACCTTCTAGGTGAAAGAAGCAATGCAAAGAATCCATGACAGAGGCAACATAGGGAAATTAATTTTGGATGTGGAGAAAACACCAACTCCATTGGTAAGTGAAAATGAGTTTTAGGCAGTGGTGACTAATTTCTTTTTGGGACAGATGGTCACATTCACTATTGTTGAACCCTCTGGGGGGGCACATTGCAGCAGTGGGTGTTGCCCAAAATGGGCATGGCTCCCTATTTGTGGAATGTTCTCTTGACCAATTCTGTGCCTGGTTCCATGAGGTTTTGTCATCTCTTAACAATGCATTTAGAGGGTTGGACAGCATCCATTTCTCCACCCATTTCTGGGAGGGGGGTTCTTATTAAATAAAAAAAGTCCTTTGAATTGTTCCAAATGGAAGGCAAATTAGAGCTTGCATAAGTTTCTTTCTGGCTTTGGGGTGTATTGGGAGAATGGGAAGTGTGTTGGATCAGTTCCTTTCCCTACACTGTTGCCCCTACATGTCCCCTTTTCAGTTTTACTGGCATCAGCACTCTGACAATCAGCAGGACAAGGGCCATAGAAGTTTCTGCTGCTACAGGGAAGTGTCATCCAACATCTGATCTCCTTCTCCAAGGCCAGAATTCTTTCTCTGCCTTTGGCATGGAAGATCTCATGACCCATATAGCCCTGGGACATCCTCTCAGGGAACATAGAATTGCAAAGTTGCACTGGATTAACAAGAAAGGAACAGTCATTTGCAAACAGGCTTCACTTTAATTAATCACATTCATGAAATCTACACATTTTTACATCAACACAGACCCCGTGAGACTACTGTGTATATGAAGGGCATTTATTAGCAAACTTTACATGTATTTTCCTGAGGGACTGTATTTTACTTTTCTAATTTCATCAATGCCCTGCTCATTTTTTCTTGGTTGCTATATAGGACATATTTCATTGTGGTCAAAGAGTGATGGAGGATTCTACACATAATTCATTCGCTGGTTCCATTTCTTTTTATGGCCTAAGAACTAAATTTCTGAACAGTTTGCTTTCCATAACAAAAGTCTGAACTCTTGCTTTTTAATAATGTGGACACAATGCATAATTCATTTATGGAACTTATTGCTGCAAGGTGTAGTGATGGCTACTGACTTTGGTGGCTTTTAAAAAAGGATTAGGCAAATTAACGTAGGAAAATAGATCCATAAATAAGTTGTAGGGTGCCTCTAAACTGTCAGTATTTTGTGGGAGTTATGCAAATGTATGCCAGAACATCCAGTCTGTGCATCTGAAATGGATTAAAGTGCTCCGTTTCCCTAGCACAACAAATCTACTTGTTAAAAGCATCCGACTTGTTGCAGTTTGGAAAGTGATGTAGAGAATACATTGAAAAGCTTGCAATGGATGAATGACTAAAGATAAAGGTAAAGGTACCCCTGCCCATACGGGCCAGTCTTGACAGACTCTAGGGTTGTGCGCCCATCTCACTCAAAGAGGCCGAGGGCCAGCGCTGTCCGAAGACACTTCCGGGTCACGTGGCCAGCGTGACATCGCTGCTCTGGCGAGCCAGAGCCGCACACGGAAACACCGTTTACCTTCCCGCTAGTAAGCGGTCCCTATTTATCTACTTGCACCCAGGGGTGCTTTCGAACTGCTAGGTTGGCAGGCGCTGGGACTGAATAGCGGGAGCACACCCCGCCACGGGGATTCGAACCGCCGACCTTTCGATCGGCAAGCCCTAAGCACTGAGGCTTTAACCCACAGCGCCACCCGCGTCCCAGGATGAATGACTAACATCCTGCAAAAATAATAATAATGAATGCTCAGTAAAGACTGGATATAATTAACTCTCACATCAGTTTTGCACCAGAAAATCAGGATGAATGCTCATTAAAAGTAGGTCATCTGAAGTTGCCCCAAGCCATAATGGAAGTTATCTCCACTCTTAGAGACAGTATGCCATTGAGTACCAGTTGCTGAAGGCAAAACAGCATGGGAAGGCTGTTGCTTTCAAGCTCCACTGGTGATTAAGTGATAACACATGTCCTCAAACCCTTGATGAGTTAGGGACTTCCCCTGCATGCGAGGTCAGGCTCTGGTGGATTGAGCACATGAGAACAATAGTGGGTCCAATTGTCAAGAAGGCAGTTTCTGCACATCATTTAGCCTAATAAAGTTATTGACATAATATGGATTTGGAGCTGTATTCAAATTTTAATTTTACTCAGAGCAAAGCAATTGAAATTCATGGACATGGCTAGTGATGGGACTTGTTGCTTTTCTTAACTCAGTTTGCATTTGCAGTTTTTATCACAGTTGCTCAGTCCATATGACACTGATCTCCTTACTGCAGTACACTGGTACCTCGGTTTAAGAACAGCCCTATTTATGAACTATTCGATTTACAAACTCCACAAAACCGGAAGTAGTGTCCCAGTTTGTGAACTTTACCTCGGTCTAAGAATGGAAGCCGAACGGTGGAAGAGCACCGGCGGTGGGAGACCTCATTAGGGAAAGCACACCTTGGTTTAAGAATGGTTTCATTTACAAAAGGAATTCCGGAACGGATTAAGTTCGTAAACCGAGGTACCACTGTATGGGCTTGTTGTGCAGCCTTAAATGTCAACAGTGAACTTGGTTCTGATGTCAATCTTTATCATTCTAGCCAAAAGAAATGTGAGCTGCAAATGCAAATCACCTGCCCCCAGGGCACACAAGAATGACTTCTGTCCTTTGGCCCACCTCCCAGTATGATCCTTTCTTCGCCTCACAGTGGGATCGTGTATTTGAATACAATACCATTGAACTCAGTGAAACTTACTTTTGAGGAAACATGCATAAGATACGCTTTTGACTCTGATCCCTTGAGGCAAAAGCTTGGGGTAAAAGGTTCATTCTGGATAATTAGTATCACAGGACATTTGCAAGATCTCTGTTTGTGAACGTGCGTTCTTTTTTCTTTAATGGCTTTGAGATCGCTTTTTGTGAACTTCACCCCTTAGGCATAACTAATTTTGGTCCACCAATTTTAATAACTCTACTGTGAGTAGAACTAACATTGCATGTGTGCAACCTTTAATTTTAAAAAAATGTTGCCTTATGGGCCAACTCTGCTATCCTTGGCATTTTTTCTTGGTGCATTGCATAGAATCATAGGATCGTAGAGTTGGAAGGGACCAGCCCCCTGCCAAGCAGGAATCTCAACTAAAACATCCATGACAGGTGGCCATCCAACTTCTTGGTTTCCTTTGTTTTGTTCCTAGATGGCCAATGACAGTACAGAAACCAGTGAAGCTGGCGAAGAGGAAGAAGACCACGAGGGGGACAATGAGAATAAAGAACGTATGCCATTCATCCAGCAATAGCTATGAGTGGAGGGAATGAAAGCGGGAAGAATTGATAGAGCAAAAGAAGGGAAGGTGACTGGGAGGTCCATTTTGTGCACCAGTGAACAAATGCTCTAGTACAGTGTGTGTTGTTCTTTTTTTGTCTGCAGTCAGCTGAGCTATAAGCTGTTGATCATTGATGTTTTGAAACTCAAGTGCCATTCCCACCCAGTCCAGTATTATAACATTCCATCACATGCCACCCAGTTTGCCTATTGAGTTCCTGTCTGAAGCCTTATTAGCATCCACAGTAAACTGAAATGTGAACCTCTTCTCTTGTGCTTTCAAAAAGGCAAGTTTTCAAGCCAGTTTTAGAAGGGTGGTTTCTGGTTGGCTTCTTCTTAAACCTCACCTATTCCATTAGCCAGTGAAATGATTATAAAAACATTTATAATCATTTATTTCAGTGGGTGAGCTCACCCACCCACCTGCCTAAGGATAATTCTGTGGTGGACAAAACGGGTATGTGTACTCCTTTCAGCACTGCATATTAGGCATTATGAGAGAAGGCTGAGTAGGCTTGATTCCTGTCATTCTTTTTTAAAAAGAGAGAGAGCGCTTTGTGAATAGGGCCTCCATGTAAATAGGCCCACATATTAGACTCGTACAACAGCTTATGTTGTTCAAGGTGGGAGAAAGCACCCACATTCTGCACCCCAAATTTCAACCTTTAACCAAATGATGGAGATCCCGAGCATCTATACAAAGAGGCAAGACTGCCTTCAACACATATGTCAATTAGAATTTTCACCAAGGATTTATTGATGCCCCCAGCGGTGCGAGGAGCTTTTAGAGGAGAGTGAGAACTTTTCTTTTGAAGCACCAATGCAGGCTGCTGACAGGACAGCTCACTATCCATTCCATCCCCTGACGATACTTCTGAACCAACAAGTCCTTCTTAAACTCTTAAGACAATAAAATACCTCATTTGTTCTTTATTGTTTGGTGTATAGAGAAATAGACTAGGTGACAGCAACAGCACTGATTGGTATAACTACATGTACATTAGTGGACAGAACCCATTAATTAGAAAGAAAAGTATTCAGTCCTGGTGCCAACAAATATGTTTACTGTTGGCCCATCTAAATTTATTGCCTTATAAAGAAAAACATACATGACAGTCCGCCCCCCCCCCCCAAGTTCTAAAAAGTTCCTTTGCCACAAAGAACTACAGAATTCCCTGATCATTCAAAAGTGCACTCTTAATATTTTTAAAGGTTGGTCAATGATAGCCATCTCTGTACATCACATTGGGATAAATGGTTATTAATCCTTCATCCAAGCACCAAAACAGAGCTGACCTAATTTGAGTAATTCTTCTCTCAGTTTGAAGCACTTCACCACACACTGATCTAACTGAGAACCATGTCAGGCCCCAGGAGAGGTCTCTTAGACTCCAGTGCCTCCCCTTCCGCACTGACACAGCTCACTCACACCCATGTAATTCTAGTATTGTACATCACACTAATTAAAGAAAACATCTCACCTAAATGTGTAGCTGAACTGTTAAACTTAACATCATTTTTCCAAGACAGCAAAGAAAAATCAGTTGCTAACCTTTTTCCTCACAGTGACAAGGATGGATTTGGATTAACACAGTGTGTCATTTTAATGATTCTCATTCTGGTATTTTTCTAATTTTCTCACATTGCGTTCTGTGTATAACTGTCTCCTTCGTTCACATGAAAATTGGATTTGGGTGGTAAATCATTATATATTGAGCCTACTAGCATTTAGCCTGACTCTAAATCAACAAAGCTACAGATATGAACAAAATTGTATAAGGATGAGAAATGCTTAAAAAGGGCCCGGCGGGGGGTGGGGGGGAGGGAGGTTGGAAGTATAATTGTCTAAGTGTTAGAAGAAATAATCAGATTTGTATGAACAATTTAGCATAATTCCAGCATATCTCTTTATCCTATTCCTCATATAAAGTAAAAGTGCCATATTGGGCTGCACTTTGCAGTTGGTGTGCAAGCAAAATGAAGCCATTTGGAATGTCATAGCCACTGGGACTGCAGCTGAGGTATTTAAAAGAAGCAGACATTCAGTTTTAATTAAAAAGTAAGGTAGAGCTAGAACAGGCAGGTGTGAGATAGAACAACATTTAACTTACAGAGCAATCCTATGCACATTTACTCAGATGTAGGTCCCACTGTATTCGATGGAGCAGTATTTCAATCAAATAATTCCTCATATGTGACAATTCACACAATAAACCATAGTTATGAATGACCAGGTGTTTCATATACATTTGGGTCATTCTTTGGGTTAGCCAGGAAAACGAAAAGAGTGGGCAGATACATCTCTCTAAATACTTTATTTGGGAGAGGGCAGGCCTGCTTAAGGCTTAAGGGTACTTGTCTCTGTTGAAATGAGCTGAGCCAGGATGTGGTTCATTTCTTTTACAGATGAACCAAAGAGAAAAAAACAAAAACCAGGAGCATGAAAAAAAATCATTTTTTTAAAAAATACCGAAGTAAACGCAAGTTGACATTTAAAGTTGATTTCCCATGGCAAACTGATCTTCTCAACGCTGCAAAACAGGTCTAGGTTATGGCTCGACCCATCCTGACACAATCACCATCTGAAACGATTTTTCAGCAGGCAGAGTTATAACGTATACCAGCATTGGAGCATTCACAAGATGAGCTCCAGTATTCACTCCAGTACAGTCGTACCTTGGTTTTCGAACAGCTTAGTTCCCGAATGTTTTGGCTCACAAACGATGCAAACCCGGAAGTGACTGTTCTGGTTTCTGAACTATTTTTGGAAGCCAAACGTCCGACGGGGCTTCCGCAGCTTCCGATTGGCCGCAGGAGCTTTGGTTTTTGAATGTTTTTGAAGTCAAACGGACTTCCGGAACAGATTCTGTTCAACTTCCAAGGTACAACTGTATTGTTGATTTAATCAGAATTGACTGTCTTACTCAACCCATGCATGTTTTCTCACAAGACAGTCCCATGTCCAGTGGGATTACTCCAAGATAGGTTTGCATAGCATAGTAACTTTAACACTGCAGATGCAAATCTAAGAAGACTTACTGCTGTCTACTTTTTGCTGCACAATTTTTCTCTTCATTTTGAACTAGGTGTGGCAAATATAACTCACAAGAACTCACACCTAAGTTATAATCAAGCATTTATCCTGAGCATGCATAAAGTATAAAGGCGGCTGCTCACTGGTCCTACTCTGTCTACTCCTGACCTTTATGTGTTTAACATAAATGTCTAAGGTGTGTTGTTTTTTAAAGTGCATTTAGAAACCCTGAGCCCTGCTCTCCACATCCTTTTTGGCATCACATGTTTAAGGCTGAACAACATTTGTTCTTGGTGTGATTCTCCTCAGAGTATTTCCATCAGACAAGACTGAAGATTAAACATTTTTCCTGAGTGTAAAGTGAAGACACTAAGAGCCTAATCAGCACCAGATCAGGATTGTTGCTTTGCTTTAGAGATGCATTGATAGGATCCAACTTGTAGGGGTCAATGTGTAGTACAGTATTCCTAAGTATCTACTTTTGTTGATGAGGGTTGTGGATTCATGCCAAATTCAAAATGGACCAATTGCATCATAGGCATTTACAAATGCTGGCTGCTTCCAGGAGCAAATTGTGCAGCAAGATACACATACACATGTGCAATGTGTTCCATTAATGAGTCACACATATAGTTCAATCTCATTCTCAGCTCTGTAGTGTTATGCCTTTTTGTATCATCAGGAAGCAAGATGTGGGTGGAACTCTTTTGTTTGCTTTGAGATCTGATTGTGGGAATCACTCCAGGAGGCCTTCCATCCCTGGGAAATATTATTTTGGAACATTGCACTGAAAGAACATTTTGCTGTCAAGTTCAATCAGAGCTGTCCAGTTCATGCAAATTTACTATAACTAGGTTGAAACTGAAATCCCACCTTTATTGACCTCCACTTAATTTGCACCATTTTCACTAGAGGCAGGATTTGATCCTGATACTTAAGATTTAAGTACACTAACAGGTGCAAACCACATGAGACATTCATTCATGTTCTCTCTCTCTCTCTCTCTCTCTCTCTCTCATTCCTGGCTTGAAATTCTCAGAAAACTGCATTCTCCTACCATGCCAACATTGCATTGTTGCTCACTTGGAAAATGAGCCCCATACACACTCCCATCTGTTAGAGAGATGACTGGGAGCACAAGGCCATTTCAAACTGTATGTTCCTTGTCTGGATATGATGGCACTACAACAGTGCACATAATCACCCAATGCCCAATCTCAATTGTCCAATCAAACGCTTAGAAAGAGATTTAGAGAGATGGCCCATTTCAAATACATTGGGGGAGCATGTAGCTGTGTGTTTGCTCCTCACAGATTTTTTTTTTAAAAAAACCCATTGTATTTTGAAAGTAAGGTAGCGTCTAGCCTTCAAATGATATGCTAGTGTTCCTTGCAAGAGAGTATCCACATATGTAACTACTCCACATGCATTTTGAAGTGACACAAGCCTGCAAAGACTATGTCACCTTTTGTTCTTCACATCTAATCACAAATTTAGCGCTGGCTTTCATGGGATTACTCTGAGGGACATGGCCCTATTTCTTTAAGTACAAACAGTTGAATCACCTCTCTTCCGGGTAGTAGAAGAGACTGCAGAAAGGGAGTTAGCATTTCCTCAGTGTTTTACTGGTACAGGGGAAACGGAATCATTACTGAACTCCAAACTGTAACACTGTCAGCGGGGCGCTTTCAATTTCTCTCTAATTAATTGGTTATTTTCTCCCAGTGAAAGCAAATTATTTCTCAATTTCAA
Source organism: Podarcis tiliguerta (assembly GCF_965153285.1). NCBI lineage: Eukaryota > Metazoa > Chordata > Lepidosauria > Squamata > Lacertidae > Podarcis > Podarcis tiliguerta. Next base: position 46,043,750 of record NC_139541.1, read on the forward strand.
TAATGGAACTGTGAAGGCCTCTCTTTACCATCAGCCTGAAGGAAGAGAACCGGAACACTTGTTTTAATTGTTATTTGTTGCTTTAGAGCTTTTGTTATATTGTGCCTACCAAGCAAATGATGTTTACATGAAAATATGAATAAAATATTAAGCATAGCATAAACTTTGGCTGGTGTTGTTTAATAGAGAGCACTGCTCCTGACCAGATGGGCCCATAGTTCAGTGGCAGAGTAGGCACTTTGAATGCAGATGTTCCCGAGTTCTGTCCCAATAATCTCTGCTTAGAAGGACCTAAGATAGCAAAGGTAAGAAAGACCGCTAGCCTGAGACTTTGTAGAGCTAATACTACTCCCCTGTATAAACCAAGGAGAACCCTGGGAGGAAGGGATAAAGAATGTCCAGCATTTGCTTCTATTCCAGCTGGGTTGGTTTGGTTTTGAATGCTTGGTTATTCTTGCAATACAAGATTTCTACTTGCAGGGAACTTTTAACATGAAAGAGCATTCAAAAACACGACTCCCTACCTGCAGTCTGTAGTGGAACAGGGAAACTGCGGCCCTCCAGAGATTGTTGGACTACACCTGCTCTGCTCAAGGACAGTTCTTTCTGACTTGGAGGCAATAGGTCTGCTTTCAGGTGAAGTTTTACAAGTTTTATTAGCTACACAGCACACACTTAGACATAAGGTGCACATATGTAATTACTAAGGCAAACTACTAGCATTGAAGGACTGTCATAGCATAACCCTTCCTGTGCCCATGACTAACTGAAGTCCCATTGAGTGTAACAGTTTGTGCAATCCTAAACATGACTACTCCTATATATGCCCCATTTTCAATGGGACTTAGGGTGCGTCCAGATGACCTGCTTATTTAGCATTCATCCTTGGCTTGCAGGGATATTAGTAGGGATGTCTGCTGGGTTTGGCTGAATCCTGAAGCCAGAACCAAAGCTGAGATGGGCCCCAGATCATCCCAGGGCAGAATGTAGGGAATGTGCTAAGGAAGCAGACCTCCTCAGAACATCCCAATCAACTCCAACTGTGGAATCTGAATTTGTGATGGCAGTCTGGAAGTGCCCTTACTCTCAGGCAAGTGTGTCTAGGGCTGTAGACTTAGTCTGAATGGAACACAAAAACTCTGTGGTCTCACTGAATTTACATGAGATGGTTAAGCATGTGCTTAAATTTCACACTGTAATAATCACTAGGCAGGACTGCCATAATACACCATGTGCTTGGCTACCATTGAAGACTTCAACAGGTAAAAAATGTAGAGCTTGCTTGCCAACAGAAGTGAGTTGAGATGCTCCTAGCACATCTAACCCATATTTTCTCAGCTGCACAAAATGATACAGAATCCAATTTAACTGTTTTTCTGTCTCGTACATTGAAGATTACATGTGAAAATAAAACTTTACATTTGATCATCAAAACCTTTTCTTTTCCTTTCCAAATAGGTACAAGTTTTATAGTTAGGATTTAATTAGTTTTTCAAAATCACAGTTAGCAAGCAGAGCTATAATTATAATATGAATGGGAACAGGCTCAGGCATGTAGGCAAAATATGAAACAAGAGTCAAAGAAAAAGCAAAAACAATCATTTGGACCATATTGGGAATTTTAGGAATTCTTTCTCCATCTCTGTAACTTGGACAAGATTTATTTTATCTTCTTTGCATTTTTGTTTGTAATTCCTTTCTTTTACAAGATACTATAGCCTTAGGCATATGTTGCATAGGTGCAGGGCAATGCTGTCTTCATTCAAAAGTGGGGTCATGCTATTAGCCCAAGGCTGCGGAACCTCACATCTAGGCTTATCTGTCTAGCCCTTGAAAGGCATACTTTCTCCCTAAGCTGCACCCCCTCTTCTGAAGCCACATCACCTTTTTGGCCCTGATTACAGCCTGCTTGAAGTGCTTTTTCCTGACTTGATCTGTGTTCTATCAAGAAAAGAGGTCTTTTTTGGATTCAGACAAGGCAAAGAGCAGCACACCAAGTCTGTTCCTTGATAAATGGGTTTAATCTGTAGGCCAGTTGAAAAACAAACAAACAGGAAACAAAGAGAAAAGCAAAAGCAAAAGATAGACAGCTTATGTTCCTTCAGTCACCAGGAATCCCCTGGAAGAGCAATGGTAGGACTCCTCCAATGGCTAATAAGTAGCACCTTATACAGTCATGGTCTATGCTGACGTTCATCAAGGTGAGTTTCCAATCCCTTTTATATCTTGGCATCAAACATTCTCATAGACCTTATGACTAAACACCACTGCTCCTTTAACAGATGGATAACCTTGAAGCATTGCCAAGAGCTGTCCATGACTAAGAGCTGCCCACAACCTTTATTAGAAGGTGTTCAAACCCAAGATAATGAATATTGCTACCTAATTAATGGGCTCCAGACCCAGATAGAAGCATTGGGCAGAAGAGGAGCAATTGTTAGGATAGTTGGGCTGGGAGACATCCATTTGCATGTGTAAGGAGTTAGCTAAGAAGAGATATGCTGCCATAGGGAAAATGGGATACGTTTTCAGGAGGATGGGGGTAGGCCTATTCCCACCCCATATGGCTGGGTGCCATGTCACCCTAATGCGGGGCTAATCTGTGTGTGAGTTTAGGCTGATGCAGAATCTGGAAGAGGGATAAGGAGGCTTGGATTGCTCTGTGTGCGAAATCCTAAGCTATGGCTTTGGAGACCCCCTCAAAGCCTCATGAGAAAGCAATAACTGTTAGAGCGTTGATGCTGTGAGCCCTTCCATGGACTGTATACATGTGCAAATAAAACCACCTATACTAAACATGCCACAGCCTCCACTAACCATTCCAAGGAAACCAAACCCTAGGTATGCACTGGCATCCCTAGAATCTCTTGCTGCTCTGAAATTGGGGTTCATGCAACAGTACACATTTTTGCAAAGCAATTTCCCCATATACAATACACTGGTACCTTGGGTTACAGACACTTCAGGTTACAGACTCCGCTAACCCAGAAATAGTACCTCGGGTTAAGAACTTTGCTTTAGGATGAGAACAGAAATCATGCTCCAGCGGCATGGCAGCAGCAGCAGGAGGCCCCATTAGTGGTGGTGCTTCAGGTTAAGAACAGTTTCAGGTTAAGAACGGACCTCCGGAACTAATTAAGTTCTTAACCTGAGGTACCACTGTACATTAGAATGTTATTTTCACTACTATATGCATTTTTATACACAATTTACCTTACTATATGCATTTTTGTACATATTGCTTTACTGGAAAACGACAATGTAAAATTCAGAAAAGTGTAGATTTTGAAGGATAGCTGTGGTTCAGTTCTTATATTGTTTTAGGAAGTATGAATTAGGTGAGTTCACCTTTAAATGTGAATTGAATTTTATTTATCCCCCATCCTCACTCAGATGTATTGTTGCCTGGCCAATTATTCCCCACCCCTAGATAGCCGTGGGTCTCAGTTCATTCCTGCACCAGAGACACTCAGATTGATAGTAATGACACTGCATTAGAGGGCTCATTAAACAGGCTGAAGTCAGATCTAGGAAGTGAAGGAGAAGCATCTAATCAGGAAATTTGCCAGCAGACGCATACAATGATCAATGCAAAAAGCAGACCTTTTTTTGTCCTCTCCCTTCAAAGATAATGTTATTCAATCCATAAGGCAGACTCGGGATAACACACTCCATTTCATCTTTTGCCCACGTAAAACACATCAAAATCAAAGGCTTCTCCCAGTGCTCTGAGGAATATGGACTTTATTCATCAGTAGGATGATAATGCTTGCAGCATCTCTAGCCATTGATTCAATATATAGACATGTGCACTTTCTCTGTCTCTGTGATAAATTGGCCTTTCTGTTCCTTTTTTTCAAAAAATAGGAAGCCATGGATATGACAAGGTTGATTAAAGTATCTTTTGCCCCCCTTTTGTTTACCTTAGGAACGGTTCTCCTGGGTTTGTCAGCCAGGGATGATGATAAAGGGTAGCAAGGGGTTAGTGGACATACGCCCCCAAATCTTCCTGCTATCACATTCACTCTCCCAGCTTACAGTCACAATATACTAGGGGTCTATAGAGCATGGATTTAAATTGTGTTCCCCTAATAATGGTCCACAGCCTTTTCACTTCTTCAAACTAGTGGGTTTTATCCAGGTAAGCCCTACTCAAAAGAACCATAAGAATGAGCCAGTTCTTAGTAAAATTAATGCTTGATACAATCCATGGTTTCTGGAGCCACCCAGTTATCATTACCCACCTGATAAGATGTTAACTACAGATATTCCCTTTTCAACTAGCCTTCTGTGATTTTTACCCCAGTTGGATTCTATCCTAGGGCTGGATTAATTTTATGTCTGTGCTGTTGTTAAACTGTTTTTATAATTGTTGTTTTTATTTATGCAATTGTTTCAGCTGTTTATACATATAAAACTCTTTTACATAGATTGTAAATTGCTTTGAGATGCTTCTTGGGAAGGAAAACATGACACAATCGTTCAGTGACCCATTCACTAAAACAGGCCTCTTTGCTCTTCATCATTTTCAAATGCCCATCACAGCATCCTTGACTAAATATTTTCTGACAAGATTGCTGCTTAGTACAGAAACGAGAGGGGGGAGAGGCTTCCCCCCCAACCCAGACTGGAGGCAGACAATTCTTTTTCCACGAGGAATCTAAGATGGCATAAAATGGTACCCTCAATCTTAGTGTACATACTCATTTCTGCTCCCAGGCTCAGGGATCAAATAGCTTTTCCATGTTTCGGCAATGCCATAAACCTTGTATAACCTACTGACCAGAAATGGACGCATGATGAAGGTGCAAAGCCATTGTGACTAGTAGCCATTGATGGCCCTCTCTTCCATGAATCTGATGAATCCTCTTTTAAAGCCATCCGGGTTGGTGGCCATGACTGCCTCTTGTGGGAGGGAGTGCCATAGCTTAACTACACGCTTCAGGAAGAAGTACTTTCTTTTATCTGTCTTGAATCTTCCAACATTCAACTGCACTGCAAGCCCATGAGTTCCAGAGCTATAAGCATCTGTCTGGGCACCGTGGGAAGCAGGTTACTGAGCTAGATGGAGCTTTGGTCTGATCCAGCAGGGCTCTGCTTACACTCTTTTGTTCTTAATTGCAGTGGACAGGAAACTACTTTAACTGCCTCAGCACAAGCCTCAGGTTCCAGTTCATCAGCAAAAGGAAGCAGAGGCGATGCAAAGGACAAAGAGCAATGAGAGGCTTGGGCAGTGCGTCATTGTCTTCTTAAGTAGGCAGTCTCTGGGTTTTCAGACGTGGTCTGTTTCCAGACTGTTGTTATTTTTAAGCGGGATTCAGCCACAAATTCAGGTTGCACAATTAAAGTAGAATCAGTCCTCTAGTGAAACAGTGAAACCTGCTTCCGGAAACCTCCAGTAAAGAAAAGTGAATGTATGGTAACAACTGTTTGATGTGCCATTGCATAACCTCTCCACAAACAAATGGTTAATTATCAGCCAATGCCATATAACTAGGGGTGGGGGTGGGGCAGGAGAAATTCAAATATGTTCACATTTAAAGGAGAACCTACCTACCTAATTTGCACTTCTCAGAACAATATATGAACCAAAACACATTTTTCCTTCAAAAGTCACACTTCTCTGAATTTTGCAATGCAGTTCTCCCTTAAAGTAATGCATATACTAGGGTAAACGTGTATGTTAGGCAAGATTTCATACTAAAATGTGTATATTAGGAGAAGCTCACATTACAATGCTAATTAATTTCCACAAGGACTGTCTTTTTTAAAGGGCAAACTGATGTGGAGATGTGGAGAACTCAACTTGAGGCTGGTAAAATGAGAAACGCGAGAAAACCAGAACGGACAGATTCGCTCATCCCTACAGTGTACACTTCCCTCAACTGTAGGCAAGCAAATGAGGATCTGGACATGTCATACATGGGAGGGGGAGGTTGGGAAGGAGGCAGGGAAGGATGCAATCAAGGAGCACTTCTTATATATAAAGTGTGCGTTTAAGGGAAAGAGGGAGGTGGGTAAGCCTCCTTTCTTGTCCCACTCATCCTTTTTTCTGAGCACTTCCCTGTGCTAACAGCCTTCACTCTTTTCCATTTCCAGGAGATCACGCTTGGCTGCGCTCAATCAACCCCACACCTCCTACAGCCCTCTGAGAAACAGTTCTGCCTGTGCTAGGAAATGCATTACTTTCCATACCAGTCTCAAGGCCACATCCTTGCCAAATACAAACAGCATGTGGATTTCCAGGTTTTTGCTCCCCAAATCTCTTACCCATGGTGGATTAATTACATTCCTTTTATTTCACTTCTCACTCTCTCCACCTGCCATTAGAACAGGAAAAGTCAGGTTGGGGCTAGAGCTGCATATTGCTTTTCAACAAGACACACCAGGCATATAGTTTTGGGCAGCAGTTTTCTAGGAAACTGAAATTGTCACCGAGAGATTGGTCCAGGATAGAGGCTGCAGTGGGTAGGTGGGTTAAGGGACTTTGGGATGAAAGTATCTTACTGTATGGGACTGCTGGCCAAAACCAACAGCTAACAGAACTGTGTGCTGTTTCACCAGATCAGGATGTCCTCTGTGTAATGAAATAGTGGCTCTGCCCACCTATGATGTTCATTGGTTCCCCTTGACCTGGAAGAACTACAGATGATTCCTTGAAAACCAGAACATTGCCTGGGCAGTCTCAGTGTCTGACTCCTGGTGCTTAGCACCACAGCTGTCTATGATCCTGGCACTGAAGGGCAGTGTTATTTACAGGGCAATCAGTTACATTATCACCAAAAAGAAAGAATGCATCACCAATGAAGAGGATAGGGGTTTCATGAAATTTGCACACGTATATGTCTAAAAGCATATTTAGAAATAATTGCTATAATTCAAATAGAAATTTATTTGTTTATTTAACTATTTATAAACCTCACTTTTATGAAAAAAATACAGTAAGCAGCACTGTCGATTTTCAGGAAGCCTTGTTTGGCTCTGAGTATTGTATACCATCTACCAGCATGAGTTTGATTAAAGTGCGGGAGGCAGTGGAAGACAGAAGTGCCTGGCATGCTCTGGTCCATGGGGTCACGAGGAGTCAGACATGACAAAACGACTAAACAACAACATTGTACACCATGCAAAAATCACAACCTATAATAAACAGGAAAAATCTAAGGAGATACATACATACATACATACATACAGAGAGAGAGAGAGAGAGAGAAATACTGGCTGGTTAAAAGAGATTTCAAATTTCAAAGTCTTGTGTAAATTACACAATTTCTAGGCAGTGGCTAAAAGAAAGCAGGGATTATTCCTTCCAAACTGCTACTGGCAGGGAATTCCACAGGGCAGGGTCCACCTCATTAAAGGCTTGGTCAGTAATAAAGGCCAACCAAACCTCAGGGATGTGGAAAACCATTTGAAATGCCCCATCAGAGGATATCAGTGATTGAGGTGACACATTTCACTGTAGCAGCAGGAAACTGACCAAGTAACCTGTGTGCCTCCCACCAACCTTGTACATTGTTCCTGCTGGCTGGGGCTGATGGGAATTGCAGTCAAAAACATCTGGAAGCCTTGTCTAGGCAAATTTCCAATGCAATTCTGTGTATGTCTACTCAAAAGTAGACATGCCAGGAAAATGTGTATAAAGTATAAAGTACTTTTAAGGCTGCAATCCTATATCCTCACTTACTAAGGAGGAAGCCCCACTGAGCGTAATCTTTCTTACATCTGAGTAAACATATGTTAGGGCTGCACTGCACATCTCGTTGATTTTAGTGGCTGATTTTAAGCATGGAGACTTCATTAGCACAGATTTTAAGCATGGAGACTTTATTAGCACAGGTTCCCTTATACCACCCTTCAATTAAAAACAACAGCCCCAAATCCTGCCCAGACCTTAAACTATCTATTGATCTATATGAAAATGTAAAATCTCTGTCTGATACTATTTTTTGCTCAAGCTGGGATGACTAGTGTGAACCTCATTTTTATTGAATCACTGAAGCAACTTGCAAAATAAATTAGCTATGAAATGGAAAATTCCTACACTGGGGTATGGGGAATCCACACATGTTGCCTTGGCTGTTCTGGTACGTCCTTCACATCAGGATCTGCCGTTAAAATAGCAGAGAAATTCATTCAAAGTAGGCTTGGCAATAATGATATGAAAGGTTGCTGACCTTACAATACTAGGCAATATATCCTTCCCTGATAGATCCCATATTCAGAATTTGAACAGAAACAAAAGCCCAGAGTTCATGTATGAAATACGAAGCTAGACGCTTAACAGATAGATGCCTATCAAATGCAAAAAAGGTGACACGACTGATTTCTTTTTCCAAATGCTGCCACCTTGAGGATGATCCAGGCAACAGCTGGCTTATATGAACTGAAGACCAGTATTTGATCTCTCTCAAGCTAGTATTGTTGTGGGATTGGGAGGGTTAGAATAAGGAGGATTCAAGGAGCCAGGTCCTGCTATTGAGTGCATTAACAGTCATAGCAAAGTTGTCAAGTGCCTCTCTCTTGATAGCAGTGGGTGCTGGTAGGGCAAAAGGCAAGGATGCCAACAGTAAGGAGGAACCAGAGCCAGATATAGAGTCAACTAATTATGGGGTTGTCCCCATCCTCCTCTCTGAATTCTACAAAGGGAATGCTGAGAGTGAGGATGCCAACAGCCAGCACCACCCACTTTACTAGATGGAAGGAGGCAAGCAGGGAGGGGAGCTGGCAGACAACAGAACCTGATGGAGAAGTTCCCCATTTGCACTAATGTAGTAGCTTCTACAGGTTGTTAGGGAAGTTACAGGTGTTGGGATCTCCGCTGCGACCGAGCTGATAAAGCTCATTTTCCGGATGAGTCCTTTGGAATTGCCCCTGACAATAGTTAATGACCTGAGCCTTTGATGAGGCCTCAGGCACATTCCCGTTCAGCAGAGAATCAAAGCAGCAGAAGTGATGAGATTTATGGCTACATCGCTATGCTTTATTTCTTAGTACGCAAACAGCAAAGAAATATACATCCTCTCTCTATGAAAGCAGAGAGCAACTGAAACAAAGGAACAAAGGAACAGGAAACCACTAACGTCACATCCCGTCTCCCGTGAGACTTCCAACAGCCTAGACTGTCTCTGGAATGTAAACAGAGTCCTGTGACTCTAAGCAGCTGCTCAGTGGCAAACAGAAACTAACAATAGGCAAATGTCCCACGATGACTAGGAAAAGGCCAGAAAATGGTTTGGATGGCGAACGTCAGATTGTCAAAGGGGGGGAGGCATGTCTTACACATACATTTTCAATTGGGAAACAGTTGCAGCTTAGAGAATCTGCTTTGCAAGCAGAAGTTCCTAATTCATTCCCCAGCATCTTCAAATAGGGATGGGAATACCTCTTGTCTGAAAAACCTGGAGAGTTACTGCCGGGCAGTGTAGGCAAGGCTGAACTAGATGGAACAATGGTCCAGCTCAATATATGGTGGCTTCCTATGTCCTAAGTTCACACACTGCAGGAGACATCTTGCTGTCCTAGGCAAAAGGCACGTATTGGACTGGTAGCTGAAGTCTCCTTCAAGCATTGGTGATGGAATAGCATCCTTCACTGCATTTGAAACTGACAAACTAGCTTATGGAATGGAGTGCTGGGCCAGGCCGGGCATACATAGCTCTGTTCTCCAACACCTCACTGCTGACACCACCACCACCCCAGCATGTCACCTGAGGAAGCTGCCTCACACTGCCTAATGTTAGAACTGAGCCTGCCTGGTGAGGATGGCATGATCTAGGTGACAAGATAGAGAAAATGGGTTGCAGTTTGAGAAATGGACTGAGAAAGATACAGAGAGCTGAGATTGGGCTGGGCAAAAGCAGCTTAGGGTGCTGGTTGTCCCCCTAGAGTTTTAGCAATAGCTGTAATATATGCAAACTTACTATGAATGGGGAACCTGTGGACATTCTAGTCCAACAACATCTGGCAGGCCACAGGTTCTCTTCCTGCAGCATGCTCAGTAGGTAGGTGGGCTGACTATTCACAGACAATTCCAGTTGTCCAGCCTTGTCAAGGATGAGGAAAGCTGTTCCAGAGATTGTCAGGATGGTCTACAAACTTCTGTTAACTTACAGGCCTGCTTTTGTCAATTAACTGGTTTCAAGCAAGAAGGAAAGAAGACTGCCTTCTTCACAAGATGCCGTTATGTCCAAAATGATTGTGAATGGTTTCAGCTGAAACTCAAACCTGAATGGATCAAGGCAGCTTCCACCACTGGGGAACTGATGCCATTATAACATGAATAAGCAACATATTTCTGTTCTCGGACTAAGTCTGAGGCTTTTTTTAAAGGAAGCTTGGCATGTTCTTACAAGCAGCCGCCAGTCTTCGCAAGGCAGCATAAGGAGCGCTTTGTTGCTGAACCATCAGGAGCCTGTAGAAGATGCAGCATTCCGTGCTGTTTACTTCATTCCAAAGATGTAATCAAAACAAAGATGTGTTTCTGCACTGAAAACTTCACTGTGCTTCCCAACCCATGTCTATATTTATGGCTGACTTCACTATAACAACAGCAGGCTCTCTTTTTCCATTAAGGATGCAGTTATCCAGTGACAGGCAGCAAGGTGCGGACCTGCCCAAATAATATCTTCAAGCAACTGGTAAATGAGCCCAGTCTCTGGGAAGCCCTTACTTTCCAAATCATGTATTTATTTATTTATCCTGCCCTTCATGGGCCTTCGTGGGACGCGGGTGGCACTGTGGGTTAAAGCCTCAGTGCCTAGGGCTTGCCGATCGAAAGGTCGGTGGTTCGAATCCCCGCGGCGGGGTGCGCTCCCGCTGTTCGGTCCCAGCGCCTGCCAACCTAGCAGTTCGAAAGCACTCTCGGGTGCAAGTAGATAAATAGGGACCGCTTACTAGCGGGAAGGTAAACAGCGTTTCCGTGTGCGGCTCTGGCTCGCCAGAGCAGCGATGTCACGCTGGCCACGTGACCCGGAAGTGTCTTCGGACAGCGCTGGCCCTTGGCCTCTTTGAGTGAGATGGGCGCACAACCCTAGAGTCTGTCAAGACTGGCCCGTACGGGCAGGGGTACCTTTACATTTACCTTTTACCTCATGGGCCTAGGCACTGCAGTTTCAAATCATAATATTATAAAATACGAAGATCCAAAAAGACACATGAAAGGCAACAGACCACAGATAAAGCATGCCTTTTGCAGCTAATACATAGCAGGCAAAACTTGTCTTCATTTTTCAGCAAAGACAACCAGAAAGCAATATAAAGCATAGAATTGTACAGATGGGTATTGTAGTCCAAAACATCTGAAGGTTGGTGAAGGTTGGTGTATTGTCTTTCTGCCCTTAGCCCCCAAAATGCTTAGAAACATAAACTGTCTTATGATGAATCTGACCATTGTTTATCTAGCACAGTAATAGCTAGAAGTGGCCCACTGGGATTTCAGAGGGAGGTCCCTCCCAGCTCTCCATGGAAATGCCTGGGATCAAACCTGGGACAAAGTATGCAAAGCAGGTGCTCTGATATTGAGCAACAGCTCTACTTCTCTTCTTATTCTGTGCGCAAGCAATGGCAGAGATTTCTCCCTTAATGCTCCCATTGCACTATCCACGATACAGCAATACAGTGGTACCTCGGGTTAAGTACTTAATTCGTTACGGAGGTCTGTATTTAACCTGAAACTGTTCTTAACAGTGCCGCCGCGCTGCTGGAGCACGATTTCTGTTCTCATCCTGAAGCAAAGTTCTTAACCCAAGGTACTATTTCTGGGTTAGCAGAGTCTGTAACCTGAAGCGTATGTAACCTGAAGCGTATGTAACCCGAGGTACCACTGTAGATAATTTCCCTCTAAGTGGGCAACATTTCCCACCAACTGCAATAACCATTTACCCATGTGCTATGGAATGATGAAATTGACAAGAGTGGGAGCTGCTTGCGGTCAGTTTTATCAGTCCTAAATGGGATTGGGAGGGAAATATCCTTTTTTATAGTAGACAGCAAGGGCCACTGTGGAATAATGGGGAGACCCAGGTTCAAATCACCACTCAGCAACAAAGTTCACTGTGATTGGACCAAGGTCACTCAATTTCTTTGTCTAACCTACCTCACAGGGCTGTTGTGAGGACAAAGTACTGCAGAGTATGGCAGCTTGAGTTCCTTGGAGCAAACGCAAGATATAAACCTAATAATAAAATTAACAGGATGGAAAGCTTGAACCTGCTGTTCCTGTTCTGTATCTGTATAGGATCATAATAAGCTCTGCAAAATAGAATTGTTTTTAAATGTTTTAATAGTTCATGTTTGCTGCCCAGGGCTCCTTTGGGAAGAAGGGCATGCATTAAACAATTTTGAGATCAACTGATACAGGGCAGAGTGCAGCTCACATTAGGAGGCCGAGCTGTTCTAACAGCCCTTAGGATTAAGAGGCCACTTTTCCAGAAAACGGAATGGTAAACCTGTTTTGTTGGACTACAACTTTCATCAGCCATGCTGGCTGCTGCTGGCTGGTGTAGAAGTCCAGCAACATTTGGAGGGCCACAGATTCCCTGTCCTTGTTACAAAGAGCATACTCTCCAGCACTGAACTATGCAGGCCTTACTCTTAAGTAAAAACGTTAAGCCCTGGATTGCATGCCTGATAAATTCAATTGGTCAGAGTTGACAGGAAGTATAAATCTGGTGTGGGAGAGGCTAAAGACTGAGAACAAGAGGGCACCTTATGCTGAAGCCTGCTTGAGTATTTTGCTCATTTAATAAACAAGGAGTGCAGCCAATTCTCTCACTACCCTTTAATAAAGCCAAACACCATCAGTTCTACAGGGCTGCAGTTCTCACAACTGCTTTCAAGCTGCTGTTGATGACTCTTGCTCACTGTCTGAAAACAGAGATGGCACAAATGGGATTTCTGATTTTCCTCCTTGTTACCATCCTTTTGCTGGATCAAACAACTGGCCAGTCTGTCCATTCCAAAGCCAGAAAACACAGCAAACGAAGGGTTAAAGGTAAGCAAACTTAGTAGGCCACAGGGAATGAAGATTATGATAAATATATTATTTGATTGTTACCTTAGTAAATTTATTAACAAGTATTATTTTATTTTTTTGCTATGTTGGTTCATCTGATTTGGATAGTTTGATTTATGAATTCTGTGATAGAAAAAGCCTGGGCACATAACATATTACACATACTATACCTGGAGTTCCCAGGCACAGATCAAACCTAGACATCTTCAGCTTCATGTGTCTTTAAAGTAGGGATGGGGAGCCTTTGGCCCTTCAGGTGTTGTTGTAGGAAAGGACCACAGCTCAGTTGCATGCTGAAGATTCCAGGTTCAGTCTCAAGGTACATCTGGGAAAAGTTCCTGCCCGAAACCCTGGAGAGCTGCTGTCTGTGTGGACAGTACTAAGCTTGACGTACCAGTGATCTGATTCAGTATAACTCACCTTCTGGTGTCTCTATGACTCCAGTCCTTATCAGCCCAAACCAGCTTGACCAGTGGTCAAGGATGGTGAGAACTGGGTAGGAGACAGGGAAATGCTGATCTCCCAGAATGAGTGGCGGGGAGGGAAAAAAGAAAGATCCCAGGTGAGGTCTGGGAGGGGCTACTACCTTCTGTGGGTGGTAAGGGTTAAGAAGTACCTTTAACAGAGGGCTCTATACTCTATTTTTACTTTTGGTAGCTGTTTTCGTTTACATTAGATTTCTATAACTTATTGTATCATGAAGAAACTTGGGGGGGGGGAGAGAAAGAACTGTCATTCAGCAACACCTGGAACATCCTCTAGCTCGGCTTTGGACCATGCCGTGAGATAGTTACTATAACAGACAGCAAATAATCATGGAAAAACCTCAAACTTGGGCAGCTCTTCTTAAAGTAACATTGTGCCATGATAAGACACTTTTGCATAGCCTGTTCTCACATTCTACCAGTAACATTCAAAGAGGCTAAAGCATGTGGGATGGGAAGGTAGCAAAGGTAATTCTCAAACCTCTACCGCACCTCTCTAGGTAGCCTCTTTGTGTCAAATATTACTGACGTGGCATGAGGATTTGAACACTCAAAACTGGCAAAACTAAAAATGCCCCTCACCTATGTAGTGTGGAGCAGGGAAATAAAGAAAGCTGCCTGCAACCACAAACTGTGGGTGTATATTGTGTACACAGCCATATAGAACCCTACTATGTACAGACTTCACCCTTCACAGGCAGCTACCTCCCCATGCTAAAGGAAGCCTGCAAATAATTCAGTGGGATTTATTCCCAGGTTAGCGGGGTTAGGATTGCAGCCTTTGTATTGCACTCTGCATTTTACTGTAAATATTTTGATGTGTGTAAACATATTAATGTATGTATATACTTACTTATTTAAGAGAAAGACGGTGACCTAAAGAGTCAAATTAACAAGCTTTGGCAAGAGGTAAACTCCCTGAAGGAAATGCAAGCACTGCAGACAGGTAAGGGTTGCTTTTTATTATTCTACAGAAGGGGTGGATAATGTCTGGTCCTCCAGATGTTGGTGGATTACAACTCCCATCATCTCTGACCATTAGCCAGTGCTGGCTCCGACTGTCAGAAATAATAGTTCAGCAGTATCTGGAGGGACACAAGTCCTCCATCCTTGCTCTGCAGGGTTGAGTCGTTTCCTTTAGTTGGCTCTCCCCTTAATATTTTTCAGTTTTAAATAACTTTAAATGCTCATTTTAAAACTGGGGATTGGGGTGGGGGAAGAGAAATAGATGGTAAATGGACTGAAAGATGTTATTCCATTTGTTGTTCCATTTTTTATCAAATGATTAAAGATATTATTAAATACATGAATACTTGGGGTGTTTGGTGCAGACTTTAAAATAGTGTTTTCAGATACCTTGTCCTGGTTTTATTTGCTAAGCACTGAGTTGACCTCATGCACAGCTAGCTTTACTTTGGCACTTTGTGTTTCTAAGTAATGAAAAGGACTTTAGATCCCTGCCCTTGGTGGACAGCCAAGTATACACCTATTTCCTGATAGTTCAGCCCATTCTGATGTCAAGACAAATATCTGTTTTTCCTTGCAGTATGCCATGAAACCAAAGTGGTGAGGTGGAGGGGACCGTTTTCCAAACATAAATAGTACAAATAACAGCCCTGGCTCATTTTTAGTTTCTCTCCGCCCCCCTCTGGCTCTTCTCCTTGGACTTCCAAAACAGCTTAAAGAGTCAGTGACATAATATAATATCTGGGTAATAAAGTCATGGAGGGCAGTTGTCCCAAGAGATCACAACATGGTAACAAGAAGGCCTGTTTTTTCAGTGCCCCCTTCTGCTACTTGTAATTGCACACAGGAAAGAGATGCAGTTTTAAAAAGGGATTATCCTGAGAGCCTGGGGACTCAGGGCACTTCCAGATGACCATCCTGATTTATTTACAGAGAGATTAGATTATGCTGGCTATTAAATGAGCATTCATTCTTATTTTTTGTGGTAAGGTTAAATGACATGTCAAAGCAAATGCTATCTCTCAGTTTCCCATCACTTTTGTTATTGCAAAAAGTCCAGCGTTTTGAGGGAGCAGGTTTGTTGTGCAGGACTTCCCAAACAACTAAAACTGCGTAACCTGAATTGTCTGGTATGCAATTGAATCCTACCCCACAATAGACATTCTCAGACTAAGTCTGAGGTACGCGTACATACTGTAGAACTGTAGACTGAGACTGGAGGTTCAACAATGGTGATATTCTAGAAGCACCCAGAGTTGTGTAAATGTTGAAATCAGCCATCAGTATGCTCTTCTTATGTCCTCGTGTTATATTCAGTGTCATCAATCCAGGGATTTATATGCTAACTTTCAGTATTTCAGATACAGAGATTGGCCCAAATCACTCAACCTCATCAAGCCTTTCCTGTTAATTTTGGGATCCAGTAAGTGTTAGTGCTCACCCGCCCAATGTCTACCCAATGCACTAGTATTAACTGCATCCCCTAACCAGGGTTCAGTTTTTTCTTTAAAGCAACCCATTGTATCTTCTACTGGGATGATGCTACAAAGAGAGGCCAACAGGCTGAAGTAGCCATTAACTCCATCAATTACTGCAAAGCAATAAGCAGCCATCATCTTTATAGCTGGTTATCTTTATGCCTGTTTCAGTAGCTTGCAAATGAACAAATTGAAACTGTGATTAGAAGACCCAATTAATATTGCCCTTAGCACATGTTGGGCTGCTTCTTTGATTTGGCAGGAAATGAAAGTGTTGTGATGAGGTATTTTGCTTCCTCTCAAAATCAATAATGGTGCAAGGAACTACAGTGCTGATGCTGTGTCTGAAGAAATGGTGTTTATGGGAAAACAATCAGTGCAAACTGAAAGTTTGTACGGGTTTAGGTTCTTAGGGCCAAAATAGATGCCCACCCATCCTAAATTCTGCCAAGAGAAATTCCAAATCCAGGGAAATTTCAGGTAGCACTAACCAGTGAAGAACCACTTTGGTCCACTTAACATGGATTCTTTAATCATTGCATCCATCTTCTTTCATTCACAGTCTGTCTTCGTGGAACAAAGGTCTATAAAAAATGCTACTTGGCATCCGATGGTGCAAAACATTTCCATGAAGCAAACGAAGACTGCATAGCCAAGGGAGGGACTCTTGCTATCCCCAGAGATGGCGATGAAACCAACGCTCTCCGAGAGTACAGCAAGAAGAGCTTGTCAGGTGTGGCAGATTTTTGGCTGGGTGTCACTGACATGGTAAACGAAGGGAAATTTGTTGATGTCAATGGAATGGTCCTCAACTACTTCAACTGGGACCGGTCACAACCCAATGGAGGAAAACGGGAAAATTGTGTCTTGTTTTCACAGTCAGCTCAAGGAAAGTGGGTGGATGAAGTCTGCCGTACTGTCAAACGATATATTTGTGAATTCCTGATCCCTTAATCACAGCTAGGTCTGCTTCCTTCTTTCACTTTTGAAAAACATATATAGTAGGGATGCCAGTTTGCAGTCATCACCAAGCTTCACAACAAATCCAGAGTCAGAGACCACACTTTCAGGTAGTTTTGTATGGGGCAGTCAAAATAGCCTTTAGTCATGATGGATTGTTGAGTCCAAGTGTATACCTCTTGATAATCCTTCCTGTTTACTAAAACTGCAAACCTCTCTTTTAAAGCAGATACTTCCTTTATTAATTAATTTTCCATTCAGTTGCAATTCCCTGTGTGCTGCAAGAAAATCAATGCTCTGCTTTGAACACTGCTAATGTCATAAACAGAGGTGATAGGACTACCAACACGGAATTGATTGTGCTGTTAGTGGTAGATCCACTATTTGATCCTAGTCAGTATCCCAGCACTGCAGGGTTAATTACAGGGTAGCTGCATCCCAAGATTTATAATGGACTGCAGGACAGAGGGAATGTGAGGTTTTGCTGTAAGCATACTGTAGATACTGAGGTATTAAATCCTCATCAGTCTGGCTTCTTAAGCACACTTCTTATTTCCAAGGCTCCTATGACATCAGGACACAGGCAACAAACTACTTTTGTTATTATTCAAAGCTTGTTATCATAAAAAGTGTCCCTGCTATCAACATACATACAGTGAGTGGGATGAATACTTCTCTGACATGTATCTTCCCATCATGCTTTATATCTAACACATTTGAATATCTTCACTCTTTGCATGATTTACACATTTCAATAAAGTTATTTTTCAAAAGCACAAGAGCTGGATGTTGCAGTGGCAATGTTGTGTTTTAATGCATGGATGTGTGTGTGTGAACAGGGGAGTCGAAGACATCCAATCCTATGTACACTTATTTGAGAGTATGTGCTGTACTTCATTTTAAAGTTATCAGCCCATTAAACACAGTGCAAGCCTATACATGTCTACAGTGGCACCTTGGTTTAAGAACAGCTTAGTTTATGAACAACTTGGATTAAGAATACTGCAAACCCTGAAGTAGGTGTTTTGGTTTGTGGCACGCCTTGGTTTAAGAATGCTTTGGTTTAAGAATGGACTTCCGGAACGGATTAAGTTCGTAAACCAAGGTACCACTGTACTCATAAGTAATCTCCATTGAGTTATGGGGAACTTACTCCCAGGTAAATGTGTATAGAATTGCAGCCATTTAAGTTTTACTGGCATAATCAATTAACTTATGAATTATATTTGTCTGTTGATAAAACCAGGAGTTCTGAAGTAAAAAGCCTAATTCGTGGTTTTGTTGATTATGCAGTTTTATTTGTGAGCCACCCTGTGCTTTATTTATTTTTAAGGTTGAGAGATAATAATGTAAATTAAAAATAGAATAAAATGACCTACATCTGTCACAGCAGGCACCAAAAGGGATCCCCTTCTATGGGAAAGGGCCACCTGTGTGCTGGCCACGAGTAGACCCACTGAAATAAATGATTCTACTCTGAATAAAATTTGGCTGGCTATATAAAATCAGTTAACTGGGTTTTTGAAAACCAATCTTATTAGTTAAACATTGCCAACCTTCTTAATTCTGAATGAACATGCATAGGAATGGGCTGCAATTCTTATTAGGAAGAACATAGGAAGCTTCCTTATGCCGGCATTATCTACTCTGTTTAGCAGCAGCCCTGCAGGGTCTGAGGCAGAAAGAGAGAGAGAGAGGTGCCCCCCCCCGCCTCACTGCCTGCCCACAATTCCTACTATCGGGTCCTGCTTGATTTGAGAGACCAGGAATTGAACCAGGGGCCTTCTGCTTGGAAAGTTGGTGTCTTACCACTGATATGGTTCCTTCCCATCAGAGTAACAGAATACATAATCATTGTTTCAGTTTGTTCAATCCAGGTGTGATCTGATCTTAAAATCATCATTCATTAGCTCTAAATAGTGGTGAATTCACAACTTTTAAAATTGTGGGTCCCTCCCCACTTTCTGTTTTTTGGTGTGTGTTTTTTTAAAGCTTGCTTTCAAAAGCATTTCCATGATTACTCAGCCAAATTTTCTCTTGGTCCTGATCTTCCACTAGGAAAGAAAAGTTATTGTTTTCCCCATTCACATTAGGAGTGTAAGTAAATGATATGTTAAGGTAAGTTGGTAGTGGTTGGAGGAGGTGTTACTGTCATCCATTTACCTTCAGCAGAGGCAGGGAGTGGCAGGCAAACCTTGGATTAACACTCCACCTGGGTTACAGGACGAGCATGGAGAAGGCAGCTGCCAACCTCTGCAAGCTGTCCTGGAAGCAGCTCTGAGTACCTTGCCTGCCATAGTGCTATACAGGCACTGGAGGTTATATTCTCCATTGAAGGGCAAAGGTCGCTGTGCTGGTGGTGGGTATTGGCCCTATGAGCCTGACTACTGCACCAGTAGTGCTGTCCACTCAAGTTAGGTGCTGAATCTGATGCTGCTATTTGAACACCACAGCATTGCACTCCTCTGCAGGCCACAGGATATCACGCTGGACCTTTGCAGCATCCACATTCTAGGGCTTGAGCTCAGGATGGTATTGGACAACATGAAAGCCTGTTGGGACCAGGAGCACTTCTTCAGAAATATTGGGATCTTCGCAGAACAGCTGCTCAGCATCCTGGAACATCCACATCTTGCTGGGCACAGTGAGCGAGAATTTGCCAGGGCTTTCTCCTGAGCAAGCCAGAGCACAGAGTGCTGGCATCTTTCAGTTCGGAAAACACATACAATGATAATGAGGAAGAAAGTTTCTCTGGGCGGGTGAAGATCATCCTTCCAAGCCAGGAGCCTAGGATTGGGAATAAAGGTGGTGCTGAAATTACATGGGGTACAGAGCAGTCTCTCTGGACTCATTATATTTTGTGATGGTCAGCTTAGCTATTGTTATTAAAATAACACAAGAAGCTGCTTTATGGCTCATCTAGCTCAAAATTGCCTACAGTAGATTATTTCTTATTTTGCACCCCACTTTGTACCTGTGTTTTCACCTTCACCCCCATTCCCATTCTGTCTCCTCTTTTCTCTCTCCGCTCTCCCAAGGAACCAATTGTAATCCTATCCCAGGGGTAGGCAACCTAAGGCCCGGGGGTCGGATGCAGCCCAATCGCCTTCTCAATCCGGCCCGCAGATGGTCCGGGAATCAGCGTGTTTTTACATGAGTAGAATGTGTCATTTTATTTAAAATGCATCTCTGGGTTATTTGTGGGGCCTGTCTGGTGTTTTTACATGAGTAGAATGTGTGCTTTTATTTAAAATGCATCTCTGGGTTATTTGTGGGGCATAGGAATTTGTTCACCCCCCCAAAAAAAAATATAGCCCGGGTCCCCACAAGGTCTGAGGGACAGTGGACCGGCCCATGGCTGAAACAGGTTGCTGACCCCTGTCCTATCCCCTCCCTTTCCACCAGCCTATCTTTTGTCACACAGATCCTGCCCCCAAACACTGACAGCTCCAACCAGCCCCCTTCAAAAACTTCATGCCCTGTCCCTACTTCCAGAAGCTCCAGCTCATCTTTC
This sequence comes from Podarcis tiliguerta, assembly GCF_965153285.1. Classification (NCBI taxonomy): domain Eukaryota; kingdom Metazoa; phylum Chordata; class Lepidosauria; order Squamata; family Lacertidae; genus Podarcis; species Podarcis tiliguerta. The sequence goes on from NC_139541.1 coordinate 46,064,168, forward strand.
ATGCTAATATATTTCTTCTTCTCCCCCCTCTTTCCAAATTTATCTAAGGATTTTCTCACTCCCATATTCCCCATAAATTCTCCAAATGCCCTCTTGATCCTCCACAGAGCTACCAATGTTCCCTTTAACCCCAAGCACTTTCAGTTGCCCCCCCATATCAATTCCTCATTGTCTCCACTCCCTTCCCCAGGAGCCCTGTCATCAGAGGCATAAAATTGCCATATTGACAGGAGAATGTACAAAATTCATTCAATATACGTATGCACATTCTCCAAAGCAAAATTCCCTCTTCATGGCTGGACTATGTGCACATTTGTCATGAGGCCTGGTGGATATGCATCATGGTCACATTAACTACTCAACTTACATACTTACCCTTAACATACTTACACAGAGAGTGAAAGCGAGAGAGAGCAGGGGTGGGGATAGTGTTTAATCTGACCACACAGGTGTAGAAAAGAAAACTGTAGGATTTTTCATAATTCATCCATATTCAAACTAACCTGCTTGATTTTGGTACTTCCTATGTTACAAGACAGATGTGAAATCAAATAATCTTACAGATTAATAACCAATCTATAGATTCATAAAACAAGTACATGATACAGCTCTATTGTACAATCAGGCAGTAGACTTTTTAAAATAATAAATAAATTATATGAAATAAATAGTTAGAAACTTTGGGTTGGAAGGATGTAAGTATACAGGCAATATGAAATGGTCTGTGTATCATTCTTTTGGTTAATTATTCGTAGCATAAAAAGATTACAAGCAGACTATTCTGCTATATTATTTTGTATACTGCACCATCTGGTGCTGTGTTCAGTTATTACACTTACAATGCAGTGCAGTGTTTTTATTATAGCTTCCTTGACTAGTGGGACAATCATACAAATAAGATGAACATTTTAATTTGTCAACTCAGTCTACATGGCAATTCATGCAGACTTTCTGAATCTGAAAACTGAATTCAGCTATATATCCACTATATACCCACCTGCAATATTTTGGGATTTGTATTTTTCTAGATGCAGTTTTTACAACCAAGAGTGGTGGGTGCTGGCGAGTTTCTCTGGGAATGCAGACTGTGGCACAAAGCAAAGTGGTTACAAAGTGCGTAAAATGGGATTTATTATCATGTGTGAAAAAGATTGCAGGCCTACTTGAAGTACAAAAACAACCGCTGAACTTGAAATTGTCAAAGCGCAACTGTTGCCAGAGGGAAAATTTCCTCTTTATTATTCTTATCAGTAGAAATAGCATTTGCAGAAGCAGCCCTCTCTTTCTGCTCCTGCTTTCAAGACTTCTCAACAACCTCCCCCCAAACCGGGGCATTTCTCTCAAAATCATACATTCACCCACATACATTTACCGTAAACATAAGCACGAACAATGACAGAGCGATACACGGGGCATAGTCAGTGCAGCAAAAACAAACTACAGAGACGCAGTTACATATAGCCCAAACTTTAAGGTGACTCTCGCACGGGACTACAAAAAGCCACACTTGCCCGCTGCAGCAACACCCGCGAGCACAACGTCGGTACTGTATTTTCCTTCCGCTGAAAGCTCGGCGTGGCACGTGCTTTCCCCGCACCCGGGACTACGCTTCCCATGATACAATTCGACCTGCGCGCCCTGGGATTGGCTCAACAGAACCGGAAAGGGCTGTCCCCCTCTTAAAAAAAAACACCAACAACTCCCCCCCGCCCCAAAATCTGAAACCTGCTTGCAAGAAGCTCCGTCACTGTGCGGGGAGGGGGAAGAGGAGGCGGGCGATAATTGAAGCGGGAGGGTGGCGTTTCTGAGGAGAACCTTCCTGGGACCGTCGCGAGGTACTATGGCGGCGCTGAAGTACGCGGGGCTGGACGACACCGACAGCGACGAGGAGCTGCCCCCCGGCTGGGAGGAGAGGACAACGAAGGATGGCTGGGTCTACTACGCCAAGTAAGTGGGAGAGGGGCAGGTGGGCAGGCAGGCAGGTGAGGAAGGGCTCCCCCCTCTTAGGTGGGCTCTCTCTGAGGGAAGGCTTGTGAGGGGTGGGCAGCAAAGGGTCGCTTTTCTGAGTGGCTTGTCCGGCGTGGGTGGGTGGGTGGTACGTAAAGTCTCCTCCTCCTCCTCAGTTTACTAGTGTAGTACACAAAAAAGTAACATTTCTCAGTGGTTTATGAGGGTGGCATGCAGAAAAGTTTTCTCTTCTCTCCTTCCCCTCCACCCTCCTAATGTCTTGGGGTGTGTGCAGAATTTCACTTGAACCTGAATGGTTTGTGAGGTTATATTGCTGAGAGGCAAGAAGTCCCCAGTGCAACATGGTTCCTGGAAATAATGAGGGTTATGATGGTGTTGAAAATATTAATAACAATCCCCTCCCCATAATGCTGTAAGGAGTTTACGCTAGGGGGGATACGAGCTGTCACCTGCAGTTGTATTGGTTTGGTTGGGTGACCTGTACAAAAGCGAACAGGGCGCCTCAGGAGCATCGCCTCTTCTCTGCCGCTACCAGCAGGTGCAGCTTGTCCTGCAAAACTCACACCTGCTGAAATTGCCTCTTCTACTCGGCTCTTAAAGGTGCAAGCATGCCGTTCCCTTTTGTATCTGACCAGCCTAAGGTTGGGGGCAGTTGCAGACCACTGTCCACAAAGCAACAGTAGCATAAGTACAGAACAAACTGAAGAAGTCACAAAGAAGCACAGGAGTCTTCTGGTATCTTCAAAGGCAAAGTAGAGCCCAATCCCATGTGTTTTTATTCAGAAATAAGCCTTTTCAAAAATAGGGGGTCCATGGCTTGGCCTTGTTTGGGGGATCTGCAGAACGGAGCTAATTAGGAACCACTGCCGTGGGAGATTTTTACAGTGGAGAAAGCTGGTGACCCTGTCAATTCCCTTGTCTCACTGTGGAATGGTCAGATGAAATGGGTAGTTGATGTGACTCCTAAGCATCCTCTTTGGCATCTTGGAACCTGAGCAGTTCCTTGGTATTTTGAGGAGTTGCGGACTATGAAACTGTGTTTGATCCAGCAGCTGTAGTTAGTGCAAAAGGCTGTAGCATGCATGATTGCTGATGGGATTGAGGCCTTGTTAACAAAGAGACCTGTGCTCAGAGATCTGCACTGGTTGACGATTTACTACTGGGCCAATTTCAAGGTGTTACCATTAAAATATAAAGCCCTTAACAACTTGGGACCAGTTTACCTTTGAGATTGCTTTACCCTGTATGGGCCTACTTGACTGTTTCAATGAGTAGAGTTGGCACTACAACAGGTGCCACATATTGCCCTTTCTGCATTTGGAAGAACTTGATTGTTTAGTGGGGCATATATACTTTGGAACTCCCCACCTATTGACACCAAGCAGGGGCCTTCACTGTTCATTTTTCTTGTTTAGATGAGCCTACCCATATGCTTTGAAAGTTGAGGTAATTTTAATCTGCTTTAGTATTTAAACTTTTTATGTTTTAAAGTATGATTGTAATTTTTTCTTTATTTTCTTGTTTTATGTTTTTGTAAACTGCTCTGTTTGTTTTTATACAATCAAGTGGTGTATAAATTTTAAGTTTAAGTGTGTGGGGGGTTGCAGGAGGGAGAGAGAATTTTAAGTTTTGCAAATGGAGGCATTACCATTAGCTGAGTAACACAGCTGGGTGCAACTCAATAAGTTCATCTCTCCTTAGAAATGAAGGTTCACAGGTTTTGCTGTAAAAGGAAACTTATAGAACCTAACAAACTTTTTGAAGACTTGCTTTTGGGCTCCTGAGCATTCCTAAGGAAGACTTTGGGCCTACCAGTTCTGTTCCTTAACATTCATACAGACACAGGTAGGTAGTCAGGTTGGTCTGATGCAGTTGAAATAAAATAAAAAAATAAAAATTGTCCAGTAGCACCATAGAGACCAACTAAGTTTGTTCTGAGTATAAGCTTTTGTGTGCATGCACACTTCTTCAGATACCTTCAGAAGTGTGCATGCACACGAAAGCTTATACCCAGAACAAACTTAGTTGGTCTCTAAGGTGCTACTGGACAATTTTTTATTTTTTTTATTTATTTATACAGACAGGTTATCTTTTCTGTGTCTTGTTTGTAATTTCCCATTTTTAACAATAATTATATCACGTTAACACCTTTTGTAAAATGTTATGCTCTACCGAGCTCACGACTTCCCTCCGTTCGTCTTCTGGTTTTTATAAAACACATATTATGTCCACACATTTGTAATAGCTTAATTCTACATATATCTAAAATTATTCAAAAGTCAAAACACATATAGAAAGTTCTTTCTTTAAAACGTTGTTTTAAAGTTTTATCTCAGTCCTGCTAGTGTTTTTATATGTTTACAATGATTGTCTATATATTGCATAAATTTACTCCAATCTCTCTGGAACGCTTGGTCGCTCTGGTTTTGGATTTTCCCTGTCAGCTTTGCCTTGGTATAAATTAGCAGTGACCCATATTCTTTCATTATAGTATTCTAGGAATTATTTGTTCCCCAAAGCAGCTAGAAGGCATTGGTGGGGGGAGCACACTGCTTTACTGCAAATGTTTGTTGCACCAGGAGGATTGGCCAGTTTTAATATTACCAATGCATAGTGGCACAACTGAGCTCTCACTTCATTTGTGAAATATATTTGTTTATATTGAAATGCTTCCCTTTCAGTCACCTGGAAGAAAGAACTCAGTGGGATCATCCCAAATCTGGGAAACGGAAACGAGTTGCAGGAGGTTTGTGTCTAGTTTTGCTGACTAAGGGTGGTTCTAAACATAGGGGGGAAAGCTATAAATAAGTCAGAAATTAGATCAGAATAAGTCAGAAAATAAAAAATTTCTATGGAAAACCTTATTTTAAAATTTCCTACGGTCTGGTGCCATCTGGTGTTGTTACATGTTTATAGCATATTCAGTTCACTGTTTCTTTACTAATGTAACTGAGTCCTAATACTAGTAAATTAGTCTGTCCCATTATCTGTGTGATAAAATCTCAAGGGAAAATAGTGGAAGCACATTTTTTTAGACCCGCTAACAATTAATTTTTTCCAATAAAACATATATAATTGTTTTAAATACACTTTTATTTTAAATTGCTATCCTGGGCACCTTGGGGAGGAAGGATGGACTAGTAATTTTTAATAATAAACTTTGAAAAGTTAAAGCCTGAGCCATCAATTTGGTGTGCCATAATTTGCAAATGATTGCAGATAATAATCTCTATGACTGGCAAACATGACATGAATAACATGAATACGTGTCATAGGAGGACCCCAATGTTGGTCCTTAAACCATTTAATCTGGAATCCTTCCTCCAAAATTTGTGAGGCTTTTTCTGTAGTGGAAGTAAATTATTGCACTAGAACTTTGGATTGTATCCAACATGAAACATCAGTGGCCATTGCCATGACTCTTCCATTTCAGATTAAATGTTGCAGTTACAATGCTTTCTCCTTTCTCATCTCCCTACTTCACTAATTTCAGATCTTCAATTATATATAGCCTTAGCGATAAACTTATAAAGAAAGGTGTGTGCAGACTAACTGAATCCCTTAAGGGCCACTAACTACCGAACAGGCATTGCTCATTTTCAGCTTGATCCAATGCTTGGTTATCTGGAAGCAAGTCTCATTGAATTCAGTGTGTGCTCAGTCCCAAAAGAGTGTGCATAGGATTATAGCATTAAAACCATGTGGAAGGTTAATTTGTTGATTGCCTTCCATTATTGTGTCACACTCTTCCTTTCCTGGATTTTACTGGTTATTGTCTCTGCCACAATCTTCAGTTGAAGACAAAGTGTTGCTGAGGATATATAATTTAAGCTGAAAGCTTTAAATTGCTTTAAAAATGCCACTAAATTTATTTTATATTCCTTCAGATTTGCCGTATGGATGGGAGCAAGAAACAGATGAAAATGGACAAGTCTACTTTGTTGAGTAAGTGAGAGAACTACAAGGGTTCCAATTCTCCTCCAAATGACATTTCTGCAGTTTGTTTTTTGATGGTCACTGGTTTCCAAATTATCTATCCTTGCACTATTCAAAGCAGGAATGCAGTGAAATACTTCTCCAGATTTTCTTGTAGCATGTTGAAGCTTGTTTTGTAAAAAGTCTCCTGAAAGGTATAGTTAATAAAAAATGCCAAACCATATTAAATCTAACATGATTTACTTCATTTTCTTTGGAAAACTTGCTTGAAGCTGTCAATGGCAAGTCTGTCTAGAGACTTGGAGAATTCACAGCTAATTTGCAGAGCATATGCATGTAAATAGTTCCCATAATATTGGAATACAAAAGAGCAGGAGAAACAGAAAGTACCATTTCACACAATGCATTGTTAAACTGTCGAATTTTCTCCCACAAGAGGTAGCAATGGCCACCAACTTAGGTGACTTCAAAAGAGTTTTAGACAAATTAATGGAGAATAAGGCTATCAATGGTTACTAGCCACAGTGACTAGGTTCTACCCCGCTATTGTCAGAGGCATTACCGGTAAGTTTCCAAATACTAATTCCTGGGAGCTGGGGAGAGTGCTGTTGTGCTTATTTCCTGCTATTGGGATTCCTATAGGCATCTGCTTTGCTACTGTTAGAGCAGGAGGCTGGACTAGATGGGTCATTGAACTCATTCAGCAGGCTCTTTTATGTTTATAGGTTTCATCCCTTGCACTTACAATTACATGGTACCTGGTTGAAGGTCCTGGGAAATACCTCTCCCTGAGACTCAGTGAACCACTGTCCTGGTGAACAATAGTAGACTTGAGAGTTTGACTGTTTAAACCAGCTTTATGTAGTCATTGCATTCGACTCTTTTTCATAGCCATTTTTCTGGCACCTTCCCAACACAGAGAACTGAGACTGTAAGCCAGTAATATCACAATTGGCCTTCAGTTACAGACTATTAATGTTTCTTACTTGTTGCGGACCACTTTATTTTTACTTAAGAAAAGCTAATCCATAGAGATGAAACTGGAAACTGTTCCCCATTGACTTTCAGCCTTTTGTCCTACAGGAATCAAATAATTGAAAACTCAAGAGTTCTATATTTGTAGGTTTAAGATAGCCACAGGTCTTGTAAGCTGCTGGGTGTTTTTTTTAGCAATCTGTTTTTTTCAATCCTAGTGTTCAGAAAGTTATGTCTATTATAGATTTCTGGCCAGAAGAATGCCTTACAAACAGTGACAATTTAATGTAAACAGTAATGGACTATGCAAAATGTATCTCATTTGAATCCCTCTTTTGATATTCCTGTTGTTGGTTAGAGCCTGTAAGATTATTGGTAGGATTTTTTGGTCTGTCCTCTAGGGTCTAATTTCATTCCTAAAAGACTCTTACCACGACCTCCAAATTGTGTGATAAAATGATACAAATTTACAAATTATACAACTATTTACAAATTATACAACTATAAAATTAAACAAATAGTTCAAAAAAGCTTATTTATAAAAAATATTTGTAATCCACCCTTCCCCTGAAGGTTCCAGGGCAGGAACATGTAAACATCAAAATTAGAGTTGAAACAATGTAGTACTAAGCTGAATGCAAGAATGAAAATCTGCCATCAAATTGCAGATCCATAGAAGCAAAGTAGCAATGACAAACAGGTGCTCATGTTTTCCAAGTTATACCTCCCCAAATATCTGGGCAAAAAAGTTTGGCTTCACCTGCCAATGAAATAAGGGTAAGGCAGGTTATTCAAAGAGTAAATTCAAAGTGATGAATTTTAAAATAATAATACATTTTATTTTATTTTATTAATACACAAAATGAACCAAAGATAGAGCAAAAAGAAATACAATTACAGTAGGTTGAAAGCAGCATAGGTTTGGAAATTATCCTTACACTTGTTCCAGAACATTACCAAAAAAACTTTTAAAATAAACCTGTTAGACTAGTTTATATGTATTCTTTTATAAGTTAGTTAGTTTAGTCATAGTTAACTATGGACTATTTTTTCTCAATCCATTCAGATATTGTAGGATATACACTTTACCTCCAATTTTTAGCTATTTTAGTCTTAGCGATAGTTATAAAGTTGAACACTATTTTAAAACATCTTTTAAATAACGAAGCAGAAATATTTAAGGCTCCAAGGGTATATGATAGCCTAACATATCAGATATTAGCCTGAACAGATTTCAACAATAATTTTATCTGAGAACAATTCCAAAGGGTACGTATTTAATCCACTTTCTATCATCCACACTTTCAACATCTATCCAATCCTAACTTATATATTAAATTCAATTTATAAGGTGTTGATCAAACCATTGATCAATGGTTTTAAAATAGTTCTCCTTTAGGTCTGCTGAAATTATATTAGATAAGTTGTCCCAAATCCATTGTTTCCTTGTTATTCTTTGAATCTCACACCATTTTCTCATATATATATCCTGGTTATGAACCAAGTTTAATCAAAGGTCATAGAATCTTGCAGTTATGCCTTTATCCAGATGAGAGATAAATAGAATTTCTCATTTATCCTCTTTCCTTACTGTTCCACATTTTTGTATCGGAGAGGAACCCCCTGATAAAACTTAATTTTTGCACTTCTCCAGGATTGTGAAAGAATGGGGGTTGTGGAGACTAACAAGGTAGGATTCAGCAATACAAGCAGCAAGTCTGTAACTTAAAACTGAACAGGGACATAGCAGGGTTTGAATATAAAGTATCTCTCTTTAAAGTGTTTGCATTGTTACTGAGGATATATTAGCATGACCATTGTTCTTGTTTTTCTTAAGCCACATAAATAAAAGGACAACATACCTTGACCCAAGACTAGCATTTACCGTAGAAGATAATCCAATGAAACCCAATGCCAAGCAGAAGTATGATGGAAACACCACTGCAATGGAAATCCTTCAGGGTCGTGATATGAGTGGAAAAGTGGTCATAGTCACTGGAGCAAATTCAGGAATAGGTAGGTCAATATTGCATTCAGTTTTGTGGCAAGCTGTATCAGTGTTACATGCATGTGGATACTACCTCAGTGGTCTTCCTAACTGATTTTCAAAATACAAGGTTGATCAATGCTATATGTGGTATATTTCTGTATAAAAGGACCAACATTCCAAACTTAAATTTATTTAATTGGATGCAAGTCCCAATAACTACTTATTTCCATGTAAAGGTTCATCTGCACAGAAACTTTTCCCAGTTCTGATTTGTCGCTTAGCATCAAATCTAAAAGTACAGTCTGTCATCAAAGGAAGGTAAGAGATGACTCAGGAAAACTGCATGCCAAGTGATGATGCGTTATTACACAATTGTCTGGTTTGACTACCTCACAAGGAACGTTCTAGATAATTATTTAGAGGTTTTGGTCATAGTTAAATTCTTGGCAGTTATTGTTCTGGATAGCTTTGCTACCAGGTATTTCCCGTTGCTCCGTCCCTGCTCCTGCCAACTTAGCAGTTCAAAAGCACGTCAAAGTGCAAGTAGATAAATAGGTACCGCACCGGCAGGAAGGTTAACAGCGTTTCTGTGTGCTGCTCTGGTTCGCCAGAAGTGGCTTAGTCATGCTGGCCACATGACCCGGAAGCTGTACACCCACTACCTCAGCCAGTAAAGCAAGATGAGCGCCGCAACCCCAGAGCCTTCTGCGACTGGACCTAATGGTCAGGGGTCCCTTTACCTTTACCTTACTTCTTTTAATATTGAGCCCCAAACAGGAGCTCATTATACCAATGAACAAATAACTGTTAAATACAACAGAGTTCATGTAAATATGTGCCAGTGAGTAATGTAACTTATTATTTCCCATGGTGATTTGAACACTGTATTTTCCAAAAAGATAATAGGTGTAAGCTGTTGCATCAAATTATGGAGTTCTGAATTTAACTAGAAAGAAAGCATACTTGCAGTTTGAAAATTCAAAGCTACCTAAGGCGGTGGGGGAGAATATATTTGGCAGTTAACTGCTTCCTAGTTCCTTTAAACTTCATAGAGTGAGGAAATGTGTAATATGATGACAAACATAAGAGGCTTTTCCTTTGAGTACACCACCTTTTCAAAATGAAATTTTAAAAATATTCATTGTTGGGTTCTACTTACTTGCTATTGAAGGTCTTGTCAGTTTGGTTTTCTGCATTTCTGTGGAGCACAAAAAAAAATTAGCTGACAGTTTATAAACACTTGTTGTAATTAGCAACTAGCATCCCTTCACCTGTATTTCCAGTAAACAAAGTGAAAATTAGTGATGGGTTTTGAAAATTTACTGCTTCCAAGTTTTATTAAAAATATAGTGCAGGGTATTTCTATGTCTCATAAAGCATAGTTCAGGGAAGTCTGTTTCTATCAAGTGGCAAGGTTTTGTGTTTGTATTTTGTTCAGTCTATGGAGAGTAATATATTTTGCTCATAGCTTTAACATTATTGGATTTTTTTAGTGTCTTAGCATTTCCAGTGTGGTGTAAAGCAGAAACATAGGATAAAAATGTTTTAAAATAATACACATTTGGCAGCCATATCCTGTGCTCCTACCTTACTTGTAAGTTAGCAGTTAACAGTCTTGATTTTTTTCCCCACTAGAGGGCTCTATTGCTCTTCTGAAAAAAATGAAGCAAAAAGAAAGAGGAAAAAAGAGCAACATATCAAAGTGCTTCAGTGTTTACCAAAACAAATATTAGTTTTGTCTTGGGCTTTTTATATATCAATTGCTGGTGCTAAAGTTCAAATGTGGAAGAGTAGGTGAACTAATTTCTGCAAGTAGTTGACTTCAACTTCATTGGCAAATGTATCTGACAAAACTAAACACAGTAGCTCGTAGTATCCCAGAATTTTTAACTTAAGATAAAGATAAATGTGGATATCAAAACACTAGCCTTTGTCTTTTAAGGTTTATCTAAAGCTTTCTTTATGTCCTTGAAATCCTGTGTAGTTTAGCTTTGTGTATGCAGTACTCACTTGGATCTAATCTCTTGTAGGCAGTGCAAGAATTCTGCAACACGATGCAAGAACACTTGTGATGCTGCTGAAATTCTTTAAAGGAACACTTTTTCTCTAGGGGCATAGGCAAAGCTCCCTAAATTCTTCTATTACAAACTGTAACGTGCTTAAACTCTTTTGAGGAAAAGCAATATTGTATCTGCTACTGTACAATAGTAGATTTGGTCATGATCGCCATACGCATGCATGCCACGAGTCTCCTTCAACAAACCTTTTGCCTTTGAATGTCAAAGTAATTGGAAAACTGTTTGAGTGTGTGTTGATGCCTGGCCCCTGAGTTTATGTGTACATGGGAGATTAAAGAGAGATGGAAACTAAACAATTCAGCAAGTTGCATCTTGTCAGTTTCAGTTGCTCCACTCTGCGAGGAAATAAATACACCATGGCCAGGATGCAAAAAACAGCACAATTAGATCTGTACACTCAAGGGGGAGCTTCTTATTCCCCATTCTCAAACATTAGCCCTATATTGCTTGTGTCAAGCAGTTCTCAAAAACTGAAAAAAGTTACAAAACCACTTTGTGGTTGGGGGGTCTGATCTTTCAAGAAGAACAAGTCAACTTGTACTTATCACAGACAAGCCCTTGAATTACTCTTTGCCCACAACCCAGTGTCTCTGCACCTGTCTTCTATGATATTTGTACAGTGGTACCTCTGGATACCAACAGGATCCGTTCCAGAGCCCAGTTCACATCCTGAAGCGAACGCAACCCGCGTCTGCGGGTCGCAATTCGCCGCTTCCGCATGTGTGTGACATCATTTTTACCTTCATGCATGGGCGGCGAAACCCGGAAGTAACACATTCCATTACTTCTGGGTCGCCGTGGAGCGCAACCCAAAAGCGCTCAACCTGAAGCAACTTCAACCCGAGGTATGACTGTACATGTTAGTAACTAATTTGTGTTGCTCCCTTGTCTTTGAGTCCTGCATAGTTATTTGATCTTGCATTGTTTTGCATTTGTCTCTGCCTGAGACATGATGAAATTGATACATGATATCACAATTGGCCCCTCAAAAGGTGCCAATAACACCTTTGTGCTCTATAGTGCCATCCCTTTTGTTATAGCTGCTTTCCAAAACCTGACTAAGTGATGATAAGAGATGCAGTTTTTAAATAGTTTTGCAAACGTGCTTACCTTGGTGTCCTTGTTTTGTTTGCCCTTGTGGGCTGAAGACTTTTTTTTTTTTGTAATGTCTGATGCTTGAAATGGAAAAGCAAACTAATGGCATGTGAGGTATGCAAAACTATCTTTGTGTAACATTTGTGTTAAATTTCTTTTAGGCTTGTCAAAAGTAGACAAATGCAAAGAGAAAATGAATTGGAATGCAGTCATTGGAACCATAGTGGCAGATGTGATCAAATATATTTGGATTAAGGGAAAACTGTAAAACCATAGTGTTGGGGCAAAGCTATCAAAATTGTTAGATTGAATTATGAATATTGTTTTTCCTCTATGCAGAACTTTTGAATAGTTTCTGTTGTCAGATCTTAAAACTAGGGGAGAGCTAATATGAACAGGAACTTGATTAAGGTGAAAAAAAATCTTTAAAATGTTAGCAGAGGATAGCCTAAACATCCTTGGACTATGGAAGTGTTTTTTTAGATGGTGATGAAGAGTTTAGTAATACCCTACCTCCTGCTGATCATATAGTAGGATACTTTCTTTAGTATATTTTCAGCTGAAAATAATCATCTTGCTGTTGGCTCAAAATCCCAAACCTGCACATTAATCAGAAAGTAGAGTTTCATTAGAATCCTGATTATCTAAATTTGCTGTGAAAGTTCTCTTAAATCCCCCAAGCACAGAAGCCAGGCATTGCTTGTTTTTGTTTTTTTCCAAGGCATGTGGCTTTTGGGAGTTTTCTGTGAAATCTACAGCTCTTGGGAACCTTGGCCTTTATTTTTAAAAATAAGCAAAGTGAAAACCTAGTCCTTGTAATGGTAGAGATGCATTTTTAATATGTTATTTTTGTGGGTGGGGAGTGAAGCAGACCTTATCACTGTCCATCATTAATGGAATTTCTTCAGTGCCTGCCTAGCAGAAAACTGTACAGTGGAGGAAAGTTGCATGGAACTTACTTGCATTTAGTGTCACGTAGAGAACAGAAAAAATGCTCAAGGTCTGTTATCTTACTCCCCAAAAGTGTGCTGCAAGTATTCTGCACTGTTGCAGAATCTCACAATCAAGTATACCTGCAGGGTTTTTTTGTTTTTTTTTATGGGGTTTAAGTTCAAATGACCTCCTAGTATGTATATTAGCGTTGCCATCTTTTATTGTGCTTACTTTTACATTAGGTACCATTTTCTCTACGTTCTAGATTATGGAGTTAAATTCTTAATAACAATGCTTTTGTTGAAATCTAGTAATTTCCACTGAGGTATTTCTAGAAATGGTATCTGTTCCTTGTATTGCCTCATGCCTGCTTTGATAAATCTATTACTTGGGTAATGAGCAGTATACATGGATGGTTAGTCAAGTTATTGAACTCTATCAACTTTGGCTGAAATTCACAATGCAAGACAAACTTGTAATACGTAAGATTACATTGAGGCCAAAAGGTTCAATAATTACACTTGTAATGAAATCTCTTTGGTATATCACTTGTTAACATTATTTATCTTTCATTACAGAACAACTCTGTGCACTACCTAACTCTGTAAGTTGGAGTCACATGAAGGCTTATTTAAGGAATGTAACAGCTCCCGCCCTTTTGCCCTGTCACAGCTTCCCCTGTAAGCCCTTGTGGCAGTTTTGGTTCATAGCTGGATTAAAGCTCAGTTCTTGTGAACAAGCTGTCATTGCTGCTTTTATATCTCCCTTCCAATTTTCCCGTAAGCCTTTTGGGAGCATTGTTTACTTTTGACACTTCAAGAATATCTAATGGTTAGGGCTGCAACATCTAGCTGGCTAATAGTAGGTTAGGCTAACTGCTTATAAACCTTCTGATCAATTTGAAAAGTGTGCTGTTCATGCACTGGGCATCATAATTTTTTTATTTTTTTTTTAAGTTTAATGTAAGTCCTTAATGAAAATTACAGGTGACAGGTGCTATCTCAGAAAGAAGGAATGCCTTTTCTAAGATAATGTATGTTGTGATGTTCCTGCAGTTCCATCTAGTTTGACTTTCTAAATGGAAGACTTAAATTAATGATTTACTTGGGTGGATGTAGGGAGGCAGAATGGGAAATAGAAAGTGTTTTGTTTTCAACACATCTTTCAGACTTGAAGCCCTTCTAGTCTATATCAGGTAATGTTGCTTTTTAGGGGCTTTAGAAACCTATTAAAGTCTGCCTTGGGCAAACATAATGTGGATTAATGGTTGCAGTAGTTGGCTGGGATGCTGCATATAATCTGCTTAGAGTTTGATAATATTTGTTTTGGTGCTACATAGACTCATAAAATTGTAGATTTGGGGTCAAGGGTCATCTAGTCCAACCCCCTGCAATACAGGAATCTTTTGCCTAACATGGGGTTCAACCGACAACACTGAGATTAGCAATCTCATGCTCTACTGACTCTATTCTAGCAGTCTATAGTAGCAAAGCAAATTGTTATCCTCCCCCTGCCCCGCCCCCAAATCAGAATAATTGCAAGACTTTCTCCACACTTTATTGGGAGAAGTAAGAACTGTTATATCCATAAACAAAAGAGAAACCTAAGGCATCCTTCTAAACTACTAGTACCAATCTAAGAGCTGCTATTTAGGTGGTGGCATCATGACATTGTTGTTGTTCTTGTATTTCTGAAAAATTCCATATATTCCTAGCATTTGTCATGACCCTGGTTTTGCATGGAATTTGAAGGAGGGAATAATACACTGCGTTGGGACTGTGACCCTTTAGGGGCATCCTGTGTTATGTATAGAACTACATTCGCAGAGTTTCTTGGAAGAAGCAGACAAAAGGATTGAAGGCTATAGAGCAGATGAGCCTTTGCATTTATCTTCTTGCTCCTAAAAAAAATCTGTGAGCTTGTTTGGGTGATACTTGTATGTTTGTTTGGGGGGGGGGCTATTATCTTTTGTTAATCAATTCCTAATGTCCATTTGATCCCTCTGTGTATAAATAGAAGAATAAATAGAGAATGATCTAAGGAAACTGTCGTTGGTTCCATTTGTGTCTAGAAGTCACACTTGTTTTCCCAACTCAAAGAAAATGTGTTGGTTTAATGCTTGAAAAGATCCAGCACACTTTAGCTGACAAAACAGTCTTCTAATTTCATCTGAGATGAAATATGCCTTTTTAATTTTATGAAACTGCTTGTATTAATATTGCACTGTTGTACTTGCCAAAAGGAGATTTAAAACATGCAACTAATTTTGTTTTTCCTTAATGCTTAATTAGTACTCTGTTCTGCAGTAGCTTGCTCACAGAGGAGCTGCACAGTAATTTTCACATCTGAAGAAGAAGCTGTTGAGTAGCAAGTACCCCCTCCTGCTCTATTTTGCTGTGGGCATGAAAACCTACCTTCTCTTAAACTTCATTCTCACAAAGGCATTCTTTCCCTGGAAGATAAACTTGCTTTGTCTTCTGAAAAAAAATGGAAAAAGAATTAATAGGTAGAGCAATTGTGAAATACAAAGCTGTGGGTTGTAGATTGTCGCAAGAAACAAATCTGCTGGGTAGGTATTGAAAAAGAGAAGGGGGTCTTGCTAACTGAAATGAAGTAAAATTCCAGGAATTTGGTTTAATGCAGGCTAATCTGATGGCATGTAGCTGAAGACCGAGATTTCCAGTTGAAGAGAAGGCAGTGAGACATCTGTCCTGAAGTATATGAAATTCTTAAAGGCTGATGCTGCTATTTGCGATGTACCAGATTGAAAGAAGTTGACTTACAGAGATATCCATAAAACTGAACTTTCATTAGAAATCTGTGTTGTTTTTGTTCACTAATATTGGCAGGGATTCAAATAAGTGCTTCAGGTTCAGCTGAAGGCTCAAGCATGTCCAGTGTAATTTTTAATGTGCTCTTTATTTCTTTCTATTTTTTTTCTCTCTCTCAATAGCAGAACCTCATACCATGTCACAAAATAAAGTTGAAAAACCACTCACTTGAAAAAGAGGGTTACAGTGTGGCATGATATTCATGAAATAGATGTTCAAAGTTCTCTTGGATACATGAAATTATTTTTGTGGGATGCAGGTCATCATGTTTAACCAAAGCAAAGACAAAGTAGTAGGTGATTGTCCTTTAAGCTCAGCAGGGAAATGCTGGCATAGTAGAAACCACAACTTACCTTTATCAATATATGCAACTAAATAAACTGAATATTTTAACTGATGACTCAATTTTTTTGTGCCATCTTCTGGAGGCAGGTCATTTTTTCCATTATATTGATACCACAGAGGAAAAGGACAGATTTTGCCTCAAAAGAGTGGCTGTAAAGCAAACAGTTACATTATGAATATACCAAGTATAGTTCCCTAAATACAGATTTCTGCTAATGAGACTAGTTTCATTTGTGGGTTGCCAAGCTGTGTTTCCTCTTAAGCATGCACTTCCAAAAAGTGTTTGGGACTGTAAAGTAGAAGCCTGTAAAAAGTGACAATAAAGGGCTGTTTTACTGAATTGGGCTGTTTTACTGAATTGATGTGGTAGCCACTCACATGCAGGTCAGCTGCCTGCTTGATAGAGAGAGGAGCATGAGGGCAACTGGACTGAGTCTGTGTCTCCTTTCCTATATCATAGTGTACTGATACTGTGAAAGCTTTACCTCACTTCAATATGGAAGGTGCTGTGACTGTTCACCTTTAGCAGAGCATATTGTGAAAGGATGGCTGACTTGGCACTATGCTTAGGTTTGGAGGTAAAACTAGTTTTGAGAAGTATAGATTAAATCTGTATTATGCTGGCTTCAATGTAATTTAACTACTAAATACAGTGTATACCTATTTCACCTTCTCACTAAAATACGTTTGTGTACACAATAATAAAAACGTTTGAAATGCAAACTAATATGCAGAATGGTAGCAAATAAAGTAGTTCAAAACAACTACGCTGGGAAGTTAAAACTAACAACTTGGCAGTTCAAATGTCGTCTTAAAGAAATAGTGAAAGGTCATAACAAAGTATCTGAGTGAGGACACTCGCTAGGTAGGCAGTGCCAGAGAATAAGCTTAGCCACAGAAAGAAAAAATCCTCTCACACATCTTGTCTAAATGTGATTTGGACGTTAGTGGGTATTTGATCTGCTTCATCTATTTATTTATTTTTGTCTGTTTGTTTGAATAGGCTGTTACTACAATTGGATTAAACATTTGGTTCTACTCCCCTATTTGTGTACATCAACATATTACTTTGCCTTTTTGAAGCTAGTTAACAAATGTTAACATATATCATATGGCTCTTATTTTAATGGGTGGGATGGAAGTTAGAATTGATAAATTAGGCAATATATTTTGTTTGCATTCTCTATATTTATTCCCTTACACCATATAAGATGCACATCTTAGATTCCCTTAGATGCACATTCCGGCAAAGTGCGTCTTAAATTTTTCATCAAATGTTAAAGTACACTGAAAGTACATGATTAGCAAAATGAAGACTTAAATAGGTAATTAATAATTGCAACATTTCCTTAATACTGTTATTGAAAATGGCACTTTGCTATTCATGCTCATCCAAACCTTCTGAAACCTTCGCTTAAATTTTGTATTTCATGTGCTATAGAGCAACAGACCTCTGTTTACTGTGGTACATATTCAACAGGGAACACCAATTACTTCTATATGAACACACCTGTCAGATTTTCATATTTTATAAATAGGTATGCTTGATTCAGAGTACAGTGGTACCTTGGGTTACATACGCTTCAGGTTACAGACTCCGCTAACCCAGAAATAATCCCTTGGTTATTATAACTTTGCTTCAGGATGAGAACAGAAATCGTGCAGCGGTGGCGTGGCAGCAGCAGGAGGCCCCATTAGCTAAATTGGTGCTTCAGGTTAAGAACAGTTTCAAGTTAAGAAAGGACCTCCGGAACGAATTAAGTATGTAACCAGAGGTCCCACTGTAGACTGATTGAAATTAATGGATCTGTTAGGCATGTCCATTAATTTAAATGGGCTTACTTTGCATATTAAATTTGGATACAACCATTGGGATAGTGTCCAACTATGTCTTTCATGGATGGAGGACTTCCTGATCCAGTACCATTTTTCATGATTTGCCTTGTGTGTGCCCCATCCCGAAAGTTTGCTGTAGAAAATTAGGAAACCTTAGGTTGTAGGAAAATGGGATGTAGAGGAAGGGAAATCTTCAAAAATCATCTTTCACCCTCTCCTGCTAAACCTGCTGCACCAAATAGCATGTGGAAGGATACATCTGGATACTTTACAACTAATTTCTGCTTAATGGTTTTATATACACACATGCACAGGATTGTATCCAGCTAAGTTCTGTTCAGAGGAGGCCAACTGAAATTAACATCTAAGTTAGTTATGGAGATTGGACTAGATTACCCTCTGGATCCCTTCCATCTCTATAATTCTATGATTCTGTGCCTATGATTTTCAATAGATCCACTTTGAGTAGGACTAACATTGGTACATTGTATGATTTCCGATCTATACCTAAGATGAACACCTTAAAAATATGTGTTGAAGCCATGACAAATCATAGCAGAAAAATAAACCTTCCTTGATATTACTCCTGATGGAAACTGATAGGAAGCAAAAGAAACTAGGCCTCTGTAGATAAGGTACAAAAGCACTAGGAAGGTAAAATGGGAGCCCCTAAGTAGACTTTCTGTTACCAGTTACTGAGCTAGTTCAGATATTGTTCCCAAGTAAGAAAACTCAAGCTGCAAGGGCCTCAGGTGTATTCCTTGGGCCCAAACAACTTAGTTGATGAATACATTGGTTCCTGAATGCCGCAAAACCAGAAGTGTGTGTTCCGGTTTACAAAAAAAATTCAGAAGCCAAACATCCAACGCGGTTTCCGATAGAGTGCAGAGAGCTCTCAGCCATTCGGAAGCTGTGCCTTGTTTTTTGAACGGTTTCGGGAGTTGAAAGGACTCCCAGAACGGATTAAGTTTGAGAACTAAGGTACCACTGTATGCTGGTCAGTGGGTAGGTTTGATTATTACAAAAGTATTTTTCTGTTTTATACTGCCTTGGTGCTGTAGAAAAAGAAGCAGAAACGGGAAGTTTTAATAAATTAAGAAAACATTTTGTTCTGCATAGAGCTTTTAATGTTTAAACTTTCACATGAAATGTTATAAAATGTTAAGGGTTCAGTAGGGATGAGGGAACAAACCAAAAAAGCCTGAGTATTGGATTTGAGGCTTTAAAAAGTTTTGTAAGGCTTGTATTCCATCATCCTTGTATTCTTACTGCTGTTAAAAATAGGATTGTCACTAGAGGGTCAGATAAGAGTTTTTTCAACCGGAGACTAGTTGGGTCAGTCCTGTCTCATGAGATTTTTAGGGTGGTCGTTTTAGAATTTATAACACACTGAATGTTATACTGAACATTATTGCCCCAACCTGAATTTGCATGGGCATTTTAAAGTCAGACTTGTACTTTGTACAGTTCTCTCCTGCGTCTCCATATTCTACTTTTATTTATGTATTTATTTACGTAATAGTTAAACAGAAATCCAGCTAGTGCAGGGGATTATTGCAAAAATATTTCATTTCCGGCTACCAGCACCATATAGGTGAAGTTATATGCATATGGAAATTTGCAAAACGTCTGGGAGATGCACACTTTCAAACAGCACAGGAGAAGGGCCACAATCAGTAGCAGATCACATGCTTTGCACTCAAAGGATCCTAGGTATATTTCCTGGCATCTCCAGGTAGCTATGGGAAAGACAGAAAATAATAGTGTTCTGAGCTGGATGGATCGGTAGACTAACTCAGTATAAGTCAGCTTTACATATTTGTTTTCCTGTTACACAGTTACCCTCTCCTACATAGCATATAATATCTGGGAATTTTACAGAGAAATGAACAGCTACAATTGTCATCTGAGACCTTTCTTTGTGTGCCTCCTCTGTGAGAAGTCCAGAGGGTGGCAACATGAAAACGGGCCTTTTCTGTGGTGGCTCCCTGCTTGTGGAATGCGCCCCCAGGAAGGCTCATTACATTGCCTTCATTGCATACCTTTAGGCACCAGGCAAAAACATTTCTCCCAGGCCTTTGGCTAATTAAAGAATCTATAGCCTTTTAGAGTGTGTGTGTGGAGATTATTGAGGGTTTATTTCTTACTATGGTATGCATTTTTGTGTTTCTATATTGTAAGCCATCGTCTGATCCTTGGATGAAGGGCAGTATAGAAATTTAATATATATAAATAAAACAACTCTGAGATTTGTATCTCCTGCTGCTATCCTGATTTACACACAAAGGCCTAAAATACAATCTTTTCATTTTAACCTAGTTCTGTTATTTTAAGAGACTTACCGGCACCTGAAAACTTTTTGGGTGGTGGTTAGATCTGCTCCTGGATAAAAAATCTTTCTTCCAACACTTGTTTGCTGTCAGATATCATTCAGTTTATATATCTATTTAGTTGGACTAATAATAAATTGTGAAGAGTTGGTATTACAGTATAAAACTAATTTTAAAACCAATACAAATACAATTCAATATCAATGCTTATTTTTATTGAAACAGTAAACTGCATGACTGGCTAATAATGTTTGCAATTTTTAAGTTTCCTTGCTACATTTGCTTAGAATGGAATTAGAAAGGTTGCATGTGTTGAAACTGGATTCATCTGTGTGCAATGAATTGCCCAGATAATTAAAGTTGCTCGGTACAGTGAATGGCTTTAAAAAGGCAAGCAGGAAAATTGCTAAGACTTAAATACTGTAAGCATGTAATTGCGGAGAATGGTATAACTTTATGTGGTGTCTGTTGATTCTATAATCTAAGTTATACCCTGTGTTGTAAACTAAATTTCTCTTGCCCCAGGGTGTTTCTAGAAGTGAAGCAGCCTGTGTTTAATAGCTTTTTTCGCTGGGTAAACAACGTTTAAATGGATGCTGCAGCATGTTTAAAATAAAAGTGGAACAAATAGTTACCTTGTTCTGTCAATTTCTTGGTATTGATATACTTATATTATTGTCCTATTAAGTATTCATGTGCTAATTCAAGTGTTTACAGTTGGAAGTCATTAAGCTGTGGTATCATGGCAGGAAATTTTCTATTTGATCTATCAAAAACATGCACCAAAACTACCTAATAATTCTTGCTGCTATATTTCCTACCAGTTGTCACAGGTGGAAAAGTTGGCTATGGGCATTGATAATGTATTGTGAAATAACAGGAAGGAATTTAGCAAAACAATTGGGCTCTGCTCTTTGTGTTCTTCCTTTCTTGAATCCTACTGCTATATCTGAGGGCCAAACTAGACAATTTTTAAATCAGTGAAGGGGTTAGCCCCCTTCTTCCTGTGAGGCAGTCCTGATGAACATCCCCTCCTCCACCAACCTGAAGCTACTGTTAGCCCTGGAGTATTATTTAATTAACAATTTTGAGTCTATGTTTTGCAAAGTTGTTGTTTGCTATGCATTTGGATGCCTCTTAAGATGTCATAACCGAATGCTGCCATGGTGGTTCCTGAGATCAAAGAGCAGGTTTTTGTCTATATTCGGATACAGTTCAAGATGGGAGATTAAACATATCAAAACTGCACTATATTTTGGTTTATTAGAATTCCTCAGCCACACTTGGAATAGTGCTGCTAGTATTAAGTAACTTGAAGTTATTAAGGTGTATATCATGGCTAGATTGTGTTTGAGTGGGGCAGTCTGATGCTGTGTATGGAACATTCTTCGGAGCTCTCAGATTTCTTTGGGACATCTTTTGTGAGTTGCTATCCCATGAAAATTCCTGGATCGATCTGAGGAGAGCCTCAGAGAGCTTGCTCGTTTTCACTACATACTGCATTTAGATTTGTTTCGCATGAGTGCACACTGGAGACCTGCCTTGGTAATATGGTTTATTTACAAATATACAAGCAGAATGCAACTTGGGTGCCTTGGAAGAAAGGCTCTGTGATACCTCCATTTGAAATAAAATGTATTTATTAATTAAAAGCCCTTTTTATCCCACTCTTCAGCCATGCCAAATCTGGTGAAAGACCACCAGTGGGGCAACAATATCTTCAGGGATGTGGTCCACATCAGCATATTTTGGACCTGTAACATCAAAAAATGGGTTGCCATGACAAAGTCACATTTCAGTCTGCCATCAAGATTCAAAATGGTGCCTGGCACCCAACCTTCAACAAAGACTGCCACCCCACCTTGAAAACCTTCATACCAAGTTTGGCAACTGTGTTTTGAGAGGAGGCCAAACTTATAGAGGACGAAAAGACAGACAGACAGACAATCCACTTTCCAAAATACATGGTGGATGATATGATAGGAATTTGATTTTTCCTATTGAAAAAGGGGCAAATATGCAAATCTTTTCAATGTCAGAATACTCTAATTTCAAGTTGTACTGTCAAATTCCAACTGCCGATGTACCTCGAAGTTAGTTTTACAATTGTATCAGTCACTTTTATGTTAGCCTAGTTTTAACATTAAAAAGCTCAGATCTTCAGCGTTTCCCCCCATGCCTCAATTTCCCTTCTGTAAAAGAACCCATTTACCATTTGGGACCACCCATAAACAAGGGGCTGAAGGGAGCACCCAAGGGTCAAATGGCCAATACAACACCATGAGAACTGAGCATTTTAGTGAGTATTCCCAGTGAGCACCAATTGTCACACCGTAACATTTTTATTCAGGGACCAAGGGTGTTGTCACTTTGTTAATCCAATTTCTCTGTTCTTAATTGAGTTTTCTTTTTTAAAATACAATTGTAATTGCATTTTAATGTGTGTGTATTATGTAAGCCACACTGAGGGCCCCTAGAGTGGAGTTGGAATCATAATAACAAATCATATGAGCATGACTCCAAGTCACTCCCCTGGGATACGTAACAATTCTTTCTAGCAAGTTATTTCTTGAATCCACTTCTCAAGTCCCTCTGCAATGCATTTGGGTGGATGGTTGACTGTTAAATGATATCAGTTAGAGAAAAGACTCACTTAAGTTCCACGTATGCTTGGTACTGACATGATAAAGAAGTGATTTGAATAGAGTCAAAGTGAACATTTTTCTCACCTTCATTTCAGGCCATTTGAGTAATTTGAGTATGCCTTCTTCTATATGAATTTTATGTATACTGAGGCTCTGCTCCTGTAGGTTAGGTGTGTCGCTATGAATGTTAGTCCATTTCTCTTGTGCCGCGTCAACTGTGCCAACATTCACTGCTTGCACCAAATTTGATTACACTTACATTTGTTGCTAAAATCTCTAAATTTCCTGAAAACTTTGTTTTTTTAAGAATTGTTTTTATTTTAAATTATTTTGCACTAGGCAGAAAAAAATACATAATTAAAAACAATACTTAAAGCATAATGGTACATATTAAAACTACAATTAAAAATCACAAGCAAAGGGGGGGAATCAAAGTAGAGAATATCAGCATTTAAAAATCAGATTCACAAACCTATGCCTAAAAACGGCTTATAAAAGAGAATAGACTTGGCTGCTGGCCAAATGTAATGTTGCTATTTTGAATATATACCTCTATTTCAATTTGGTTTTATTTTAATTCTTTTATTAGTTTTCAGTTTTTGAACTTTAATGGGAAAGTATGGTAAAAACCTTTTGACTCAATAATCAATATACAGTGGTGCCTCGCAAGACGAAAAGAATCCGTTCCGCGAGTCTTTCGTCTTGCGTTTTTTTCGTCTTGCGAAGCAAGCCTATTAGCGGAGTAGCGCTATTAGCGCTATTGGCAATTTAAGGGCTAAAAATGGCTTTTTAAGGCTTAAGGGATTAGCGGTTTTGCTGCTAAAAGGCTTTTAGCAGCTTAGCGCTTCAGAAAAAGGGGTTTTGGAGCGGAAAAAACCCTCAAAAATTTTCGTCAATTTTCGTCTTGCAAAGCAAGCCCATAGGGAAATTCGTCTTGCGAAGCGCCTCTGAAAACGGAAAACCCTTTCGTCTTGCGGGTTTTCCGTCTTGCGGGGCACCACTGTATTGTAGTATGCAGATAGAATCCAGATATTTCCAGTCACTTGTTTGTTAGTTAATACCTGCTGCTTAGCTTTAAATTCTGATTCTTTATGTTCTCAATATGTGTTTTGTTGTAGGCTTTGAAACAGCCAAGTCCTTTGCTCTACATGGTGCACATGTCATCCTTGCCTGCCGAAATACGTTAAGAGCTAATGACGCTGTCCAACGCATCATGGAAGAATGGGTAAGAGAAGGTGTTTCTTGGCACCAATAAGTATTATAGAAAGGTCAAAAGCTCTTGAAAAGAAAGTGTTCAAAAGAGTGGGAGGGCTGTATCAAAGGAAAGATTTCCTGCAACCGTAGCCATGAATAATACTAGCTATAGGTTGTTGCTCTTAACCCTGGGTAAAATTCTAAATGTATTTTGATACATTTTTTATCGATATGACTTGCACCCTAACACTGAAGATTGGCTCGGGAGGCACTGGTAAGGGGAGGGGTTGAAACTACCTGAACTATTGTCTTTTTCGTCATTGCTTGATTAGATGAGAGAGAGCTTTTTAGTTGTAGAGCCTGTGGAATGCTCTCTGGACCAAGGGCTACCTGGTGCTGACACTGGCATCTTTTGACACCGGGTTAAGACTTGTGCTTTCCACCTGGGCATTTGATGGAATTTGAGCCAGCTGAGTCAAGGCTTTATGCTAGTGCTTCTCTGGGTTGATGATTAGTGTTCCTCTGCCCAGTGGAAAGCTGGTGTTTTATGTATTGATTGGAAGGTTTAAAATTATGGTGGTTGTTAACCATTTTGTATGTTTTTAAAATGGATAGTAAGTCACCCTGAAACTGTTTTGTGTTGTATGACTATCTAATAAAATAAATAAATAATACTGTGAGCAGGGAAGATGATGTATGCCATTATTTATTCGTGTGTATGGTACTTTGCATTGTAACGAGGTCCCTGTTCTAAGAAGCATGCATTTTAAATTTTGACGTATGGGTGGGTGGGTGGGGGGGACGGAAGGTGGAAGAGGAGGAAGAATACACAATCATTACCTGTTGTGTTTTTGTGTGAAACTTCTGCAATTTTTACAGAGACATGTAAATAATGAAAATATTGCAGCTGTCAATAAAGATACACACCATATTTGGAACTAAATAATGACCACTCCCCACATCAAATGGGGGCGCCTTTTGCGTGGTCGCATGCAGCCCCTCAGATCCCAGTGCGACTCCTGGTAGTTTGGGCTGGCTTCATCCTCCCCAGGCTGGCTACCTGGGGGTCTCCACCTACCTCAGCCAGTCGCCCAATCCTGCCTGGGGAGGTGTTGCCAGGGGAATGGCCAGGTAAGGGGAGGGACCGTCCTGCCCACACAACAGAAGGTGAATCTTACCTGAGAAGCGGCAGTCGGCTCCAAAGCTTCTCTCACCCTGCCCTCCCTCAGTTAAGTCTTCTTTTGCAGGTTAACCTTTTCTCCACAGGTATGCAGGCACTGCTACGTCAGGGTCGCTGTTGAAGGGCTGGAAAGGAATTTTCCTGCATTGGAAGGTTTTGCCTTTCCCGTAGCAAAACGTCACAACTTTGGCGGTTTCAGGCCTTGGGCGGAATCCTTTAGTCTATCTACCTAAATGGGGGTGGGGCATGAAGCAGTGACCCACGCGCCCCCCCTTTTGTGGCGGTGATAGCAGGGTTCCCCTTTAAAGGGGTCTTGAGGGGAGGCACTGGCCATACACCGAGAGGTTGTCATTGCTCTCCCCTCCAACGGTGGCGTAACGGGGGGAAGGCTCTCTGTTTGAACATATGTTCTCCAGAGCCAGCCCAATCCCCACACATTCTGGATAACCCTGAAGTCGCCCAGATCCCTGGCTGGAGACTGGGAAGGATAAATGCCCAATGCCTGAGCCAAGGTCTTCCTACATCTGAAACTTAATAAAGTTGTGGCCAATTTTAATCCCATAGCACGTTGTCTTGAGTCATTATTCCGCTTGGAGGTCACCTGGGGTTGGGGGGACCCCGCCTGTCCACACAAATAGATAAATAAGTATTTCAAAGACTGCTGATTAGCTTTCGATTTAGAACCAGTGCTAATTTTGCCATTGTTGGCTACTGTACTGTAAATAATGTGGGTTTAAATACATTGCTAAGTAATTCTTTAAAATTTATGACTTAAAATGGAGCTGCCTAAATGGATCCGGTTCTTGTGAAAAAGTTATTATAAACTGTTCATTTTCATGTCTTCATTTGGTTCACTTGAGGACCTGAATTTACATTGAATGATAACCTAATAAGGCCACAAAGGTTACCAGCCTACGTTTCAGTCATGGAGAAAAAGGCTTTCCTTCCTACACAACTAGCATGAAAACCAGCTGATCAGGGACAGAATTATCTTGCTAGCCTGCCTGGAATTCCTAGTTGCCTATGGAGATCAGCTAAGTTGTTAAATGCAATACTGTTTTACACCCACCAAAGGTTAATGCTACGATTATCTCTAGGTAATTAGCGGACTAAATGAGTGTGTATATGAAAATACTAAACCTGAAATTTCAAAGAATATCATGTTGGATTAAGAGATTTTGTTTATTGCTTATATAACTTTTTTTCCGGGCCTATGAAATGAACCATGAACCCATCTTTTGAAACAGCCTTACAACATTGTGAAGATTTAGTTGCTTCACAGTTTACATAGCAATTGTGTTTGTCACTACATTGGCGTTTTCTGCAATAAGTACATATATGGTAAAATGTTTGGCAGCATATACTTGAGAACCACAACTGGCCATGGTTCCCTGATGTGTGACTGGAGATGGCTGTATCCCTTTCATGCTTAATGTGAAGCTGTTGTTAGATTTGAGTTTAATGCACCTATCTCATCATTGCAGTATGAAGTGAGCATTTCTGGGAATGAATTGAAGAACAAAGGTCCCACATTGTCTTTGTTTCAAATTACTTCAGAAAAAAATGCATTTTATTTATTAACCATTCCCCATTCCTAATTGTTTTCAGTACAATCTCATCTGTAAAGTGGGTAGCTAGAGCACCTTCAATGCATCTTTGTAATGACTTTGTTGTTGTTTATTGAGAGGGACTAATTAACTTTGATTATTGCACTAATATTATGGCACTTTGACAGTCCCTCAGATTTATGACTCTGGGAAAATAAACAAATGAAATGCAGGTGCTGGAGCAGAAAGAATAAGTTATTACTGAACTTTAATTACTTGAAATGTGTAACTAGGAGAGAATTAGTTGATGAATTACAGAATGCTTAATATTTACATCAAAATGCAAGCAATCTTGGGTAGGAGATAAAAGAGAGTAGCTACTTAAAGTTAAGAATTTTTTTTTACAAATATCTATTTGATTAATTTTAGCAGATTGGTACTGCTATTAAAATGCTGAGGCCTATAATCATACACACATATATGTGTTTGATATTTGCTAGTGGCCATTGAAAAAGCTGCCTGTCAAAAACCTCTTCTTTAATACCTGTGCTTTCCATTTGTGATCTTTTGCTTGCTATAACTCGTGATGCCATTGTCTGATTTGCTCTCATATCACAACAGGACATTGTTGCCCACCCCCTGACTACTATTGACTTATCTGCTCTTACGTCAACGATGCTAGCAGTTGAGACAGGAGAGACCTTAGAACATGAATTATGAAATAGCAACAGAAATATATTCCACGTTCAAAGCAAACAGTTGGCTTCTCAACAGTTGTAATGTTCTGATTGCAATAGCTCAATTTAATAATTTGATAATGTTGATAAGACATGTGTTCTGAGAATTGCATTAAATGTAAATTTTATATGTATATTTGACACAAATGTTCTTTTCCATTTATATCAGTAGTGCCACAAAGCAATAGGCATTTGGATGAAAATAATGTTTATATCCTCCACTCCTAGCATATGAATAAGCTTTGCAAAAAAAAGTGTGATCCTGATAAACCTCACCTTAAATTTGGCATAGTATTCCTTAAAATGCAATGTGTCACACTAGGTATTATGTAAAAAATTAAAAACAAACTTCCAGAGGATGATTAAGCTATGTTTTTGGAGACAATGCACATGTGCACATGTTCTCTCTCTCTCCTTTAGCAAAACAAGCCATTTTTTGGTGCCAAGCTTGTCACTTTTGTGGTAAAGCCACTGTTCAAAAACTTGCCAGTGTTGTCTCTGGTACAGTGGCAGACTGGGATGCCAAGACCTGTTGGTGGGGGGATACATAACTTGAAAGGAAAATAATATCTGATCAAAAATGGGACCCAGAAGTGATGTATCTTGACTATAATTCATTTGGTTTCTTCATAAATATTCAACTCTGCCTTGAATTCAGTGCGGTTGAATTCTCAATCCCATAGTTAATGCCTGTAGTTCCAGAGCTAGTGTGGTTCAGATCCCTGTGTGGTTTACGTCAGCCTTGAAGCTTACTACATTGCCTTGAGCTGTTTGCCCATCTGTCAGCCTAATCCTGTTTAGATTACTGCAGTGCATTCTATGTGATACTGCCCTTGAAGAGTGTTCGAAAGCTATGGATGTTGCAGCCAGTTTGCTTTCTGATGTGTGCCTTATAAGACTGCATCACACCTGTTTTATATCAAAGACTAGCTTCTGATTTATTTCCAGGCCAAATTAAAAGTTCTGATGTTTACCTATAAAGCCCTTAAGGCCAGGATATCAGAAAGACCACCTCCAGCCATGCAAACCTGAGAGTAGATTACAGTTTTCTTCTGAGGTCCTTTTGTATGCCGCACAAGATGAGGCTAGGCCTTTTCTGTGGTATGAAATTCCCTTGCAACAGAGATTAAACTGGTCCCATTTTGCTTACATTCAAGTGAAAAAAACAACACTTCTATTTCATGTGACTTTTAATAGTTTATATCATGTAAATCTTTGATTCTGCTCCTTGTGGTTTTAAGAGATTTTCTGCTCTGCTCTTTGGTTTAGTATTTAAAGTTGGTTCTAACGTTTTGTTTTTGTATATAGCCTTTGGTGACCATTGTGATGGCAGCCATTCCATCAGGCTGCAGCGTAGAGAGATGAGAAGCTGAGACAGTT
Organism: Podarcis tiliguerta; assembly: GCF_965153285.1. NCBI lineage: Eukaryota > Metazoa > Chordata > Lepidosauria > Squamata > Lacertidae > Podarcis > Podarcis tiliguerta. Next base: position 46,093,168 of record NC_139541.1, read on the forward strand.
CACTGACACAGCTGAGAGACCAATGGGTTTTTGCTCCTTAATTCTCACTGATAGTTACAACAGCTTTGTAACATCATTAGTGCCTCAGTTTTATTTTCCCCAATCTTCCCTCCCAGCCCCTTCGTCCCCCCCCCCCCGAAGGCCCCTTCAAAATTGCAGGGCGGGGGCTGTCATGGCCTCAACTTCATGGACGTGAAGCACTTGCCTGGATTCAAATCCCTGCTCAGCTCTGAAGCTTGCTGAGTGACCATGGTTCAGTCTCCTTCTCAGCCTAACCTACCTCACAGGGTTGTTGCAAGATGGAGACCATGAGACTACTGTTGAACCCCCTAAAGGAAGAAAATAATAATAATAATAATCTGCATGTGAGAGGTGTATGTGTAGTGTTTTCCACAATTCTTGGATGTTTAGGTGATTTATCGTGTCTTAAAACCCGAAGAATGCATTTCTGTTGGTTTTCAAATTGTCATGAGGTTTTCATTGCATGTTGGAGGCTAATATCTGTTTAAAACTGTGACAATTTCTTGTGCTGGAAAAGAAGGAAATTAGAATTTTAAAGCTATGATTCATTTTAATCAGAAATTGTCAAGCATAAATCTCTTCTTGAGTAGTGGAAAAGACCCTAAAGCGAGCAGGGAAAAAAATATCAATACTTTGCAAAGGAGGAATGATTGTTCCAATTCGCAGCTTAATTGACTTTAAGGCTTAATGAAAAACACTCTGGCACAGTTTGTAAACACATTTGCTCAGGAGAAGGCTGAAATCCTATCCCATGAGCTGAAGAACTCAGGGGCTTATTCTGTATTATATTATTGACACCATTGAATGAAAGAGTAATGATTGAGTAGGGTTTTCACAGCTCCTGACTGTATCCATCTCTTTAAGAAATATTTCAGAATATACACAAACAATTATAAGAAAGCAAACATCTACTAGCACTATTTTGCAAATGCTTAAGAGTTTACACAGTTCTACAATGGGAAGCTAGGTTTTTGTTTGTTTGTTTGTTTTGCTACTTCCTAGAGCAAGGGTTCTCACACTTCCTACTCCCAGGGCCCACTAGAGATGACTGAAAATCATAGTCTCATCAATCATAAAATGGTGGTGCAAAGTGGTATGAGTGGGAGTTAAAATTGGGCATAATCAGCAAATACAGACATTGCTTTCTACTTATATCTAATCCATTTCTGGAAATTGCTAAATCATTGGCCACTGCATTTTCCTTGTAGCACAGAGTTCCATAACTAAGCTTTCCTAAAGCCTCATTTTAGGCAAAATTTGCTGAGAGGCTCTAAAAACTGTACCTTAATATCCTTTATTGTATTCAACAGCCAGATCCAGGTTTTGATAGTGGTCCAATACCTTAGCTTTTCATGGCATTGCTGTTATATCTGTATACGTTTAGAGATATAATGCACAAATTAAATAGCCATCTAGTTTGTTTTCTGAGAATCAGATGGTTTGAAGAATTTAGATCAGCACTTTTAAGCTGCTTTTAGAATATGGAACTTTCAAATTCTGAGTATAAATTAGCCTTCTTTGGACTGCTGAAGTCATTCATTGTAGTTTAGCGTATCATTCTGTGTAATTCTGTAGCACCATTTAAGACAGGTGTGGGGAATCTTTTACCCTCTATATGTTGCTGGACGAACATCCCTGGCCATTGAACATGCTTGCTGGAGCTGCAACATCTGGAGGGCCAGAGGTTATTCACACCTGATGCAAAACAATGCAGTTTTTCACAATAAGCATTTCTCAGTCAGCCACAGCAACAACTGAAAACTGTGGTTGTTATCACTATATTGCCAGTCATGCCTCAGTCCCCATCCCAACTTTGTATACATTCTTATCAGAATGAGTCTATGAGAAGGCTTTGTTTGCCTTCATTGACATCATCACATAGACAAATCTGTGGCATGGTGACTGTTTTTATTCACTGTTTGCTCCCTGATTGGCTGGAATAATGCAAGAGAAACCTTTCCAAGTTAAAAGATTAAAATGGCAGAAAATTAGTGGCAGATCAAGGAAACGGTGGCTGCAATCATACACAAAGATGACCGGAATAGCAGACGGCTGGGTTTCTCCTTGGACCTTTTGATCATGCCTTCCATTGTTGACAATATCAACAACTGAACCTCAGGAACATTCAGTGAAGCACTAGTTTTTTTTTAATGATCTGTAAGTAAATGAATGTGTTAAAAAGCAAATGGGCAAATTAAAGCAATTTAACAGCTTCACAAACAACTGCATGGATGAACTGTTGAGATACACTTTTTTCCCCTTGTACTATAAACATATGGCATGAATTTGCTTCTCTCATTACAGATGCTGAGAGAAGGGAAAGACAAATATTTATAGTACGTTCATGTTTTACAGTAAAAACACTGTTCAGTTTGTTTATACAGTTCCACTGTTACAGTTTTTATGGTTGGTAATGAAACCACTGTAAAATAGGGTCTGAATTATATAGCAGATGAGCCTTTTGCACTCTGAAAGGCTGGCCCATTGTTGAATTGTGGATATCATTTATATCAAATCAATGTCCTGAGAACAGCTGAACTGTTTCAGACCTTTGTCTATGTGTATCACTAGCCTTGTACTACCAACATAATAAAGATGTGATTTTTATGATCCAAATAAATGCAGCAATTTTCTTAAAAGTAATTAGATTTTGAAATACAAAAGCTGCCTCTCTGGTTCATGTGGGTAAGCAGAAGATACTTTAAAAGATTTGGTAGGCACTTTTCAAGAGTCTTATGGAGGTGTTCCAAAAAGGTTAAGTGATGTAATGTTACTACTTGAATTTTTCACCATTAGATTTTGGTGATTTACAAGGAAGTGTATTTATTAAGCCTATGGCCAAGTGAACATGAGGATTCACATACAGGAACTTTCCTCTTTCCTTTTGTGGGCAGGAGCTTATGTCCAATATAGAATTAAGAGTCTGCTCACTTGAGAGAACAGGACGCACTGGTGTTTATCTGCATTGGAGTACCTTAGTCATTTATTCATATCATTTAATATATATTGAAGCTTTCAAAATTGTAAAAAATTGAATATTTTAAATCTCTCTATTTAAAACTTCAGATACAAAACCTGACACAGGAGTTAATGGTATAGATGGGTTTGAATGCTGTTTGGAGTTCAAGTCTGTCTCAGATTGGGAGAAGTGGACAGGAATGTGCACAGGACATCTCTGCAAAATGCCAACAACACTGGGGTTGTGTGTATAAGTCTACATATAAACGAATGCACACATTCCAGATTCATTCTTGCATAAAGCAAGTTCTGCTTATAATTTAATTTTTGAAGAAGTAAACTTGCCAGTTCTAAATTTCTTCACTCTACTGTAGTACTGGCAATATAAGCATGCTACATATTCCATAATGAAGAAGACCAGCTTAGCTTATGGTAAATACACTACTAAGTGTTTATAGTACATTTCATACTTTACATGATTCCTTTTCTAATTCTGCTTATCTTTTCATTCTAATTCCCTAAAGGACATATAAAAGAACCCCTAAAGAGAGTAATTACTGCTCTACTTCTTAACCAAGGCTGCTTCTGCAAAGAGAAATCTGAGCTGCTTTTTAACGAAGGCAGTTTTAAATAAAAATGCAAATAAGCTGCTTTGTAACCACATTATTTACCCACCTAGCCTCTTATTACCATGTTTGTATTGTTGGCAAACACTATTTACAGTCGTGTAGAAATTAACATTACTGGTCCTGAGGAAAGATTGTTGAGGGTAGGTTGTGCTTTGGAACCAATTAGGGTGAACCTTGTCTCCGTTGTGACTCATGGGAGAAAACATAGCCTTGCAATGTCAAATAATAACATTAACTCAGACTATGCAGGCATACCACCGTAATTATATTATTGGCCTTATTTTGCTTCTGCAGTGCTTTTCATTGTCTGCATTTTAAAACCATCCAGCAGAAGAATTTCTGGGGAGTGGCTTAATACATGCTGTGATTAGTTTCAATGGGAAGTCCTGGAGAAAAATGAGCCCAGCCCATTTTTGCTCAATTGAATTTAATGTGAGTCTTTAAAAATCTACTAACAGATATCCTACACATAGTATTATCTTCTCTATTGAAAAATAACTTTGAAGACACCCTCAGAATTCAGCAAACTTGATAGTTGTTAGGAGAATGTTACCAATAAAGCAGAATTTTCACACAGTGAAAGAAGCTACTTACTTCCCTGCTATACAGAAAATGAATACTTCTTAACATCTGAGATGAACCACATTTAGACATAGTTATTGAAACTCATGAAAGCTTTCCCTTATAAGCTGAGGAGGGCATAAGAGAGGCTGTAGTCCACCAAAGGACCAATTGGGATTCTTGCAATAATTCTGGCCTAATGGATGCTGGTCTGATCCACCAAAACATTGTTGCTCTTAAACCAGAGTGCACACACTGGATTGCTTAACAGTTGACAGTTAAGTGGTGCTGGGCCAAAGTCTCAGCTTTCACAGTCACTTGCGTAGACTGAAATTTGAGCAACATTGAGGCTTTATTGATGGCTTGATTTTTTTATTGGTGGGGGGGGGGCGGGGAACTTATGCAGAATGTAAGCTTCATATCTTCCTCAAAACACAAATCTCACCTTCCCTTTCTGCCCCCATTTTACCACCCACCATCTCTCTCCCCCACAAAATGAGGCTGAGTTCAAACTTTTGGCCCAGATGCACACTTGTCGATTTAAAACTTGATGGTGACCCACATAGATTTTGGTTTAAAACCAACCAACTGTGCAGGAATGAAGTCAGCCCACTCCTGTTAGAGTAACAGGTGCTGATTTTAAAACATTGCTTTGTTCTGTTCCCAGAAGCTCATTGCATCCTAGTGGTTAATAAAGTTGGACCTCAAGACACATGTTGAGAGTCCAACTAGCCTCAAGTGAATCTTTCTTCCTCAGGATTGGTTTCCCATATGTAAACTGGGAGTAACAGCAGCCTATTCCACAGGGTTGTTGTAAGAATAAATAAGATGAGAAAATGTGGCTTTTCCAAGGCCTTGGGGATTGCTCAGGTTATAAATTTAAATTAAAAATCACTTCTTTTGATTGGTTTAGAAAGATGGTGCAAGGGCTCCCTTTGGCAGTATGTATAGTGCAAATGAATGACATCCAAATTTGTGAAGCTTTTCATATTTGAAAGAAAAGAAAAGAAAAAGAAAGGTGGTGCAAGTGGAAGTCAGAAATGGGGGGGGGGGTTGTGGGGATGTCTTTTTAAAAAGATCTGGCACTGTATTAAGTACAGCTAGATTGATGTTGTGTGTGTGTTGGGAATACGCCTGAGATATAACTGTCCATTCATTACAAAGTGAGGTAAAGTATAAAATCTTTACATTGCTCTTTTCTGTTTTATGTGCTGTAAGGAAGCATTTCACATATGTGCATTTCTGATTGTGCTAAAGGGGAAAGTAAAGATTTTTTTTGAATGCAGGCCCATGCTATTAAAAATGTATTCTTGCTTCAGTTGTGACTTTCCATGTGAGTACTGTGGGCCAGGAAGGATTGCTGTCAATCAGAACCTTAACTTGAAAGGTGAAACATTTCGAAAAAGCAAAGTAAACTGTGTTTCCCATTGCTTCCACAATTCTTTATGTTCAGGACATATTTAGAAGGGAAATTAGATTGGAAATTGAATCTAAATTGTTCCCATTTTTTTCGAAACCTCTATTAATTCAGTGCATCATTTTTGTGGGAATAGTTTTATTACTTGCATATAACTTTATAAGGAGGTGGTAAAAATAAGTTATAGCATAGTGAGTTTTTTCAGAGTTTTTTTCCCCCTTTCTTGTCCCTATTTCATGTGACATAGCTGAGATATGCTTCACTGTTAAATATGACTGTTTAATAAAAATATTAAGTTAGCATGATTGTATGGTTGAGAGGCCTATGAAAGATTCACGGGAGTTTTGCTTTGTGTTGACTCAGAACTGTCATTCATCAGGCAATTTGGATGTAAAACCAAATCAGACTGTGAGCAAATTGATTAGCAAACCAGATTTTCAGATTCTAGTTTGCTGGCCATTCTCAGTTCATGCTGTTGATTTGCACACAATACCAAATAATGGTCAAGCTTTGCAAATTATGGTTTGATATTATTGTGTTACTATCCAAGCAGTGTTATTATCCATCCATTTTTTGCTGTTTTGAATAGGTGTCAATGGGAAGCTAATACTCATATTTATTATGAGTATCTCATGCATCCACTTTTGGGTTCTTCCTATGATGTGCAAAGCCACTCAAGATGCAACAGAGGTAATGTGTTCAGGACTCTTTCTCCCTCTTCTAATACTAGAATTCTGGGACATCCAGTGAAGCTAAATAGGGACATCTAAGGAAGACCCTGTGTGGTTGGAGTGATTGGAGTGTTGGACAAGGACCTGGGAGACTAGGGTTTAAATCCCCTCCATGAAGCTCACTGGGTGAGCTTGGGCTGACCTTTATCCCTCAGCCTAGTCTACCTCATAGGGTTTTTGTGAGGATAAAATGGAGAGGGGGAGAACCATGTATGCTACCTTGAGCTCCATGGATATAAATGTAATAGTAAATTAAAGTTGGATGGTCATCTATCCCAGATGCTTTAGCTGAGGGGGTTGAACTAGATTGTAGGGGTTTGGTCTAGATGATACTTGGTAACCATTCCAACTCTGCAATTCTATGATTCAATGAAAACATTGGAAAATTTGGGACAGACAAAAGAAAGTACTTCACATAATATGCAATTAAACTCTGGATTTTGCTCCCTCCCACAAGATGTAGTGATTTCGATTGCTTTAATGGAGGCTATGTAAATAATGGGGGAATCAGGCTGTGTTATAGTGCCAATGTCAGAGCAGTATGCCTGTTAATACCAATTGCTGTGAATCACAAAAGTAGAGAATGCTGTTGGCATTAAGGTTCTGCTTGCAGGTTTCCCATAGGCATCTGGTTGGCCACTGTGAGAACAGGGTGCAGGTATTTGGCCTGATCCAGCATGTCTTTTGTTCTTAATTGCTCCTTTTATATCCTCTTATGTGTACACTAAATGGTGATAGGTGAATATACTTAGGAAAATTATGCCCCCTTATCATGCAGCGAGATAAATGAAGTCCAGTTGCTCCAGAACTGATTTCATAATACTAGTGACAATATTTATTATTGTTGAATCTGCTCATTAACTTTGTCGTGTTTAATATTCTGTGGTTATAAACAACGGCATAAATATATGCACTCATTTCTAATTAATTTGTGTAATTATGTTTTATAATCTAGGTGCTTGAAAAGCCAGAACTCTGTACACCCCATTACTGTGTTGCAGCTAATAAAAAATATAGATTGAAATAAATCTTGAAACTTACTTTAATTGTAAGTATAGATTAGCTGTAAATTATATCTTTGTGATGTTTATTTTTAATTCTGCAGTGCTGCAGATTTGCAGAACATACCAATTAGTGTAGTTATTCTAAATAATCTTGAATTAATTACTGTAAATGTTAAATGCTATTTCTTTGACAATTAAAATCACAGTGCTGACTTAAGATTTAAAAAGCAGAGCCAGAAATAAAAGCAAAGATGAAACTAGGTGATAACAATAGAGCTGACCTCAAACATATTCTGCAGAAGTCTCATTTAGGTCAACTGAAAAATAATGCACCCCAAACGATTTGGTAGGAATTCAACAATTCTAGATAATCTACCAGTTCACAAGTGATGCTTGTTTGGAAATAGATGTCTTCACACAAATTAAATGTTGTTGTTTTATTGCAATGAAAGTAAGCTACACTATATTTTAAGGAAGACTGAATTGTTGTGATGATGATAACTAGCTAAATAATGTGTAAAATTCATAGTTACATCGAACTGCAATGAGCAATGGCAGTGTCACATGTTGGAGATTTAAGAGGGAAATGCATGGTCCATCATGTCCTCCTTATAAGATTGCAGAGGTACCTGACCAACCACTGTTGAAGACAGAATGCCTGGCTAGAGACATTCTGGTGTAAGGCAGCTGGGGACATTGACAGCTTGGCTCAGACACATTATGCCTTGCTATTACCATGGCAACTTAAAAGCTGTTGCCCTATAGCTTCTGTCCCAGCACAGGAAAGTGGTGTTGGAGGCCTTTGCTTTGTGAACGCCAGGAATTCTCAAACTAGTAACAGGGTGCCGACTATTACTGCCTCCTTTCTTTTCTCTTGCTACAAAGAAATGTGGCCACTGCAAGCACAGCCCTGCTTGAAATCAGCTGTGTTAACCTCATTCGTGCCTGCAAGCATTGGAGCAGGGGCTTATACACACTTCTGCTCAGATGCTCACAATATCCTTACTATGTAGCCCTCCAAAAAGGGTACAACAGGTTTTTTAAGATGGCAAGAAATCACATGTTACTAGCAATGAAAATATTATGGTTTAAGGGCCAGGAAGTACAATACTCCCTCAGCTGAAATGTTATTTTGACTAAAGCCAACTAGATCCCTGCCAACAGCCAGCCTAGGGTAGTGGCTAGGAAATGTTGAGTTTGAAAGCTGGAGCCTTGGTTTTAAATCCCTGCTACATTGTAAAGGTCACCAGGTTGCCTTGGGCACTGTGCTCTTTCCTGGCTTCCCCTTATCTCACAAACTACAGTCAAGCGTGCAGAACAGGAAGTCTGCATGGCTTGCATTTCCTGCTTCCCCAAAATGTCCCAATATACTTTCAGTTAAATAGTCGAAACTACTCTGTAATAACTGCAGATTTATTGCTCATTAAAAAGCATTTGGGAAGTTTCTTAGACAACCTTGTCAGTATTCCACTTCTAATACCAAAGACAAAAGAAAAAATGTCTTTTTTTTTATTTTGAAATGTGATTCAAGAGCAAAGAGTGCCTTTGGTTCACAGTAGAGTGCATGCATCAGTTGAGAAATAGTGAATCTTTCCATTCAGAGAACATTATAATACATGTATGAGAAATGAAGTTGTTTCTGATGCCTCCTCAGACACAGTTTAAGCGATTAATGGTATCTTTCAAGATACATAACTGAGAATAATTTAAATGCAGTGCTTTGTATCTTATAGCTCAGAGCAAACTGTTAGATTTGCTTGTGAATAAATACGCAATCTTCTAAGAATCTGGAATCATCATATATCATATGTAACACTGTCTTCAGAAATCCTAATACGGATTACACCTTTACTGTACACAAGCCATTTGTACTAGCTGGCAGGAGAAGCAGCTGGACTAAGATGCAAGGACTTTATTTTTGTTCATTATTTCTTTGAAGTTTTCAATAAAGATGTTATTGGAGCAAAATATAAGAGCCCTGCGGTTCCTTAAAGATTAATGCATTTGTGTCATGAACTTTTCTAGGGAAGAGCCTATTTTTCATCAGATGCATGTTGAGGTAGGTTCCTGCCTTTGAAAGCTCCTGCCCAAATCAATTTGTTAGCTTTGAAGGTGTGCCACAGGGCTCCTTGCAGTGATTTTCCTTTTCGGCTACAGCAGGCTTAACACTCTATTAGAAATAATATATTAAAATAACCCTACATGATTATATTTACTTCTATTTTATTTGTTCCCCAATCCATTGCATTTTAATTCCATTGAAGGAGGTCCTTAACCAAAAGTGAACATGAACTGAAAGTGGAGATGTGGGACAAAGTTGGTGGAGAGTGAGTGAGTTGAGATTTGGGGTTCTCTAGATATATTGAAAACCATGCGTTACTGTGCATATGCTTCAATAGTTGGGCCTAACACCCCCCCCCCCCATTTTGGAATATCCATTATTGTGATATATGTTTCTCCTCACATACTTTAGACTTCCTTCTTTAAAAAGGTTAAAAGTGGGACATAAACATATATCCCCTTACTTTTAAGAACAACAAAACACCACTTTTTCTGACAGTTGAGAAGCTGCCCCAGAGTACACCATCCAGATGTCATCTTACTGGATTTAGTGCTGTCATTTCCTAATTCCTTTAAAAAAAAAAATATTATGACTATATTGACCCAGGCTTGGTGCTATATTTCCTGGAATGAATGAAAAAATTAATCTCTAGCTGCTTCTGAACACAACAACTACAGATAAGTGTTCATTCTCAGCGCTGAATTGAACTTTATGTTCTGAAGTAGGGTTCTGTTTCTTCATGTGAGTGAACTAATACATATATCTGAAGGACAGATGCACAAAAGGTGATTGAAAATTAATGCCAATGCATTGAAGAAGTTCATTAGCAGAGTTGTGTGTGTGTGTATGTATATATATATATATATATATATATATATATGAATATATATATGAATGAGACTAAGCTGATTCTAATGCAATAGCCAATATTATGACACATCCCCTCCCCCCATGCCATGAAGCCTGTGCCCTGATTTGTCAAGGTCAATGGGCCTGTCCCTCAGGCCCCTGGTACTGATAAGGAAATGGATTTGTACTTTCACAAGGAGTCATCCAATCAGTGTTAAGCACAGCTGGCTTCAGATAAAAAGAGAAACTAAAGGCTTCCCCTGAGCTCTTTACTTAGGAGAAGATTGTGCATCTGAACAAACCATGTTCAAAGTATGTAGCATCCAGATGCACATCCTACATTCCCAAGCAGTCAGCTTTCTTGTTGAGAATCCAACAGACCATGTTTTCACGAGATGCAGGTTTTATTCCAGGAGATAGTTTTGAAGGGACCACACCTTATGGAGCTGATGACTTTCTTGGAGCAAATGACACCCAGGTCTTGGAAGACCGGCATCCTCCATTCATCCGTTCTGTCACATTATGACAGAAATCATTACTAGCTTGATGGGTTTATTTATAAAGTGCTTTGAATATTGAAGTAAGCCATCTATTTCAACATTCCTCATTTCAAGCTGGGCTGTGGATCAAGATGAAAGAAAAATTAAATTGTATATTGAAGAGCTGTTAATTGAACTGTACTGTATTTAGCCAAGGGAGCCTGAGCTCCAGGCAGTCAATACTACAGAGAATTTTTAACGCACTGTATCACTAGGTTGTCAGTTTGTATTGGCAAATGCAAACAGCCTACTTGCACTGAGAGTGGCAATGATAAAGCCTTGAGAAACTTCTGAAGTTGTTAGGGAATAATGTGATCATCTTTTGTGGTAGTGTTTTCTAACCAAGTTCCTTAAAAGAACTGGATTCCTTCCTTCCTTCCTTCCTTCCTTCCTTCCTTCCTTCCTTCCTCTCTCTCTCTCTCTCTCTCTCTCTCTCTCGTGTGTGTGTGTGTGTTTAACAGATGAAACCTATGAATTTTATGCTATTTTCACAGAAAAAGTTTTGCAAATTACAAGTTTCTATGCAGTCTAAAGAATTCCAGATTGTGAATTTCTTCACTTGCTTTGACAGTCTCATTTAAAAATATTAGCACACTCTGATATAACTCTAAAACCAGCATATCAAAAAGCTTTGGGAAAATGTTATCTCATTTTTCCTAAGGCAGTGTTAATTTCTTTTTGTAGCTAATCTATTGTAATGTTAAAATGTTAGTACATTTATAGTTAAAGATTTCTTTGAACAGCTAAATTATTTAGGCATGGCTTCTGGAACAAAAAGTGGTCTACTTGGTGGTCTACTTTCCTTGCTGATAATAAAATTGAAGGGACTAGAGACATTTCTAGAACTTGAACAGATTTGGGGCAACTTATTAAAAGGTACACCATGCCTACACTAGTTATAACTGCTTCACTTCAGGATAGGATGTGGCTTGTTCATGGTGTAAAGATAATCTTCAAATGTGCAAAAGTTAATTTATTACTTAAAAGAATTTGTATGGGCTTATATCTGAGAGAATTGAGGTAATTGGCATTATGGTGAATGGTTTCTGTTTGAAATGCCTTCACAACCCTCATCGATAGTCCACACCTTTCCAAACTGTGTGTCGTGACATGTTAGTGTGTCAGCTGCAATGTATAGGTGTTTCGCACAAATGCTCCCTGCGTTCCTCCTGTAGCTGAAAAGGGGTTTGTTTAACCTAAGGTTTGCTAGTAAAACTGAATTACTGTGTCACAAAATGATGCACGTCTAAAAAGTGTGTCATCAATATGAAAAGTTTGGAAAGCTCTAATATAGTCTGTGTATGCCCAAATATTCTTAAGGACTAGAGCTATGAATACTTGCTTAAGCACAAATTGTGGCAAGGGTATACCCTCTTAAGGGTTGGACTTCCTGCTGGTGGAGAGTTGGAACTTACCACATAAAGTACCAACATTCACTTTTTATGCCTTTTGGCTCATGAGTGGATTTCTAAGTAGGGTTTTATTTTTTAAAACCATTGAGTTTTTGTTTTTTTAATATTAGAATGTTCATATTCTTTTGTAAGATTCAAATGGAAGTCATCAATACATCTGTAATAATTTGAGTATTTGCAAGATTGCTCCTTGTTAGATACTGGGCACTCCCCTACATTTGTGAAGCATTTTGCATTACGTTTGGTTTGTAATATTTGAAAAGCTGTTAAAATAACAACATGAAAATTTCTGTGATTTAGGAAGATTGCCTAAGGTGCTAAATGGGATAAATCAGAGTTCCATAAGAAATTACAACACTCTCCACATTTACTTATATGCAAGCTATGCAAGTTGGAGTAACACAGATGCCATTGTGGTCAATAATGAAATCTCCCGTGACTTCATGGGAGTCAATATTATTTGTTGCCCCTGCTTCTCTGTTGGCAACTGAATAAAGGTTCCTTAGGTGTGATTCTGACACTGTTTCATGTAAGGTAATGTCCTGAATCTAATAAGCTGCTGGTGATACTCCCTGAATAATTTCAGAATGCAGCCTTTTGAAAAAGGTTGCCATTGAATACTTTTTTGGGGGCAGTTTGGGCAAATGGACACTTGGCATGGCATATGGGAAGTATTGGCACTTCAGTAGCTAGTCCTCAAGATGCAACAGCAAGCCATGGTTTGGAATCTTGTGAATGAGCCCTATGGAGTCTCAGGCTGGCATGCTGTGTCCTTTCTCCTTGTACATGTTACAATTCCAGATTTACAGTCTTTGTTTGCTCCAAACCCTAGGTTGCAGTTTCATCTCAGTGGGCAAATAATGGCTTGTTGCATATCACATTGGAAGCATAAATGAAGGAGAACCCTTCTAATAACCTACCCATACTATGGACAGCCACAGAGAAGTGTAACTTGCATCCCTTTTATTGTAGTTTTTGTCTGCTTTATTAAAATATTTTCAGTTAACTATGTAAATTTTATTATGGTTAACATTTATTGCAGTTTATGTCTATATGAAGTATATACTTAGTTTTACTATGTGTTAGAATTAGAACAAAGGTAGTTTTATTAGTGTTTGTGCATATATTTTTTTACTGTTCCTGATGAAGAGCTCAGTAGTCATGTTTGGGTTGAGATTTCTGTTGTTTGGATTAATCAGTCCAAATTCTCTCCATTTGTTTGGCTTTTGGTGTGTTGCTATTTTTGTCTGCAGTGATCTTTGAATGCTTACAGTAACTTATTAAACTAAGAATGAGAAGATAATTAATGAAGTGGGTATCTTTGTGTATGCTGGTGTCAAAACAGGCCAAGTGGTATGATAAGAGGATATTCCTTAAGGTCTGCAGGGAAACCTTGTTTTCCCCAGACTCGTCCAGCCTCCACCTTGAATCCTAACTGGGAAGGCTGCCGCATCCTGATCCCAGATGTTGGCATCAGAGAGCAGTATGCAAGTGCATTATAGTCTGAAGGAAAGCAAATGGTTTTGTTCTTGACCCTTTCAACCTAGGGCTTCAAACGAGGAGATGAGTGGGCTGAAAGGAAGCATGCATCCTCCTAAACTGAATAGTATCCCTCAAATTGTAAGAGTGGACTATCTACTTGGCAGTGTAATTGATTGGCAGGGGAACTTGGCCTTGGAATTGATGGATTGTTTTCTCTTCCCACCACCAAACTCCAGGTGGTTAGGGCTGAACTGAAGCAGACACAAGTGTTCTTCTTACTTGACCCCAGTGCTGTCTGTGTTAGAGCAATGAGCTCAGGGACTGAAGGCAGCATGCTTGTTCATCCTTTGATCACAAGAGATGCCCCTGTGATAGCTTTGGGGTTGAAGGGGTGTGTGGGCCTGCATACTCACATGCACCTCCCATCCTCCAACCGTCATGAGGACTGGAGAGGTGCCAGTGCAGTATCTATCACGTCTTAAACTGGATCTTCCCAGCTGGAGCAGAGGGTTGACCTCTCATGGGGGCACACACACGAAGAAGAGCTTCAAATGATTATTGCAGGGTCTGGATTGGTTCATGGGGAGATGGGCTCCTTGAGGTATTGTGGTCCTGAGCCATGTTAACACTTTGTAGGTCAAAACCAGCACTTTGAATTGGCCCGGAAGCTAATTGGCAGCCAGTGCATCAGGCCAGTGAGCAACTTGGTCGCCGAATTCTACACCAACTGGAATTTCCAAACAGTCTTCAGAGGCAGCCCTATGTATAATGCATTGCAGTAATCTAACCTAGAGATTACCAGAGTATGGAGGACCCACTTCTGCTTGAGGTGGGTGCTTCATAGTTTCTAGTAGGGCTTTTGAGTGGGACTCTAAGCTGGCTTAAAGAAGCAAGGCACACTGATCTAAGAAAGTTAATTTTAGTGTGTACACTAATGGTTCAGTACCAGAGATTATTTTTATATGGCATCTGAACACAGATGTCACCTGTCCCTACTGTGTCGCTTGTAATGGAATGCATTTGTGCATTTATGCACATTTTGGATGCACCTCCAATTGAAAACAATGGTCACACATTCAAATTTTAGCCTACCCCTTTTCTTTCCATCTCCTCTGATTTGGGGGGGCGGGCAAGGGTGGGTATTATCAGCCCAGTAAAACATACAAATAAAATCAGGGAATATAACAACAAATAATTTGCATTAACCCACATACACCACAAAATTATCTTGTTTAATTAAAAATTGAGAGGCAAAAATAATGTGCATAAGTTTGTTTCATTTACTATTTAGGAACTGCATTATTACAAGTTGTTTATTTCCTGAGGCTTTGATGTATTTAAATATAAGACACAGCTTCTGAAGTGAAAAATTACACATTTATGGGCAGAATTAGGAGCGTCCCATTGTGTCAAATATATAAAGTGACATATTTATGTGTTTTCTTTTGAACAGAGCCAGGCACAAATGACATTTTGTATGAGACTAAACCAGAGGTTGATGCTAAGATAGATGCAGAGTTTGATTTAGGCTTGAAACATATTAAATGAAGGCTACCAATTGCCTTCTGTGCACTAGAAGAGGTGAAGTGAGATAAACCATAAATTGATTTTTGTATAACTCTTAAATTAAGTGCAACATTCTTCAAGAGAAGAAAAGACCCCAATGTTGCACCACTGTACATTGCATTACCCTAAGGTAGTTAGTTCATCTTAATATGTTAATAGGCTTCCAGAAGAGATGAACATTTCTTTCTCTCTCTCTTTCTTCCCCTCCCTCTCTGATATTTGGTTAATTTGCACAGGCTCCTAGTCTCTGGGCAATCTGATAGAAAGTCATATGTTACTGGTTTCTTTATGCACTGAGCAGCTGCATTAGGCAATATCTTTAAAATGTAAAAGAAGCCTACCAAATGCACAGTCTGATAACAACAACAAATCTAATCCAAAGTGACAAGTGGGAGACTTTCCCAGACGTTTTTCTCTTTAATGTAACATGACTTTAAATTGATGCAGCCCCACAGTGATTGAAAAACTCTCAGAGCTTGTCTCCCATGATTACATTTCTGATCTGTACAACTTAATTTTTTAACTCAGTGAATCTCGACTTTGCGAATGAGCCGTTTATTTATTTATTTGAGGTCGGCAGAGCCTTCATTGACGCAATACTTCTATGTAGCATCATGGTGGTTTTGGGTTGGCAGCACATGCACTCTTTTTTTCAGATTGTCGTCTCTGCAGAAATTATTTGTTGAACAACTAAATGGTCCTTTTAGGTTTTAAATAATGAATGATCTGTTTAAATGCATCATGCCTTCCACACATGCTTTCACACTCTTTAACGTCTGGCACAGAGAATTTTTGGATTATTCCATTGTCTTCATCTAGTAGCCACTGACAAACTCATACTTTCTATGAGGGCCTTTAGCTTTGGAAGAGGCTCTTTGCAGCCTTTTGATAGATCTAGGAGCTTGCCCCTTTTAAGCAGGCAGTTGGGTATTTTAGATATGGTTTTATGGCTAGTTGCAGATTCAAAACACAACAGATATGAAATCAAACAAGAAGAACAAAATGTTGTACTCCTTATCTCTGTCCAGCGTCCACTAGTGTAATGTAGCAATGGTGCTATACCATAGACAAGATTCACTGCAAATAGTTTGAACCTTAGGAGGTGTTTGATTGATCACATCATAAACCATTATTATGTGAAGAGTTATCTAATGACTTCCTTTTGTTTTAATATTATTTAGATGCCTGCCAGAGTACTGTTATAACCTACATGGGTAATAGGGTCACTGCATAGGGTATTGACTGCTACTAATGTTTTGAAGGAAAGAGCTGTTCCACAGAGACATTGATCACTTCATGGAACTTGTGCTGTAGACATCTTTCCCAGACCTGCAACAACAGTAGCATGAAGTTTTGCGTGGATGCATACAACTTCACACACAAAAGGTTTCGCACATTTATCACCAACATCCTATCTGCTTCATTGTGTATAGTTCCCTTAAATACCAGGGGACTAAATGGGCTCTACTTTGCAGGAGAGGGCATTTAGGAATGATCATGTCAGTAGCTTTTTCTATCACACTAGGGTATTGACTGTAGCACCAGTCATGTTAGCCAGAAATTCTCTTAGAGCATTCAGAATCCATCAAATTCCATTAGTTTCTGGGTCCTCTATTCCTGCAGAAAGGAGCAGTCGCAGTAAGTTCCTACCTTACCTGGAAATGATCTGTCCATGACAACGAAGTTAGATCTGCCCCCTCTCAATTTCAGAATCTACACTTACCCACCTGTGACAAAGACCAGATTAAAAGTATGGATTGCAAAATCTGTTGGTGTCCAGCAGGGATCGTCTCAGGGCTGCTGCTCACAAGGAAGGTAGACAAATCACTAAGTTGCCTATTCTGTGTCTCTGTTCCATCACCTGGGCTGGATCTAGACACATCAAAAAAGAGTTTCAGGAAAATGTGTTCTAAATTTCATAAAGGGAAATCATGTTCGTGAAAAATGGGAACTCCACAGCGCCATATGGTGTCACAGTGTTATAACCCATATAAAGCACTTTTTCTTTGCCAACATAGCTGAGTCCCTGGTAAAGGTAAAGGGACCCCTGACCATTTGGTCCAGTCGGGGACGACTCTGGGGTTGCGGTGCTCATCTCGCTTTATTGGCTGCGGGAGCAGGCGTACAGCTTCTAGGTCACATGGCCAGCATGACTAAGCCGCTTCGGGCAAACCAGAGCAGTGCACGGAAACGCTGTTTACCTTCCCACTGGAGCGGTACCTATTTATCTACTTGCACTTCATGGTGCAGTGCCTCAAATCTGGTGCCTGAGCCAGAGGATCCTCACAGCAAGGTCATATGAAAGATGGTGACCCCTCTTCCTGGCCCTCTAACCTATGCAGGTGTTGTGCTCAGTACCCAGGTGGGCAAAGCTGTGCCAGATCACCATTGCATAGCTGCTCCACCCAGGCCTCAGTGAGTAATATGCAGTATAGCTGTTGAGCACAATTCAGCCAAAGTTAAGCTTTGAAAGTCCCATTGATCTTAATGACAGAGTGGAAAATTTGTCTGGTGAAAAAAATCTGTGTCCACTCCCCCTCCCCCCAAAACAACAACAACAACCTAGGGCTAACCAGGATGGCATCCCTAGGCCACCCAATGTGTTTTAATTGGAGCGGGTACAGCCTATCACCTATAGTTGGTGATACTGTGGCATTGTTGAGGTGATGGCAGAATACTGGGCAGAGTGAGACCTATATATGTAAAACAGAGGGCTTGACTAGCCTCTTACACCGTTTATATATGGCTCTTAAATGTAATTGGCAAACCTGTATGAGTTCACTTACCATGAAAATTAGCATCTTTACAATATAGTAGTGTTTCCCTTCAGCATTCCTCCAGTTCTCTTAATTTTGTGCCCTGTGCTTGTAGCATTAGATTTCTGCTTTAACAACCTCTTCTCTTTCATTCCATTGTACTTTTTACATTCATTAAGCAGTAGTTGTTTCTACACACTCTGCTGTTTGGTAAATGTCTTGATGGACTTTGCTTTTACAGCACAGAATTGAACAGAATTTATCTCATGTTAATGTGATGATTATCAGTGAGTTGAATGAGCCCAGAAGTTATCTTGTTTGTGCCTGCCTGTGAAGGAGGGCAAAATGTGATAGCCAACATTTTCATAGTTGTATTTCAAGTGTAAAAATTAGTGGTGTAGCTTTTACATTCATTCATTCATATTTATTTCTTCCAAGAAACATAAACAATGTAACATTGCTTGATCTGTCATTGCTTACTTACTTAACAATTTTATAACTTTCAGTGAAAGTGTATGAACTATCTCAGTTGGAAATAATTGTTTAAGTTGGTGCTGGGGGACTTTAAAAGTTCTGTTTGGAGTGATCTTCGGCAGCTCATTCACATATACATACTGTTGCCCGCAACCCTAATCTCTGAGTGGTGCGAGATTCCAAGGCTTCCGGGTACTTTCCCAGAATGAAGGTTTCCTTGGAATGAGGGACAGTGGAGATTGTGATATTTTTATGATATATGATTTATTTACATATATATACAACCTGAGCCAACAATGGAGGGGCTCACAGCAGTACCACCCCAATAATGTATTGCTTCTCCTATAACCACAGCCTTAGATTCAAACAGAAATCAAGCATTGATCTGTGTCTCCAGTTGGTGCCTGCTTCTAGCCTAGCTCTCTCACACAACTCTGGCTCTGGGTTTTGCCCTTCTAACCAGCAGCCAGGTGAGGGAGGGGAGTCCACCCATTTGTTTTCTGGCACAGAGCTACTTTCTTTGATACCTTAATGACCGATACTTGAGAGACCGTTAGTTAGAAGCTGGCCTGCTACTTCAGCAACTGAATCCTTGCTGGATCCAGGAATTAGAAGGGACATAGAAATACAGTGTAACCCCCCCCCCAAAAAAAAAACAACAACACACACCCTCACAATACCTTAGATATTATCTATGTTAATAATCTTAAATTGCAGATTAGTCAACGTCTCTCTCTCTCTCTCTCTCTCTCTCTCTCTCACACACACACACACACACACACAAATACACACACACTTACTTACTTAACTTCAATGCTTTCTCTGGCTTGCAGTAACTATAGCTTGCCATCATGTCAGATCTGGGTAAATGATGGTTACCACAAACTATATTTGCCTCAAAACTGGTTTTGGCAGCTGGACTTGGGCAGGTTCCGTATTCTGATTGGGAGGTATGCTGTCAGATGTCACATCAAACTATAATTATTGCAAACCAGGAGGTGATAAGTGAAACAGAGAGTGATAGGAGAAGGGTGTGTGGACATCCAAGGCATACTGTTATTTAGCCATGTCTAAAACAGACTGCAGTGTTGTGTTAGTGTGCAGTCCAGCTTAAGGTATTTGCTAGATCATATCTTCTTATATGTGTAGATATTTAACATGTTCTGTGTCCATTTCTTGCAGTCAGGAAAGCACAGGCTATTGCCACATGAAAGCTCATGTGAAATAATAAGCTTAGTTAGTCAAGATATCACAGAAATGTATATATATGTCATTTTATGTATCTAGAATGCTTTCCTTCAGATCAGCTCAACGAGCCAGTGTGGAATAGTGGATAGGGTTTTGAAACAGGAACTCACCCCATTGCGAACCTCCGACCTTCCAATCGGCAAGCCCAAGAAGTTCAATGGTTTAGACCACAGTGCCACCTGTGTCCCATCTTTACCTTTTGGGTTTTGAACGTAGATCAGGGTGATCTGAATTCAAATGTTCATTCAGCAGTAAAGGGAGATTGTAGGCAATCCTGGCTTTCTGAGTATACCATCTCTATGAAACATGAATTTCTAAACACGTTAGGTTTTTGTGTAAAAAGTAATGTGTAATGCAGGCCTCTGGCTTGGTACATCCAAGGATGTGTATAATTGCCAACAAATTCTGCTCACCTTGTCACTTCTTTCAGTCTGCAGTTTAGATTGGAACTTGCACTTAGTGAAAAGAGATTCTGAGTCTCATGCTAACTTGCTATTGAAGAGAGCAGAAGTCATATCAACAGGAACTAATAAAGTTCTCTGCAAGGCAGTGTAAGTCTCCCCTCCCCACCCGCTGTTGGATGTTTTCATTTAAATATTTAGTTGATGAAGGGTCATAAATGGAAATTAGTTTGATGGCTTCCATCTCTGATGATGTAGAACGTAGATTATTTAAAACATTCCAGCCTGAGGAATCACACAGTGCAAATTATAACCCTAATATCTTAAGAGCAGAGAACCTGCATAGGCTGCTAAATAAACTTCAATAATTACTTCAGGGGGGTTTCCTGTGCAGGGCTCTAATTTTTTCTAGTTTACATTTTTCTCAGGTTGCTGACCACAGTGACAGTTTTGCTGGTCTTGTATAAAATAACTAACACATGTATGCACCTGGCCTTTCATTATTGTTACTCTGCATTTTATAAAGAGAGAGCAAGATATGAAACTCTCTTGCAGTTTCTGCTGATAACAACACTTAGCCAAGGTTTTATACGCCTTGAAAGAAAAGACATGGCACTATCCATTAAATACTGTTCCAAAGCATACCTTTGCAAAATAGTCAGATAGTTGTAGCTATCATTTTGCCACATTAAGATGACACTTAAATTGTTTTCTTCCTGACTTAAATGTGAGCGTTCCTGTCTCTTAAATAAATGAGGCATGCTTAACACTTTTCTAGTGTTCTCCTTACTCAAAAGAAATAGGAGTGAAATTGCATTTGTATATCTTCATGATGATGAAAATAAATGTATCTGTAGTACTTCAGGCCAACCTTATTAAGTGGTGAATATTTTTAACTCCCCTTCTCACAATTAATGCACAATGTAGTCAAGATGCCTCTGGAGTTAGCTGATGAAATAAATGTGAAAGTTGACAAACACTCTTCTATTTATACTACCTGAATTGAGCCTGCTTGTTTTCAGGATGAATACCGATGAGCTGTTCCTTAGTTCTGCATGTATTTTTTCTTACTTTTGAGTACAGCCGTTGTTACTATTTTAATTTTATAAAATAATTGTGTGAGAGAGTTTATTCCTGGCAACATTTCTGATACATAGGTTGCTAAAGAACCGCCTTAGGAATCAAGTATTGCTATAGAATAATAAAATGGTTGATGAAATTAGCAAAAGCATTTTATTTTCAGAGAAACAAACAAATTAAAAGAAAGTAACTGTGGAATTCCTGTAATTTTATCTGATGGAAAGAAAGTGGGGTTTTTAATTTTGACTGTGTTGCAACACAGAGATCTCAGTAAGTATCCAGCAAACTTAATATATCAAGTAAGGTCCAATAATGCAGAACTCTTGAGTGTTTATTTTGTATTGCTTTGCCACAAGATGGCCCTGTTATGTCACATAGATTTCACAAATGGCAGCTTTTTTTGCTTAAAGTATATTCTCAGTCCTTGAAAAGTAGCTAAACAGAAGAAACAAAAAGAACTACAGTCATCTGTTGTGTCCAACCCTTGTAAAATGCTACTAAATATAAGACTATCCAACAGAGACTAATATAAAAAACCTTGTCAGTGATTTCCATTGTCATTTTTCAACACTATTTTCTTAATGCCCTTTCTTTCTCACTTAAAAAGACAATTCAGTGAATACGTGTTTCAGTTGTCTTACATTTAATAAAAACATTACAGTGGTACCTCGGGTTACATACCCTTCAGATTACATACGCTTCAGGTTACATACTCTGCTAACCCAGAAATAGTACCTCGGGTTAAAAACTTTGCTTCAGGATGAGAACAGAAATTGTGCAGCGGCAGCGGGTCCCCCATTAGCTAAAGTGGTACCTCAGGTTAAGAACAGTTTCAGGTTAAGAATGAACCTCCAGAACGAATTAAGTTCTTAACCCAAGTTACCACTGTATGTGGACAGATAGTTTAAGGTTCCAATTTTTTTTAAAAAAAATCTGCTATTTTGTGTGTGTGATTTTGCTGGTGACAATGTGTCTGCATCGTTCTATTGCTGCATTATTTGTGTTTGGAGAGTACAGCATGCAGCACACTTTAGACACAAGGTACCGTGACAAAATAGGCATACCCTCACACATGCTGATGCAGTCACATTATCCTGTGCTGTTACCTCCGTGTAGGAAAGATGTCACTTGTGAAGCAATCCTTAATCTGTTGGTTTATATCTAAAGACCACTCTGCACATTAGAGATTTTGAAGTTTATATGGGTACATTACCTGAACCTCCCATATACCTTAAAGTTTTCAGTGGGTATACATCTCTTCCCCTCCCTTTTATCACAATTATCTCTTGGGGCCCCAGTTCATGGACATGTGGTCATGTCTCTGCTTAGCAGCAGGGGTGGGTGTAACTACTTTGGCTGATACAGGGTGAGACACAAGATGTCCTCTGCATGTATTTGATGCATTTACAATACTTAAATGACTTTAGCAGTGTTAAAGGTTTTTTGATGGTTAGAGCAGGTTATAATAGTCAATAAATAACATACCAAATATTGTTTCCCTTAAAGTATTTAAAATTTCAAAAGTTAATATATTTTATATAGTTATTACATCATTTATACATTTTTCTTTCTTTCATGATGCTATGATAATGCTCTTGTTTTATCTTGTATTAAATGTTTGTACCATGTTTATATTTTAAAGTATAGAATCAATTAAAGAAAGCTACCAGAAAAAGATAGTGGATTTATGGTCCTCCCTGCGTGTCATAAACAATTTCTAATAGTGCTTGATAGTTGAAATTTGCAGTTTGCTCTTTTTATAGTGAGATCCATTTTCTAGAAAGGGATCTTTTGCTTTTGAAATTCAGGGTGACTGTATGAGCCAGGCTTTTCACAAGTATATTTTAGAAATCCAGTGGCTCTCAATAATAAATGAGTGGGCTTGGAACAACAGGTATCCCTTTATTTATATTTACTGCAGTAGATAAACTGAAGTGTAAGGCAAAATAATGTGATGCAATATACCAGATATATATAAATCTGTTTATAATTTCTATGACAAGCTTTATGTGTATAATCTTCAAATGTAAAGTGATCAATTAGCAGGTTGCTGTTATTCTGGTCACAGCAACATCTAGCATGAAGAGGAAATAAACAAGCCTCCTGCAAGTGACAAGGTGAACAGGCAGATATTCATTTTCAGTAAGGATGTAATTGAACAAAGTTGAACTTTCATCATAATGCCCTGACAGGAAAAGTGATACATTCCAGATGTTTTGTGGAACGTTCTATGTTTGACTTTTTGTTGTTTTTACTGCAAGAGACTAAGACCAACTGATTTATTGTGGCAGAAGGAATAGATTCCACTTTGGCAGATGATTAGATGTAAATGCTGCATGTGATATACTGTACTTTAGATAAGAAAGTTTATGACACAGCCTTAAATGTTCCCCAAAAATCCTTGCTGTTTTGGTAAAAAGATGACTTGGTCTTGGAGAGGACACCAGTGACACTAATTGAATTAAATGCCTGTACCTTTAGTTAGTTTTTTGAATACTGTTGGAATACTCAACTTCTGTCTGCCATTAGATTAGGGGTAGTTATTTCATGATTAAAAACCCTGAGATGCTAACCTTTAGAACAACTGCCTGATTCCTTATTTAGTAAATCAGTAAGTCTGAGATTTCCTAGCTAATATTGAATGCATATTTATGGAAGTTAATATATGGGTATTAACTGCATGTAACACTGGGTCAGTCACTTCAGCTCGCAGTGGCAGATGTCGGGATGGGGTCAAAAAAGAATCAGAATCAACACACAATTGACTTTTAAACCAAAATGTAAAGGTAAAGGTAAAGGTACCCCTGCCCGTGCGGGCCAGTCTTGCCAGACTCTAGGGTTGTGCGCCCATCTCACTTAAAGAGGCCAAGGGCCAGCGCTGTCCGAAGACACTTCCGGGTCACGTGGCCAGTGTGACATCGCTGCTCTGGCGAGCCAGAGCCGCACACGGAAACGCCGTTTACCTTCCCGCTAGTAAGTGGTCCCTATTTATCTACTTGCACCCAGGGGTGCTTTCGAACTGCTAGGTTGGCAGGCGCTGGGACCGAACAGCGGGAGCGCACCCCGCCGTGGGGATTCGAACCGCCGACCTTTCAATCGGCAAGCCCTAGGCACTGAGGCTTTAACCCACAGCGCTACCCGCGTCCTAAACCAAAATGTACTTGGCAGCAAAGAGGAGAGGGAGGCAGACGAAGACCAGGTGGACTTCCCATCCTGTGGTCCTGTCTTCTACTACCAACTGCTTTGTAGTTAGGGTCCAAGAGAGTGGGAAAGTACCATTTTTAGCACCTGCTCTCTCCCTTCCCTCAAAACAAGACCATCTGCTGCCAGCTGCATTGCTGGAAGGATCCTGATGGCTTATATTTTGCTTGTTTTGTCATGATTTTATTTTCACCATTGTTATTTGTAAGCAGCCTTGGAAGGATTTGTGTTCTGAAATGTGGGTTATAAATAATAGTAGTAACTAACTAAATAGGATCTGGCAGAAAAACCCTTAATCTGTTTTAGGGGACTTGGATAGCTGAAGATGGCAGCTGGAGGTGCACAGAGACAGTCCATGTCATCTATGCATACAGTATGTGTGTTCTAGCATTACATGTGATTATGTGACTGCTCCTTTATTACGATCTCCGTCAGTTTCTAAACCTCAGCAGCAATTGTGACATATATAACCATAACATGTGTAAACAAGAATCAAGCAATACTTTCTTACTTACTTTGCCAAACCTTTGTTAAGCATTACAAGTATAGGCCACCATGAAACATCCATATATAATTTTTTTTTATATATAGGAATAAGCAGCCATGTAATATAGGTATTGACGAGGATTTTCATTGGGAATCAAGCAATAGTTTCTAACTGGTAAACAAAAAACCCAAATACTCAGCAGCTAAATAGGAAAATGCGTAAACATTCCTTTTTCAGTTCCACCAACCAGCTACTGTCTAGGGTCTACAGCACTGGAAAGGAATTTTGTCTCACTTGAAAGAATCCCCCCCTTTCATCCGATCTTTTCTTCATGAGGTTCTTTTCTTAAAAAATCATACCCTATTCCAGGGGTCAGCAACATAAGGCCCATGGGCCACA
Organism: Podarcis tiliguerta; assembly: GCF_965153285.1. Lineage (NCBI taxonomy): Eukaryota > Metazoa > Chordata > Lepidosauria > Squamata > Lacertidae > Podarcis > Podarcis tiliguerta. The sequence continues at coordinate 46,118,445 of NC_139541.1, forward strand.
AGTGGCCCATGGCGGTCATTTAACAGGTCCATGGACCCCCGCCACCCGCTGAGTTGGCTCCCGTGCGCCGTGCTAAAGTGGCGCGGAGCAGAGCGGGGATTGCCTTCCGCAATGTTGGCTGGCTTCCCATTGGCTGCAGGAAGCTCCTGCAGCCAATGGGAAGCTGTGCACACCTCCTCTGCGCTGGAATGATCGCTGGAAATAGCGTTTGCACGTGCGTGCGCACACACTCCGGCCCACTGCGGCATCTGTGGGACTGTGAATTGGCCCAAGCCACAAAAACTTTGCTGACCCCTGCCCTATTCCTATCTTTATTGATATACTTTTTAGCTTTATTTCTATCTGTTTTCCCAACTTGTGCAAATTATTCTTTTCTTTCCAACTTCCCGTATATTTTACTTCATGTATTTTCTTTTTTTCCCTCTTTGTAGAATTTCAGCCTGCTGGCAGGGACTTCTGCTAGTTCTTACCCTCCTATTTTTTATACATCACCTAGTGCATATTGGAAATTTTAAGTTAATAAGCTCACTAGCCTAAAATACCAGGCACAGTCTGGACCCAGGGATTTCAAAGCTCAGCCTTGAGGAGTAAAGCCGTTACTTGCTGGCAAGAATTTCAGTGTATTGGGGATAGGAGGTTCCCTCAATTAAAAAAGAATCTAGGGTTTTGCAACACAGACTGTTGCCCTCTTACACTGGACCATTAACAGTGCTGTATCTATCCAATATAAACTTAGCATACAATTTTGCTGTAGGTAGAAACTAATTACTAGAAGGTCTAATTTAATTTAATTAGCTGCTGTGCCAAGTAACCTTAACATATCTACAGTTTCAGAGTTTATGAAGTATAATTTTTGTGTACTGCTTCCCGCAGCCTTTTAAATTAAAAGCTGACAAGGTCTTGGCTGTGTAATCTAAAACGTTTTTGCATTATTTTTAAACTTATTTGAAAGCTGATATGCTGCCTTTTTGACCTGGTTACTGTATAAGGCTACATTTTTTTGGCAAATGTTAACAATCACTTTGTGTGTGGCCGAAATAAATTTTTCTAGTAATAGCAATTGAGCTTTGGCTTGAATAAAGGAATCTTTTTTCACACAATTTTATAATAAGCGTTTTTATTTGTGGTTTTTCAAAATATTGCAAAGTTCCAGTAAAAACAGGACCTATATCCACTTCCAAGCAAACCATTAAGCATGAAAAGGAGGCTTCTTAACTCTAGATTTTGTTCATGGAACCATGCAGCACAACTTATTGACCTAGTCTAAATATGGAATATTGCTCCCAAGGTTTTTGAGCAACACACTGTGTAATTTTTCAGATTATTGTCTGGGGGAAATGATTTTGATTTACACTATTGGTTAAGTACAATATCTTTCTCAGGTATAATGCCAGGAAGATTTCTGTGGTGAGCATGCTGTTTTTCAGAAACTACATTTTAATTCTCAGGGTCACTGCTTGGATCAGGAGTTGCAACTCTGCTGAGCAGTGAATTTAGGTTTATAGCATTGTGGAATATAATAATTCTTTTAAGTGAGTTTCTGTTGCAGGGGCTCAGTGCTACTGGTATTCACACAACCATTTTATTTTCCCTGCAAGGTGACTTTCCAGCCATGCCACAGGATATCCTCGTATATTTGTTGTGTGAAGTATATAGCACATGGCTGTATCTTGGATCAGCACCATTTGCTGCAGGTTCACAAGCAGTAGGTAACAATACTAATTCTAAACCTCCTAGTTCTTTTTTATGAGATGAGGAGGAACAAATCAGAAATGATCCTTTGGGAAATGTTCATTCTCAAGGTATATTGATATTTGGTGAATGTTCCAGATATCATCAGAATCAGTGTCATGCCGAATGTCATATCAGTTGTATCACCTATTACGTGGAGCTCATTTTAACGTGTAAATAAAACATAATGTCTTACTTACTTTGTATGCAAATTTCTGTTTAGTATATTTTATTCAATTTTATTTTACAGTATCTATGCACTGCTTTTCAAAACTAATTTTACAACAATTTACAGTATAAAGCTAATAATGCAATAGCTGAACCTAATACAATACAGTAATACAGTAATAGAATAAATGACAAACTGGGATCGATCAAGGAACAGTTTATCAGACAGTAGCTTCAAATGATAGATGAAACAGATGTGTTTTTATTCACTTTTGCAAAGCTGCCAGTGATGAAGCCAAGAGCTCCTCCTGGGAAGGCCATTCCAATTACTGGGGTTGCTGCTGAGAAGACTTTGCTCTTAGCAGATGCCAATCTTGCAGTACTTAAGGATTGAATCCTGAGCAGATTGCAAAAATGCCAGAGCACAGCGTTTCCGTTGTGAAATATTCTAGCCCTAGACCATTTAAGGCAGGAATGGGGAACTTGTGGCCCTTCAGATGTTGTTGCATTGCAGCTCCCATTATCCATGACCACTGACTATGCTGGCTGATTGTATTTGGAGACCAACAATATCTGGTGGATCACAAGTTTCCCATTCTTTCATAGGCCAAAACTATCTCCTTGAGTTGCCAATCAGTGTAGTTGTTGTAAAACAGGTGTAATATTTTCTTTTGGGCTTGTTTCAAGCAAAATACAGGCACCACTATTTAAAACTATTTGAAGTTTCTGGACAGTCTTAGCATACAGGGAGAAAACAATTTCTCTGCTATTTATTTCATGTAATAAAAAAAAATAAAATTCAATTAACTACATGCAAAAATTGACAGATAACATAAGATGCCTATATTTATCTATATGTGAGATACTTATAGAAATGTTCGTTTAATCCGTTTTCTTTCTTAAAAGGACAGTCGGAATCTCTATGTGGAAGTAAGTCATTTTAATTACAATATGAAAATAGATAATATGTCAATTTGTTTTCAAACTGACAACTGCATAATACGTTCTTAAGTTTGTATTTCACTTGAGGCATATCTGACCTGTTGTGGACCTTTACTGTAAATGGTTGTATCCATTTCGAGTTTTAAAGCCATTAAATACACTTTAGGATGCTGTCATGGCATGTGTCATGGGCCATGCTTACAGATGATCAGTATTATTATATTCATGAGATATAAATCATCAGAATAGAAAACATTTACCTGGGTTCTCATGCCTTACATCATGCACCTTGTTTTGCTTTATAAATAAATTATGAGTACATTTTAACAATACAGTACTAGCAACAAAGACTGGTTTAGAGAATTCCATATGTATCCAACTAAGCCTTATCTTCCAGTGTGTTTTATCAGTATGTGATAGTGGGATATTTGTCATGGGGCCTAGCACTTTGGATATTAGGGATTGAGATGGGGTGTGAGAGAGATTTGATGTATTATGCTTGTTTGACTGTGAGGGAGTTGTACTGGTGTTTCTTCTTCTTACTCACAGGAACCCCAGTCTTTATCAATATTCAACGAGACTTGACCAAATTAAGCTTGTGTGTTATGTTGATAACTGTAAGGGAAAATCCAAATGAGCCACACCTTGTGACAGTCAAAAATATAAACATTTATAACCTTATAGCTAAATATTTTCAGAAAGCAAGTATGGATTAAGAACCCTAAGTTGTCTCTGTCTGTTACTTGTGCTCTTAACTTTTAATGGTACGTGCTTCAAACATTTCCCTTTTAGAATCTCTAGGTTCAGCATATTATAACTGTGAATTTATTTATTTATGTATTTATTTTACAACAGATGAATGTAAAGCCATCTCTGTACGGTGAACTTTTCAAAAATAAAACCTGGGCATCTCACCTTTGTACATGAACTTAGGTCTTAGGGACCTGCCACTTGGGTCAGCCTACCTATGAGGCGGGGGTAAGGCTGTCACCTCAGGCAGTGGATTCGCCTGCTTGCTGCTGCTGCACACGCACATGCCGCCACCCCTCACCTCCTTTTGCTCCCCAGGCCACTCAGGCAGTGTGTGCACATGCAGGCAGTGGCAGGTGGCATTTTCAGTTTTGCCTAGAGTGGCAAAGCATCCTGGGCTGACCCTGCTGCCACCCCAGGTCTCTTTCCCAAGGGCAGGATTTGCCCCATTCAGTGGTGGCTGTGCTCATCACAGCTCTTCCCAGCAACAATCAACTATTAAGTGAGGAAGCATGTGCCTGCTCCTTAGCTCATTGGTGCTGGCAATCTTGTGGCTTACTTAGGCCTTGCATCTGTTTTTGGTTGGTTTTTGTTTTTTGTGCCAAAAATCAACTTGTATAAGCTAGTTTGCCTCCCACTATGGAAAACATATGAGCATGTGTTATTTGTCTATGGGTGGTTACCATAAAGCTTTATTGCCTTTCACACTAGGAGTGGGTTAGAGTACTCTGCCATTAAGTGTATTGGCTTGCAGAGGGGGGGGGGGGCGTTACTGAAGTGTGAAATGGGATCCTTGGGTTTGGGTTTTAGACCAAAGGTGGCTAGAATACCCTTGGGGACCAAATGAGTCCTTCAGTAAGCAGTTGCCCATTCTTAGTATAGAAGACATTGCTACAAAACTAAAAGATTAAGGGTTTTACATATGGGTTCACCATCAGATTTTTCTTAATCTCATTACTAATTGTTTTAGAACTTGGCATTCTAAACTGCTGTTTTCCTTCAGATATACATTATGCAGTATGTCCTTTCTTTTTTATGTAGCCTCAAAGAATTTAACTTAGTTCCTTTTTCACCTGCTTTGTTTGATACTCTTGATTTTTGTTGCTTTGGTATCTGTTGTGTAAAAAACATTATTGATGGATCTTTGGTATCCCGGCTGACAGTGAGTGATAGGACATGTGTAAGAATCTCTTTTTCAGTGATAGCAGAATAGATTGAATGACGGCAGACTTTTATAGCGTATTTGAACAGTACAAATTACTAGCATCCTCTTGTTCCTATAAGACATACCTGCTGAAGGCCCAGTGGGGCTAAAAATGTTGTTTACTCTACTCGTGACTCTTGCAATATAACAATAAAAAAGTGATTAAAATTTAAGTACTCTTGAGAGATTTTTCTGTATATCCAATTTCTTGACTGTTGGTGTGCATTAAAAGTGGATCATTACATAATACTGTTATGTTGAGGATTACTGTGCTGACTTTTTTAACAGCTAAGTGAAATAAGGACAGTAATAATTTTTATAAGTATCCTAGAAGTGGATGTGCTCAATTTAATGGTTATGTAGCATTATGTTTTCGTTAGTGTTTCTTCTGCTAACTTGCAAGTCCCAGTTGTATACATAGCAAGAACACTGGCAACAGCCAACTTAGTGTAGGGGTTAGAGTACTGAAACAGGACCTGGAGGACCAGGGTTCAAATCTGCACTCAAGTCGTGAAACTTACTGGGTGTTCTTGGGCAAGGCATCAGCTCTCAGTCTAACCTACCTCACAGGGCTGTTTGTGAGGATAAAATGGGGAGGGTGAGAACAAAGTACACAAGCTAGAGCCCGTTGGAGGAAATGTAGGAACTAAATGTATTTTAAAAATTCCGAGCTGGTTGATGTATTGTATAGTATATTTTGTGTGTGTGTGTGTGAGAGAGAGAGAGAGAGAGAGATTTCTTTTATACAATGCAATGTGTACTCTATTTATCTAACTAACTATATGTATATCTATATATTATTATTATTTATTGAATTCATATACCGCTCTATACCCAGAGGTCTCAGGGTGGTTCACAGAACAAAATGAAAATATATAACCACAAAATATATATTCAAAATATCAAATATATATATATAATCAAAACAACCCAATAACCCCCCTCTCCCCAGATCCCCCACATTTTAAAAGGGCATAGGATGTCAATCAAAACAACCAAAGGCATGGATAAAAAGGAACCTAAAGGTGTGTATAATGAAGATGCCAGGTGAACTTCCCTGGGGAGAGCATTCCACAGATGGGGAACCACCGCAAAGAAGGTCCGTTCTCATGTTGCCACCCTCTGGACCTCTCAAGGAGGAGGCACACAAAGAAGGGCCTCAGAAGATCTCAGGATCTGGGTAGGTTCATCTACAAAGAGGTGGTCCTTGAGGTATTGCAGTCCTGAGCTGTTTAAGGCTTTATAGGTCAAAACCAGCACTTTGAATTTGGGCCCAGAAATTAATTGGTAGCCAGTGCAGTCAGACCAGGATTGGTGTAATATGCTCAAACCATCTTGCTTCAGTGAGCAAATTGAATTCTGCACTAGCTGAAGTTTCCGAACCGTCTTCAGAGGCAGCTCTGCATATAACGCATTGCCGTAATCTAACCTTGAGGTTACCAGAGCATAGACAACAGCAATTAGACCAGTAGTTAGACCAACCATTTTTTGGCCATGCCCTACCAAAGCACCTCTAAAATCCTGATGCTCTCCCCCCCCCGCCCCCCGTGACATATAATTCTTATTATTGAAAAAGTGAACTCCTGTTCACGTGGAAGAAGCCTAAAAGGCCATTAAGAAGGTAAAGGACCCCTGACAGTTTCGAACTGCTAGGTTGGCAGGAGCTGGGACTGAGCAACGGAAGCTCACCCCGTCGCGGGGATTCGAACCAGCAACCTTCTGATTGGCAAGCCCAAGGCTTAGTGGTTTAGACCACAGCGCCGCTCATGTCCAAATTGCCCCCTTTAAAAATCAAATTGACCCCTGTGGGCAGCACTTCCACTGCCTCACCTACAGATGTAAAGGAGAAAAAGAGCTGTCATCAGCATACTGCTGACAACATACTCAAAACCTCTGGAGAACCTCACATGGCAGTTTCATGTAGATGTTAAACAATGTAGGGGATAGGATTGAGCTCTGTGGAACCCCACATTGAAGGTTCCATGGGGCTGAAAAGCATTCCCCAAGCAATACCCTCTGGGAACGACCATCCAAGTAGGACTGGAACCACCACAAAGTGGTGCCACTCTGCCCTAGTTCAGACAGTCGCTACAGAAGAATGCCATGGTCAATGGTATCGAAAGCCGCTGAGAGGTTGAGAAGAATTAACAGGGACATGTTTGCCTTGTCTCTCTCTCAACAAAGGTCGTCATACAGGGGACCAAAACAGGGCCTAAACCCTGATTGAAATGGATCCAGAAAAATCAGTTTCTTCCAAAAGCTTTTGGATCTGGGCCATAAACACTTCTACAAACTTCTCAGTTCTACTGAGATATATAAGATTACAACACACAATTTACCTATCCTATAGATCAATATAGCACCCATGGAAATGAAATGTAACATTTTTTGGCAGATCTCCTTTACTATGAAACCACAGAAGAACCAGGTTCCTGATTTAAATAAACAGTAAAGCTTTGTCAGGGTCAGGACAAACTAAGGGGCAGAAACTGGCAGAGACACCATATAGGATAAAGAGAGACGTATGGGCTTCATGGAGGATCAATGCAGAGAAGGACAAGGAATGACAGAAAGCACTGAGGTACAGCCAAGATTCTGTTTACCAATCTGTCAACAGCACCACTGCAGTTCATTTTATAGCGGTTAGATCCAAAGAAAGCAATCACTGAAATGGCCTCCTAAAGTAAACTAGCATTCCAAGTCAGGATTGAAGAAGCAGGAATTCTGACAGGTTTGCTGGTGCTAAAGTGCCCTGTAGTAAATGAATGTCCATCACTTTCTATTCTCCTTGAGGACAAAAGCTGGGGCAGGGGTCCTCAAACTTTTTCAGCAAGGGACTGGTCCACTGTCCCTCAGACCTTGTGGGGTGCTGGACTATATTTTGAAAAGAAAAAAAAGAACAAGGGACAATAAGCGGCGCGCGAAAGGGCTGTGGAGAGGGCTTTAAATGGTGGCTGCTCAAGTGGGGCGCTCAGCCAACCATGGCTACTGTGTCTTGCGAGCGGCAGGGGCTGGCGGCGGTGGCAGCGGAGGGATGATGAGCCACACATGAAAGGGCTCCAGAGAGCGGCTGCCACCAACAAAGCCCAGCCCCCTTCCTCCTCTAGGCAGGGTGGGGAGAAGCCAGGAGGAGGGAGGGAGGAGGTGCTGCCACCACCACCGTGTGATGGAGAGGGAGGGAGAGGGAAAGAACGTGCGCGCTGGCAACCCACGCGCTGGCGATCCACACAGCGATTTCTGGACCGTACATGGGCCGGATTTAGAAGGCAATTGGTCCTGATCCAGCCCGTGGGCCTTAGTCTGCCGACCCATAAGCTAGGAAATGATTTCCTTGGCCTCAGTATAATCAGCATCCTGATATGTGTTGATTTACAACTGAATTACTGGATTTAAAGCTTTAATATACCATATTGCCCCCTGATCATCTGCCTTGAACACTTTCCGACATAATGCTCTATATTTCATGTATAACTGCACAAATATGCAGAGCAAGAGTTACATATGTTATTCATTACATATAAACATATGTGTATATATCTATATTGCGCATGTGTGCATGTGCCTGGGTCTTTCTTTTTTGGCTCTAGTGAGGAAATATGTTACTCAACTGTATCCCACCTTGCTTTATCTGTTAAAACTGATAAATTATTATTTTTTCTTTAAAAAGAAACTTTGTCATGTTAAGGAGAGGGCTAGGCAAGAACCAGTTTCCCTGACATGCTAGATTTCTTCTGGGTTTTAATGTAGGGAAGCATTGAAACATTCAATCAGCCCCATTCACTGCAAATCTGAAATGGCATATTCCTGAAAAGGGGCTACCAATTAATAATTCTTAACATACAATCTGGTACAGCCCTTAGTAAATATCCCATTTTGAATTTATTAAAATGGTTCTCATGCTATTAATGATTTAAGTTTTTTTAGAGATGTATAAATTATATATGCTTCTTGTTTATTTTATTCATTTTTATCCTAGTAGTGCCCAGAAGTCATGGAACTAACAGACCCACTTCCTAAGCACATAGGAAACTGCTTTTAAATTGGAATAGGAATTTTAAAAGCAGTTAATAATGTAGCATTAGGGCAAATATTCAAAAGGAGAAGAGTAAACAAAAAACAAAACAACTTAGTTAACAAAAGAAAAGAAAGAAAGAAAGAAAGAAAGAAAGAAAGAAAGAAAGAAAGAAAGAAAACTAACCCTGGCCTATGGCTAAGGAGTGTGTTGGATCCTGACCAGAGTCCTTCACTTCACAACTCAACCTCTGACTAATTTAGTTGTGGAAAGAACAATTACTACTACTACCACTACTACTACTACTACTACAGGTAGGTAGCCATGTTGGTCTGCCGTAGTCAAAACACGAAAGCTCATACCAATAACTAACTTAGTTGGTCTCTAAGGTGCTACTGGAAGGAATTTTATTTATTTGTTTTGTTTTGTTTCGTTTCAATTATTATACAATTAGGAGTCAAAACCCCTTGCCAATTTAATGCAAATCATCCAGAGTTCTACCACTAAATGACTCCTATCTATCCTGCTGCCCTGATCTATTTCTACCTGCTTTGTCACTGGCATTAGAGGTTCGTTCATCCAGAGCTTGGGCTTTTTCTTGATTTGAGAAATGAAATTTCTCCAACTTGGAAATTCAGCTGACCAGTAATTCTTAAACCATACTTGTACTGTGTTCTACATTATGGTCTGCATGTTTTGTGCAGATTTTTTTACTCTGTGGCTTCTATCATGTGGGAGACTGAAAGGCTTTTAAATTTGGTTTGTTACATTTTTATCCTACCCTTCCTCCTAGGAACTCAGGGTGTTATGCAAGGTTCTCTCTTTCTCATCTGACACCTTGTGAGCTTCATGACTGAGCAAGGATATGAACTTGGGACTCAGTACTTGAACCCAGCCTTTCTTGACTTTTGATGCCCAGATCTTACTGGATTCCAACTCCTCATAATCCATAGCCAGATGATGGTCGGGAAAAATGGGAATTGTAGTTCAGCAACTTCTGGGAACCCAAGGTTGGAATGGGTTACACCACATATGAACTTTGAATATTAAGCAGTATATAAATACCAGTAACAAATAAAGGCTACTCTAACTATTACGCCACCCACAGTACTACTCTTGTTTCTAATTAAGCTTCTCCTACAAGCCAGTGCAGCTGCATTATATCCAAAGCAAGGAAAAGAATTAATCTGTGGGACGAAGAGCAAGGGAACAGCCAGGTATGGGTATCGCCAATTTTATGAAAGCTCTCCTTTTCACTGATATTTAGTCAAAGCTAATTTAGGGCTGATTTTTTACATTCCAGCCAACACCTGGGAGATGGCTGTTAAATTCCTCCTTCAGCATTTTCTGCTATTATTTTCGGTGTGATCTCATGGACCACCTGCAAACGTAGCACAGACCACAATATAAGAATCATTGCACTAGAGGTGAATAGCTCCATATGGTGTAGGATGAATCATGCTATCAAACCAGCAAGCTTATATCCTATCTGCCTGCTTGCACTGAAAATTGCATAGGGATATTCCTTAATGCACAGGCAATTTCTTAATAACCAAGTTTGCATCTCTGCCCTTGTTAATTAGGAACTGCCATTTGTAATTATCTTGCTGTAACTGCTACTGCACTGGGCTGTGGAATGATTACAAGATAACTTTTGTTTTACTTACTACTTCCTTTTAAAACAAAACTACTTTGTCTGTTTTTGCTTCCTATTTTTGATTAATTGTATTTCTGAGCTATTTCCCCCCAAAAAATGAAACCCAAAGTGACATACAATAAATGAACATTAAAAAGAAAGATAAAATCAAGGATAAAAGAACATACATACATACATACATACATACAAAGACTCAGCTCCACCCAAGAGCCAAAAGCCTGGCTGAATAAAGATATTTTTGCCTGGTACAGAACAACAGTTAGTGATAGCATAAATTGTGTCTTGCTGGAGAGAATACACCTAGATTGGTGTTATGTGCTCAGACTGTTTAAACAATCCTGCTGCTGAATTCTGTACCGGCTACAGATTCTGAACCATCTTCAAAGGTAACCCCACATATAACACACTGCAGTAGCCTAACCTGAAGGTTACCAGAGCATGGACAACAGAAGTTAGGCTATCTGTGTCTGGTTAGGGGTGTAATTGGGCCACCAGCTGAAGGTGATAGAAGGCGCTTAAGCGCTGCTGACACCACCTGAGCCTCAAGTGAGAGTAATAGATCCAGAAGCTCCTCCAAGCTACATACCTGCTCCTTATAGGGAGAATAACCCCATCCAGAACAGGCCATGCCCCCCCCCATATGTTCTAGGGAACCACCCATTAACAGCGTCTCCATCTTGATTGGATTAAACTTCAGTTTATAGACCAATCCATTTCTGAGGCCAGACATCAACATAGTACATCCACTGACATACCTGCAAATGTAAAGGAGAGATAGAGCAGTGTATCGTTAGTAAATTGCCAACAATTCAAAGCTCAAAGGATGTTAACAAGAATTGGGGACAAAATTGAGCCCTGTGGTATGCTATATTGAAGGCTCCACAGGGCCAAACAAAACTCCCCTATCACTACCCTCTGGAGACAGTCATCCAAGTAGTACTGTAATCATCACACAAAGTAGTTGCACCATTCCTGGCGCAGACAGCCTCTCCAGAAGTATATTGTGGTCAATGGTATCAAAAATTAAATGAGAGATTAAAGAGGATCAACAGGGGCACAGTCCTCACTCTCTCTCTCTCCAGAGGTAATCATCCAAACAAGGTGGTTTCCTTACCAAAGCCAGTCTAAACTCCAGTTAAAATCGGTCTAGAACATAGGTTTCATCCAAGAGAACCTGATGTAGAGGGCTGGTATATTCTAGGAGCATATAAAATGTGATTATGTAATTCTCTAGATATGGATGAATCATTATTCCAGAAGTGTTTGACATAGACTTTTATCAACCCTACATATATATTAGGAATAATGCCTTATACCATGTCAGAGTGTTTGTCCATCCAGCCCAGTACAGTGTATTCTGTGGCTGTCACTCTCTAGACTCTAGAGTATTGGACATCAATTTCCCCATCAAGTGGAGATGTGAGGACTTGAATCTAAGACTTTCTCCATGCAAAGTATTTCTTTATCATTGAGCTATGTTCTCTCCTATATAGTTATTGTACATAATATCAAGAAAAAATGTGCCAATGGGGATTTCTCCCCTTAGGATCACAACAAGGGAAGGAAGGGCTACACTTCTTCATACTCTGATCCCAATAATTCTCTCTCTCTCTCTCTCTCTCTCTCTCTCTCTCTCTCACACACACACACACACACACACACTGCTGATCCTCTTTGTAGTTTACAGAAACAAAAACTGTAGGTATAATGCAAAGAGGTTTTTAATTACATGTAGGTTTATCCGATCTTCTACTCAAAGTAGACGCAGTGAAATTAATGGACCTAAGTTAGACATGTTCATCAATTTCCATGGATCTGCTCTGAGTAGAACATAGTTGGATGCCCCATATTATCATACATGGGAGTGCCGCCTTTGTTAATTTTGATGTATTTTTCTGTCACCGCTTTGAGCTGTTGGCTATTAGGTATATTATTGGATAAGGCTACAATCTTATACCAGCTTACCTCACTGAACTTCATAGAACAGAACTGAGTATAGGATCACAATATTAGATGTGATATTTTGTTAGTAAAATGTTGATATTATGTCAGTGATATAAGATGTTTTCAATGTGTTTTTACTGTTTTACCACTTGTTATTTGCTGTCTTGGGCTCATTTTGGAGGCAGGGCAGGATATAAATTTAAATAAATAAATAGTTTTAGATATATTAATTGGTTTGTCAATTGGTATGGAGTTGAACCGCTTTATTAATTTAATAGATAGATATTTTATTGAGTTTATGGTGATTGAGATTTTGATATTTTTGTATTAATTGTGTTACACTTGTTTTCTGTTCCTCTTCACTTTCTTGCAGAACAAAAAGCATGATAAAAATATTAGAAAAATGAAATGGGGAAAAATGAAATGTTTATTTATGTGTATTATCCACATTTGTCCTTTATCCTGTACTCCTTGAAAAGTGAAGATTGGTACGCATGGTTTAAACTTCACACTAAGTATATCCCTAGAAATCACTGGTTTCTTTTCCATTCTGGGTAGAAAATAGAAATGCAGTCCCACTGCTGGATGCTAAAATGATTTCTTTCCATTATGCCTGAAGAGAATTTAAGAGAATACACAAAGACATATTTAAAGTGTTAAATGTGATCTCTTCCGCTGAATATTTACATCACAAATGGGCCTAATTACTCTTGATTGTTGAAATGTCAAGCATAATTAAGATGGTACTGTGTTGTCTGAATAACATTTGTGGAAAATTTCACACTGTAATATAATACCACAAGAAAGTACTGTAGGAAGGCAGACTCTTCAGAAGTGACAAATGCATTTTGATGGCAAACAGCAATATGATATGGCAGTTTTCTTTTCTCCTTACTGCTCTTTTAACGCCCTGAGTTATGAGAAGATCCAGTCATTTAGTTGTTAGTTACTGATTTACAGGTCTGTGTCATGAAGATGCGTAACTTTTGAAGCTGCTTTGATTTTCAGATAGGATAGCTTTATTTAAAATTGATTAGCAGCAAGTCGCAACAGCTTGCCAAATTGCTAATGGAAGCCATTTGAATCAATTCTCCAATATAATTTAACACTGTTTGGCTGCTATGAGTTTAATCAGGAAAGAGTAGCAGTTTGCAGTCGGTAAAATTAATTATTCTTTTCATAAAAAAAATTCTTGGTCCCCATCATCTTTTCCTTCCCTTCTCAAAACCCCTGACGTGCATCTACAATAAATGTTATGTTCAGTTAGAGGTGCTTCAAACGGCTAATTTGAAAAATGTCACAGTATTAGTTCCCGCTTGCGTGTGTCAAAAGGTATTTGTATCTACGCTTCAGTTTATTCGACTGCCTGATAAGTATTTTTTGTGGAGTGTGCATTTAACACTAAATTACAAATTGGATTCTGCTGTTAACGAAGGGCCCTATTCAGCAAAAATTAGCTGCAATTTTGCACAGAAGGTCACAAATCCTACTGTTGCGCCCAGCTAAGTGATGCTGTAAGGGAACCCCTCCCCTCCAGCTGTCAACCATAAAAAATGGGAGTGGGGGGAGTTATCTGCATGGGCTTCCCAACACATAATTACTCAGGCAGAAGCATTATTCCAGTAACTTTCTGCTTCTCCTACAGAACATTGACAGTGAAATCTTATACATGTCTATTCAGAGGTAAACCCAATTGATAATAATAATAATAATAATGATAATGATAATAATAATAATAATAATAATGTCATTTATACCCTGCCCATCTGGCTCTGTTTCCCCAGACACTCTGGGCTGCTTCCAGCACATATAAAAACGTAATAAAACATCAGAGCTGAAAAACATGCCAATACAGGGTTGTCTTCTAAAAGTTGTGTAGTTCTTTATCTCCTTGACATCTGATGGGAGGGAGTTCCACAGGGAGGAAGGCCCTCTGCCTAGCTACTTGCAGTGTTACTTACACTCTCTTAAGTGTTTGTAGGATTGCATTATAAGTTAAGGACAGCTTCCAACAGTAATATTGATGATGCTGATTTAGCCAGAGGCAATGGACCTATGGCCCCAGTTAGAAAACAAACCTAGGTGCTTGGTTCTGACTGTGCTGAAGTCATCAGTTTCCCATGATATTTGAACAGAATATTCTGGGGGCCATGCTAATCTTCTCTGTATTGTTCCAATTTTAGTATATGTGCTGCCGAAGCGAGCACTGAACAGAATATTCTGTAGCAGAAAACTGAAGAAAATTAATCACAGTTCTTTTGCATACAAGCAGTGCAGAGGACATGTGCCCTTCAGCAACTACTGCTTCCTATCTTAGGTCAGATCTTGTGGAAATAAAGGCTGGTCCTGGTGGTTCCCTCACAATTGAAAGAAAAACTGCAGTGATCGTTGAAACCAGACAGGCTGTGGCCAGTATTAGACTCTAGAAGTACTTCAGAGTGTACCTTGACACTGGATGCCAGTCTGTTTGGATGTTATCTGGGGTCCCATGTGGTCTTGATCCCCACAAAAAATACCATCAATGTCCGGACGTTGAGGGCCAATCAGCTAGGCTTGAAGGCTTTTCTCTCAGAGATCCTGGTTCCTTATAAGAAATGTCATCTACCCCATCGTCAAACTGAAATTCACAGAAAGTTAGATTTCTGTTTTTTCTATTTCACATAGAAGGCCTGTTCTGGGAAATACAAGTTTTGAATTGGTAGTCCTGTCAAAAAGTTGTTTCCCACTGGATTAGGTCCAGCTGGTTCAGCTGATCTGAAATGCAAGTAAGCAAAGTTTGGAGGAAACCCCCTCACACTTCTCCCACATAAATTCGCTAGAAGCATGTCAGACAAAAGAAGGTCTCCTTCATTGATCCTGAATGTGAGCCAAAGGAATTAGATACATGCTATCCCAAAGTAGCTGAGCTAGGTGATATTTCCTCTGGCAAAAGAACTCCAAAGCTATGTAAAACCACAAATCTGTGATGACATTGGGATGTCCCCTGATGTGTGCCAAGGGAAGACCTTGGGAGAATCTCATGAAATAGCAGCTACAAAGCTGAAAAGTTGTTTGGTCAGCATGTGAAAATGTGTCCAGTGATCTCCTTAACTAATTCAATACAGTGGTACCTTGGTTTACGAACTTAATCCATTCTGGAAGTCCGTTCTTAAACTGAAACCATTCTTAAACTGAGGCACACTTTCCCTAATGAGGCCACCCGCCACCGGTACGCTTCCACCATTCGGATTCCGTTCAGTCTGAGGTAAAGTTCGCAAACCGGGACACTGCTTCTGGTTTTGCAGAGTTTGTAAACCGAATAGTTCGTAAACAGGGCTGTTCTTAAACTGAGGTACAACTGTATATTGTTAGCATTCATCACATTTTTAAAAAAAATGTGGTTACAGAAAATATTTATGATATATCTTTAACTTTCCAAGAAATTAGTACAAATTAAGTACATCACAATTATACTTCGGAGTTCCTGCCCAGGAAGGTCTACTTTGCCACATCCCTAATGATCTTCCACTATAGTAGTGAAATCTATATATACCATCTTTCTTGGACTTCTATTAAATCCCTTTGGTTTTTAGGAAATGTTAAATGTATATTGTTTTGTACTTTTGCAAATTTTGGGGTTCTCCATCCTGCTCCCAAACTTCACATATGTGGTGCTGTTTGGGTTACATGAAGATAAACCTGAGCTGGCTATCAGATAGCTGAACTAGCAGGTGTGAATAGAATCAATCAGAGACAGTAGTATTGACTATCATTATCCGAGGAAGAACAACTTTGGACTTGATGAGAGGAAATATTAAATCAAAGACTGGAGGTGTTAAAGTGATTGAGTGAGATAAATAGTTTCAGAAGAAAGTGCGCTTGAACATGCATGCCTTGTTTTCCTTTTGTTTGCATAGATTTTTTGTGATTTGTGTGGATTATGGATGTCAGTCTCACAAGATAATAGCTAAGATTGCTTTCACAAATTACTAATGTAAAATTTATTTATTACTTGTGAATACAGTTGATAATGGTACAAATAGCAGAAAACCTGTTTTGCTATTTAAATACGCTTTCTATGTTACTTTTCTGATTTCGTTGCCAAACTTTTTGAACTTGTTATATTCATTTCATAATCACATTTCCCCTATTTTGTTCCTAAAGCAAAATGAATATATGAATTAAAAGCATGTCTATTCTGTGAACCTTTGACCTAGTAAATGCTGTTTTAGAATGCATTGTATAAGGTTTTATTATTATAAAGGAGGAACCATTAAATATCCCATTAACTACCTGAAACATTATCTCTACCAACCATTCAGTCAAAAATATTACAACTCACACACAAAGGCCATGCATACTTCAAATGAGATATGAAGAAATAATGGGCACATACCCACACCCAACAGACCACCCTCTACTATCTCTCATCTGAAAGGGGGTCCAGATCTATACCAGAGCAGAATCTCACCCTAGAAGGCTCTCCTTTTCCACCAGAAACTTATCTTGCTCCATCTCAAGTTCCATTAATGTTTTGTTAGCCAGCATCTCATGCTCTGGCTTCTTGGCTGAGAGCCACAGGATGAGAGCCACAGGCTCACACTCTTGCTAGGCACAAGTGGGGAGGTGGCAGATACAAAAAAGCGCAATATTCATTCAGGAGCCTTTGTGAATCTCCTTCCACGAACATACCACCCTACAGCAGTTCTTATCAAACACTGTTTGAAACAATGCTGTTTCAATTTCAATACTGCTTCATAATGAGGCTTGCTGCTCAAAGTGGTGGTAGGGAGCCACAGGCTACAAAACATATACACACTTTTGGGATCATCTGTAAATCCTTGTCCTTTTGCTTCCTCAAATGTGTGAAGTGACAACTTTGCTTTGCTTTTAAAACGAGTATTCTGTTGGATCAACTCTGAGATTTCAATCTGCAGTGTCTAAATAGACCCTTGAGTGAATA
Source organism: Podarcis tiliguerta (assembly GCF_965153285.1). Classification (NCBI taxonomy): domain Eukaryota; kingdom Metazoa; phylum Chordata; class Lepidosauria; order Squamata; family Lacertidae; genus Podarcis; species Podarcis tiliguerta. The sequence goes on from NC_139541.1 coordinate 46,135,795, forward strand.
GAAGTCACTGTCACTCAATAAAGCTTTTTGTCTCCAGTTGCAGCCCCGCATTCAAGATCCATGCTGCTGTAGAAAGAGAGGATTTGGGGTGGGTGGGATGTCCTAAGCAGAAAAGAGGAAAACCTTGTTGCACATGTAAGACTCAACTGAATCTTGATCATTATACATGTTTTAATGTTGTATGTCCTCTCATTTTTTAAACTCCTTTTTTCATTTTCACATTGTTGGATAAAATTATCTTACAATAGTTTTTCGGATTTAGTATCTGTTTCTAAAATCTACTGTTGCACAATTTATGTGTATATATACACATATTACACACAGAATTGTTGAATCACTGAAGAATTTTACATAGTGGACTTTATCTTTCCAGTTACCTTTTTTTTCATGGTGTCTCAGAACTCTCATTAATTTTTCACAGGCTTGTGATGGATAGTTTTTATTTATTCACGTCTGAGATTCTGTTGCTTGAAAAGGGCTCATTTTATAACATTACATATTCATGGCTTGGGATAGACGGGGAAAGGAACTTATTATTAATATGTCACAGTGGGAAAGTTACTCCAGGTTCATTTGAGAACCTTGTTAAATTTGGTGCGGTCAGCAGGCACTGCTGAAATTTTTCGATACATTTTATTGTAGAAGGCAAAAAAGGTCAGTGATTGTTTCCTTGTCTAAACATAAAGTCTGATAGTTTCTTAATGCATTTTCAATGTTGTGGCAAGAACGGGAGGGGGACAGTATCCAAGGAAGAATGCTATTTAGTATGGTTTACGCTGAAGGTTGCCACCTAGCTGTCCTAAGATTGCTGCACTTTCTATGCAGTTAGCAAAACCTTCATGTCTAACTGCTAGGGAAGAGATCAAGCCTAGCTTTGACCACCTGTTGTAGTTTTCTATAGCTACTTCTCTCCCTGTTCTGTATTCAAACAGAAACAAATGAAAACATGAGCAGAATCACAGAGATTGCAGGCTTGCCTTTATAAAGTTATATCTTCTCTGTAGCTATGTGTATTTACCCCAGCCAGCTTATACTATCACCCCTGAAGAAGTCTGGCCCATAAAAGTTCGTGCTCACAATATTCTTTCAAGCTTCCTTCTCCCTTAAGCAGTGAGAGGGTCCAAACTGCTATCTCAGTTTTGTTTCTGTAGGATGATCACCAACTGGAGACTTAGGACATGTATTTGGTTTTTGACTGGTGGCACTGGTATTGTGGAATGCATTTTCATCTGTGTTGGTATTCTACTGGCTCTTGAAGAAGCACCTATTTACTCTGGCATTATTCAGGCATTCTGCTATATTTTGGAATTAAGTGGTTTGTAAATTAAATAACAACTGTATGTATGTGGCAGAGCGGCAATGGGTTATATCAATTGAATTTGTACCATTTGTGCAAGGATTTATGCTTGCACAACTAAACTCCCTCCCTCCCCCCCCCCTGTTGCTGTAGCTGCCTTGTCAATACACTTGTCCAGCTCAGTATCAATGTAAAGGTTACAGGTTATGATGGAGCCGAGGTAGACAAAGTTGTCTACTAGCTCAAGCATGTGGTCACCAGTGCTGATAGGTGAAGTCCTGACCCAAGATATTGGTCTTCATCAGAGTGAAGGTGAGGCCAAACTCCATGCAGTTTGGGGCAAAATGGTTGATGAGAACTTCCTTGGCGTGAGCTGTCAAGGCTGCATTATCTGCCAACAAATATCTCTGAGCTAACATCTCCCAACATACTTTTGTCTTGGCATAGTGATGAAGCAGGTTGAACAGATCCCCGTCGCTCCTTGAATGGAAGTGTACACCAGCCTCTGTTGAACTGAAGGCATATGAGAACACCAGGGATTTTAAAAAAAAAATGCCCCAAAGAGTTGGGCCAAAACACAGCCGTTTCACACTGCTCTTTATAGGAATGCATCTGAGAATAATCCGTCATATTGGATGATGCCACACATGTTCTCATGGAAAGATACAATCATCTTGTGGAGCTTAGGTGGGCATCTTAGTAAGTGCTGAGTTTTGCAATAGTTCATAAGTATGAACTGCTGGAAGAACTCCACAGAACAGGCTAACCCAACTAATACACACACACTGACTGTAGAAATACTTAGCTAAACATTTGTGCTGAACTGATAAAAATGTTTTTGCCACTTTGAAATAGAGGGCACCAGATAAGAAGCAGAGAAGGTATAATACCTTCCCTGCAACAGAGGTATGTGGCGAAGATCATAAGACACAAATTGTGGGGTAGCCTTTGCTGACCCTGGTGCCCTTCAGCTGTTTTGCCTATGTCAGGGTGAGCTTGATGTTCATTTACTTCACTCAAAAATTGATTGGCAACTGAAATAATGTGTCGGGGCTTTATGTTTTGCCTAAAACACGGTGTTTGAATAAATAGTTTCAAATGCATAGAAATTACAAGCCAGGTTTGCTGACTGTGAGTTATAGCTGTACAAATACACTGGGAATTCCACACATAGATGGCATCCACTCTGTGTCTGTAGTGCTGTACAAGAAAATAAATGATACATGATATATAAATATTTTGTTACTCAGAACATTTGTAAATGACAAGCTTGATGTTTAAATATATGATTAACTAGTTTTTAAAAACAGCTTAATTTTTCCCCATTGCTACAATACAGCTGGATATTATCGTTTTATGCAGTTTTAATATTATATTTTACAGTAGAAAGCTTTGCAGCATGAAGAGTACAATCTAGCTGTGGGAAATACAGTTGAATAATCCATACAATTGGAGTCCACACATGGCTTTTTGTTGTTGTTGCTGCTGAATATATAATGATGATTTGAAGAAAAAAGGCATCTCACTATTGGTTTAGTTGTTTTATGATGCTATTTATTTATTATAAAAGAACTGGGCAGTGAGAAAACTGTGGTCTATTAAGAGTTTATAAGTGTGTGCATGTGTATACAGTGAAATAATATCCAGTTTAATATGAAGTGACAGTCAAAATTACAGCTTCTCTCTTGCCGCAAGGGTACTTCTGTGCCAAGTATAGTAATATTGTTGTAGCAGTGTTCAAGGTTGTCAGCAGTTCTGGGTTATTCTGCAGAGAGCCATAACAATGTGTGGAAGCAAGGAACTTCCTGTCAAGGGAAATACTATAATTTTGATATATATTTGTTGGTGCCAAGCTGCAATTAAACAGGGGCACTGAAAAAAAAATCTTATTTACTCAACTTGAATGTGTTGAATAATTAGTAAAATCTATTTTTGTTAAGTTACAACAAACTTGGCAGGTTATTAATTCACACATATCGTTCAGTGCAATTATATCTAGACCTTATTAATTTTTTCCTCATGTTAATGATGTATCTTATTCCTATTGACGCATGGATGTCATGCACAATGCTTTCAGAGTTCATTGAGCTTTCAGTTATTATGTGGGCTCTGGTGTTCTAAATTTAGCACCTTGGTAATACAGACACATTTTTTAATTTGCTTCTAAGAAAAAACAGTCTGACCTGAAAAGCCTGTTTTCTTGGAAATTTGCTGTGTTTTCAAAAGGTATGTAAATTGTCAGCTTCAAGCTATGTTTCCAGGAAGGAGTCATTGTGTCTAGTAGAACATTCCTGGACTTGTACGTGGGCTGGACACCTGAGTTCAGATGCTTGCTCAGACTTGAAGATGGGCTTGGATTAATATAAGGCAGGGATGGAGAACATGCGACTGTCCAGATGCTGACTGGTAGCTGGGGTTGATGGGAGTTCATCTTCTTTTCATTGCCTGTTGCAAAATTTCTTCCTTCAACATGCTTTCTAAGTGGAAAGCTTCTTATCTAGTCAATAACTGTATTGGCTTTGGAAATGGTTTATATATATCCAATTACAGTGGTACCTCGGGTTACATACACTTCAGGTTACAGACTCTGCTAACCCAGAAATGGTACCTCGGGTTAAGAACTTTGCTTCAGGATGAGAACAGGAATCGCGCGGCGGTGATGCGCAGCAGCGGGAGGCCCCATTAGCTAAAGTGGTGCTTCAGGTTAAGAACAGTTTCAGGTTAAGAACGGACCTCCGGAACAAATTAAGTACATAACCAGAGGTACCACTGTACCTTAACTTTTTTAATACATACAATAATATGTTCTTGTTGCATTGTGAAATCGCTTTGAGATACATCAGAAGAAGCAATTCATAAATGAAATTATTAATTATTATTATTGATTTAAGACCTCATATTAAGCACTGCAATGCAGGGAGACTTTGTATAGTCTTTGCCTTTGATTTCACTAGGTTATGGCTATAATGATAGTATATGCAAAATTGTAGAAGACGATATATAGTATATGGTAGAACACTTTGGATTGGCTTGCTGAGTGCATTCTCCAACCATCTGGCTGAGACCCTATGACCACCTCCTCTATTCCTAAAAGCAAACTGTATAGAGTTTCTGGTAGCCAGTTAACTTTATGGTGATGGTGTGTCTTTTCTTCCCTCCCACTGGATTTGGTGGATAAATCTACTCAGTGTGATTGATAACATGATTTTTAGGTTTGTGTCTTAGAGTTCTGTTAAAATATCTAAACATTGTGTAGATTTTTACTAATTATTAACAATCCGTTGGGGCTGTGCTAAGTTTGACTTACTTTAGAAATAGTTAGTTTTAATTTTTAGTTAATTAACTTGAACTAAAAATGGGTTTAATCAGTGTCAGTTTTGTCATGCTAGTCTGGATCCATTGAACTGCCATGAACACAGCAACTTGACTTTTCAGATCGTTGTTCATTTATTACTTCGTAATAACCTTTAAAAAAAGGAGAAGCGGGGATAGCCCCAATATCCTAAATGCAGAGCCAGTAGAACAGGGAGAAGAAAAAGACGTGCCTTAACGTGGCATATTAGAACAGATTCCTTTGATTCATGATGCTGAGAACACTTTTCTAGCGCTTTGTAAAATACATGTAATATGATGTGATGCAGAAAACAGGCTTTGTAAATTTTAAGATGCAGTTAGATTTTTTTCAGTAGGTCCACATTTCCCTATTGGGGGGGGGGGGAGAGAGACGGGGAGAGACGGACAGCCATGTTTTTCTGTTGCAGCAAAAGTCCCATAGACTCAAAAATACTTACAAATTTATTATGGCATAAACAAGCCTTCATGGTCTAGAATCCACCTCATCAAATGTATAGTGTCATCTCTAATTGGCAGGTATAGATAGATGCACATGGATATAGAAGGATGACGGGAGAAGTAAACAGTTTGGTCAGATGACATGTAATGTAGAAAGTATCACCTGCGAAAATTCATTTGAAGTTTAAACATATGCAAAACAATATAAATTATTCAAAATATTGGTAATTGGTGGCACAGTCATCTTGGCATTGCTTCCACTAATATCTTTATTTTTTAAAAAGGCTATGAGAGACATATTTTTTATTTGTCCTGTTTAATCTTTTAGTGGTGCATTTGTAGGCATTTGTAATGCTTAATAATTTATTGCTTTCATGTTTTGATTTTGGATTGGAGGTTTTTAAGCAGAGGTTGGGTGGTTATCTGTCACGTATGATCTAGTTGAGATTCCTGCATTGCAGGGTGTTGGACTAGATGACCCTTGGGATCCTTTCCATCTCTACAATTGTACGATTCTATGATTCCTACATCGTAATATGGTAGGCAATGACATTTATGAAAACACATATATGATGTACTTAAGTCTTTTTTGAAGGCTATCCAAACTTTCTTGATGTTCAGATATAATGCTTTTAGCATTTTTAAGATGTGTTCTTAAAAATTGCACAAATTCTCAGTTTTGGGTCTCTGAATGTGTACAGTTGACCACACTTCCTAATTTAATAGTGGATCAGGTAAAGATAGGAACTGTCATTGGTGTTCCCATATTTTTACCTCTCTGGAGCTGCATTGTAACAAACCAAGTTATCAAATGAAAGGTCTTTCAGAATACTCTGTTAATGTGCTTTTGTTTAATTGAATAAATATATTACACAGCAGGGCAGGTTATTTTCTTCATGCCCTTATTGTTTCAATTTAAAAACAGAAACAATTTTCTTTACTCATGCAGAATGCAGCATCTGTTCTGGTTTCCTGCCGTTTTCACACTTCAGACAATATATTTTGACACCCTTTTTTCAAGGCCTTCTTTTAAGAGACCACCTCCTTGAAAACAGTGGTACCCCTGTGACAACTGTGGGCTGAGCTAAATTCAGCTACGTCAAGCAAGAGCTATAAAAGTAGATAGATAGCCCTCTAAGCTTCACTTTATTGGGTATTGTAATTGACATATAGTTGTCATTTATAATCATCTGTCCATTCCTGTGAGTTGGGAGCAGTAAAGTTAATTGTGGCTGCTCATTTGCATTAATCTCACCTCTGAAGAGTACAGTAAGTCATTAATATCATGTCATGATGAATTATCACAAATAACATTGAACATATTGATTAATGATCTCTGAGGTTTATATCTTGTTAAACATTTTGTTATCTCTTTAAACTTTTCACCAGACAGCTGAGGGATGTATAGGGATTGCTCAAAAAGTGATAGGAAATGTGCACTATATATTTTGAGATGCTCATAAAAACTTCTTGACTTTTTTTCTTATGTTTATAATCAAGTGTCATTTGTTGGAAATGCAAGTTCTCTGATGAAACAAAGCATTCACCATATCCAGCTTTTGAAAAGCATGACAACAGAATCCTGGTTATTGATCCTCTTGATATTAGCATTGCTATTATTGAGGAATTATGTGAAGTGTCTTATTTTATGTTTATTTAAAATGTTTATACCCCACCCTCCTCCATAAATCAAGGTTGCTTCTTTGATTTAAATCGATACAATATTAATATGCCATGTGTGTATATATGTATATCTTCCAAGTCTACTTCATTATTGGAATTAATATAGTTACATGACCAAATAGGAACAGACATGTATTTATTTTTATATGCTTTGACTTATAAGTTTAAAGTGGGATACACATTTCCGAAATAAATAAAATTGCAGCTACCCACAGAATTGAGTGAGCAAGAGAAATCGCTCAGTCTTTCCCAATTATTAGACTGTTCTGAATTTTTTGTGCAGCAGTCTTAAATTAGTGAAATAAGCTATAGACAAATCTGGATCCCAAAGCTGTCTGTGCCATTTTTATAAGTCACCTTTGGCTTGTAATAAATAACAAAATGTTTTTTGAATATCAGTGTCACTTTTCATTTGTGATATCGTATCCTTCATTTGTTCACTTTTTAAATTTATTTTATTTGTTCCCATTTTTAACATTAGCTTTGACCGCATCCCCTTTCTACCAAAGTTGTAAAACTTCCACCTTATGTTCAGATGTAGGTTTTTAAGTTATGATTGCTGTTACAAAGCTGAAGAAATTGAGAGTTTGTGGAAAGAGAGGTAAACATACATCATGTATTTATATCTGAAACATTTGTAGACCATGAAGCATTACTAAATATCATAGTGTCCAACAGTTAAATGCAACAAACAAAAACAGACTGAAGAGTAATATTATACTGCTCATGACTTAACTTATACTTACGGGAAAGCCTTTAGACATAGAGTTTTGAACATCCAGCAGGTGTACAATGTTTAATGTCATTGGGCAATGTGTTCTACAAGGTAGGTGCTACTGTGCTGAAAGACTTAGTTTGAGCCACTGTGAAATGAATCTTTATTGTGGCAGCACTACAGAGAGGGCTCCTGTAGATGACTGCACTGTATAGGCAGGGATATTGATTGGGCAGGTGGGAGAGTGGGTGCTCTCTCAGGTATCCTGATTCCCAATTGTTAGGGCTCAAAAAATATGGCCTGGTGGCATATTGGCACCCAGTGCTGTGATGGTCTAAAATAGGTGTGTTTGTTTGCAAACCTATTAAATGTCATCCAAGTTAAATTAGAGTACAGAAAATCTTAATTGGGGTCTTTTATCACAGGAGATTGCTTATGGGAAGCAATCCTATCCAGAAATTAGGGTGTTCATAACTGCTCCAAGCTAACATGGAAAGTGATGCATCTCTTTCTGTCTCTTGGCTACTTCTTGCTTTCTGTCTAAATGGCTTTTTCATCAATATGCCCTTTTTGTCAGCACCGTAGGCAGGAAAGTGGGGATCACGGAAATCTTCCTAGTTTCCAAATTCTTTGGAACAACAAATGAAACAGAGCTGCCAGCCAACAACTTTAACACTAGATGCACACTTGTGGAAGCAGAATTTAAAAACCAGGCACCTCTAAGGGGTAGACAGACTTCGAGGCTTTGAAATTGAGTTTATTTATTCCTAGAAACTTAAGTTCTTCCAGTTGGAGCCAACTGCAAAGCAGTTTTGAGTGGACACACACTCAGAGGTAGTCTATTCCTTAATTTGAAGTGGATCTAAACCCAATAATTTGTTTTTAGAACCAGAATTTAGATCACAGGCTTTCTACACGAAAATCCATTCCTTGTTTCTGCTAAATCATACAATTGCAGAGTTGAAGGGACCCTGAGGGTCATCTTGTCCAACCCCGTGCAATGCAGGAATCTCAGCTAGATCATACATTGCAGATAGACATTCAACCTCTGCTTAAAAAGCTCCAAGGAGAAAGAATCTACAACCTCTTGGGGGAGTCTGTTCCACTGTCAAATACCTCTTACTGTCATAAAGATCCTCCTCCTTTTTTGGTGATCACTTGTAGCTGAGTAAGATTGTCTTCCATAAACACTGTTTAAACAATGAGTCCGTAAGTGACTGTGGAGGCCAATTCTGGGTCCGTACGTCCTTCCACAGTGGGGACATTGGTTTCCGGGAAGGAGTTGATCACGGTGTGGATTTGCCAAGCATACCTTCCTCTTCGCACTTTTCTCCCTTGCGTCCTGAGCTTGGTGCCTTCAAAGCCCATGACACCTTTGGTAAAGGCTGTTCTCCTATTTGGATATTAGTATCTGGAACAGGAGAAAATAAGCTTGCTCAACCTCCATATGATAACCCTTTAAATATTTGAAGATGGCTATCCTATCTCCTCTTTACCAGGCTCAAAGTTTCTTAGTTTCAGCAGCTTAATGGACAGGGAGAAATCTTGGTGATCTATTGGAAATCATCTAAATATTTACTAGTAGATCCCTATCTACCTTTTGCCCATCCCTCTCCTAGGAAATTATTAGAGACTAGCATTCAGTATGGCAACCAGTATAGTTTAGTGACTGGAGTGCTGGATTGGAATTTGGGAAATCCAACAGAACCCTGTTTGTTTTTAAAGTTCTTTTGCCTCACCCTTTTCTAACAAGAAAAGTTGTCATGCTGCAGTTTGGCAGTTATGCCAAAAAGTAAAGGTAAAAAAAAAAAATAAAGGTAAAAAAGAAAAGAAAAAAGAGTTATGCCAAAAAGTAGGCAGGCCGTGACTAGGCAGTGACTAGGCAGCTGGCCCAGACAAGCTTTCATGCACTCCCTGTCATTGCTGCTGCCATCCACATTTTGGGTATTTAAAATCTCTCTGCTCTCCTAGATGATCATTGTACTGCCTTTTCCAGTCTCGCCCTTGATTTTTTCTTTCTTTGTTTTGGTTTTTTGTTCAGTAAATTGTTTAAAACAGTCACTCCAATCCCAAGATCCCACTGCCACTTGTGGAGAAGAGGGGAATGAAGAGAAGAAGTTATTTCTTCCCTTTGCACCACACCACTAACAAGTGGACAATGGCAGAGCAAGGCAAAAGGGAGCGATATTTTCTCTTCTTCCTTCCATTCTCGTAACTGAGTGGCAGCAGCAGTGGGATCTTGAGATTGGAGTGAGCTACAAGGGGATGTGGAGGCTGGTGTTCTGATCAAAGTGGGGGTGAATCCACAACACCTGCTGCTTATCAATGGAGAAGGGGGTGGTGCAGGGAGGTCCCCCACATGCCATGCTCCTTGCACCTTCCCCGTCCCCTTCTGCAGAAGTGAAAATGACTTGAGAAGCCAGGAAAGTAGCAGAGTCCCACCAGACATGCCTCATCAGCCACCACCACTGAGGGGAATGTAATGAGCTGTGAGGATATGGGGCAGGTGGGCAGGAGGAACTGTGAGGGGTTGGGGTGATGTGTTAAGGGAGGGCAGTTGACAAGGAAGCTGGGGGGTTAGGCAGCATTGCCAAGCAATGTGATCATGGGTAGCAGCCCTTAGTAATTAAGATACAAATACAGTACATCTCACCTTACTGGAGAAGACTATGACCAGATGACCTGTGTACCTGTTGTCAATGAGCAATTTCAAGGTTCCCTGGTCTCCCTTCTTATAGTTCTGTTTCTTTAAACTGAGCTTTGACTGGATAGCTTTCAGATTAAGAGGACTATATTATGCAGTTCCCATGAACATTCTGAAAAGGTGCTCCTCCATATATCCTTGACTCAGGCTATTTTGAGTTTTGGAAGTCAAAGTCAGCACTTAGAATTGTATCTAGAAAATATTAGATCTTTCCTCATAGGTAAGATGTGTTCAAGACATAAGCAGATGAGAGTAGAGAGCTATCTGCACCTGGTTAATCAGTAGTTCCACAGCAAAAGCTAATGGATGGGGAAATGAAGTCAACATGGTCTCTTGTGATACCATTTCTCTTGGCAGGCACCCTGTCCAGAAATCAGCTGGGTCTGAGTGCCAACAACATTTGATAATGGCTTTCTGGAACAATAAAGGGAATCTGTCCTGCATAACAACCTGCTGTTTAGCAGTCTCCCTATCTGAGCTGGCAAGGTGGACAAGCTAGCATTGGAGTTCATATCTTGTTCAGTGTTCATACAGAGGCTGTCCTGATTTGAGCAACTCAGGCTTCTGGGGCCCCCATGACAACTATGGGCTTGCTTCACATAATATCTGGGCACACTCACATTGCAAGCCATTTGCTTGACCTGGTGGTTTTTCTCGGCATGATGATGCTCTGAGAAATTCGGTTTTCTGGGGAACTAGGCAACAAAACGAGTGGGAAGATGGCTGGAGTGATCGTGAAAGAAGATTTGGACCAGTTCTGCAACCCAGATATTGTATTCATCATCAAAGGCCCTTATTTCTGTGCCCTCTCTGAGGAAGATGGAGAGGATGGCATTATGAGAACAGTGGCTCCCTGCTTCTGGAATGCTATCACTAGGGAAGCATGTCTGGCTCCATCATTGTTTGTTTTTAGGTGCCAGGAGGAAACATTGGTTTTTACTCAGTTTTTCTGTTGTATTGCTGTTTTTATATTTGGTTATATTTGGTTTTATATTTTTTTGTTATATATATATATAATATGTAAGCCAGTTTGAGACAGTTTGGTGTAAAAACAACAATTTGGTAAATAATAATAATACCACATCAAAATAAGCTTTAGAAACTTAAATTAACCCTCTATATCAGGAGTGGGGAACCATCATGGAAAAAGCAATTCAATTTAAGGTTAAATGCTGAATCACTTAACTCCCATTAGGTCAAGATTTTATTTCCCACAGTGACCAAAAAGATGTTCCTATGAAGCCCAAAGCAAGGCTTGATTGCCAAAGCCATTGCCCGCTATTGCCCTCCAACATATGGAAGAAGGGTTTGCAGTCAACTATTTTTATTTCCCAATTTACTTTAAACCTTTTCAGTGAACAATGGTATGTGTGGTGATAGGGTGGGGGTTGTATAGAACAACCTGTGTGGAACACTAGCTGCAGCTTTGTTTCTTACCTATGGTATTAATCCTGATTCATTTTAAAAATCTGCTAACGGAAATATTTCCATTCAGCTCATTAATCAATTGTGATTTTCATTCCCTTGTTTTGTAAAAGCTGTTGCAATAAATACTTTCTTCACAAAGCGAAATCCAAGAGATGGATGCAGCAAGCGTAATTAATAGCACCCAGTTACAGGAGATCAGCAAGTTTGTGAGATTCACATGCTGCTTTACCATATGGCTGCCCAGTAGGCGAAAAATTTGATTAATGTTTTGAAGTAGATTTTTTTCAACAAATAATACAGCTCCAGACAAGGATTTTTTACTTTCTACTACTGTTGGACCCAACTACAATAACATATCCTTTCTTTTAAAGCTAAATAATATTTTGATCTAGTGAAACTTTACATGTAAAAAAGAACTACAGTTCTGTTGTTTGGAAAAAACAACATATTTCTTTTCTTTATAACTCTCTCCACAATTGCTTAAAATTTCAGTGTTTAATTTACTTTAAAGAACAAAAACAGATTGGTTTGAAATGCCTGTTTAAGAATACAGTTCCATATCAAATAATTCAATAATGATTTGAATGATTCAATGCTTTTCTTGCCTTTTTTAAAAAGGTGCTTATAGGGAAATATTTAGCAAATACAAAATAATTTGATTTATGGCAATATCTTAATCAATTAATGAGACATACAGCAAAATGTTTATTTAGTGTACTAAAGGAGGGGGAGGAGCTATTGAGACGACACTGCAGAATACTTAACTATTCCATGCTGTTGATTTTGCAGTGTGTTTTTTTTTAAAAAAAACCTGTAATGAAATACATTTAAATGACATAAGCATTACAAGAGCATAATAAGTTGTTGCTGGTTTTCTCATGTAAAAGTAATATTCAGCAGGCATTGTTTTTTCACAATTGCCATTTTCTATACCAGGAGCATCAGGAGGTGTAGAAATCAAGATACTGAGCTGAAATGGAAGTTTTTGCTGGGTTCTGGGTAAAGTTTGGCTTGGTAACCAGCAAAATTGTGAAATAGCTTGGGTAATGCGGAATATCAGTCTTCTGAAATGCAAAGTTTCTTGATAGAATTCGTAGATTCAATAAGCAGAAGCATAAACTGGGGTTTGAACTGTATCTTCATTATTATTTCTTGTTTCATTCCAACTTTTTTGAGATCTCGAATGCGATTAACATAAACCTAGACCCTAGCAGAGATGTAGAAAATAAAATTATATAATTGAAAAGGGGCATAAAAGAGTGTAATCTGTAAAAACTTTTCAAGTTTGGAAATTCTTTATCTGAGTTGTGGGAGAAAAGAGTATGCTATGTTGTGTATTAGATATTAGTATGCATAGCAAATAAGAAAAAATCAGAGAGTCAAGTGTTGTTTGTACTATTCAGTGTCATGTTTTGGGCATGGGATATTTGGCAATCTCAATGCAATCTCCATTTATAGATTGTAAATTATGCAAGCAACTAAGAAATTCAGCATGTTCAAAAAGCCATACTCATAAGCAATCTGGCTGGAGTGCTATATTATATGGTGATAGGACAATTATGTTCAGAATTGCATTATTTGAAACTTGGCTTTCATATTTTTTGTTTTGTTTTACATTATCACATGTATTGCAATATAGGTTTATACCCAAATGTTACAATTAAAAATTGTTTTTGCTTCCTATCTGAATGTTGTTGTTGTTGTTACACAGATAGAGCTAAAATGTATCATTGACCCATTTTAGTTACTGTATATGTTCATTATCATTATATTTTGCAAACTGAAAATGAGGTGGAAAAGATGCTCAATTATTTTTATAGTTTGATAGAAATCAGTGAATTTTCTGTTTAATTTGAATTTTAAGGGTTTGTAAATGAAATACATTTTTATATGACTGCACTGGTGATTTCTTTAAATGATAAGATACAGTTTATAATGGTGAATAGTGTCTTGTTAAGTAAATATAAATTGTGCATTTTGTTTATAAAGGTAAATTGCCGAATTTCTTCTTCAGCAATACTTTCCTATTAAGTTTTTATGGCTTTAACTCTTTCTGAGCTGCTGATAAGGAATGGAGATTGGAGAGAGAGGGAAACTGTAGAGTGTTCAGCTTAAAAAGCTCCTTAGTGTAGTACTTTGAATTTTAAATTGCACACATAATTCAAATGTAATGTAACCTGCAGTGTTGGACTTCAGTCCATTCAGTTAAATGTAGAAAAATGACTGACGTAAGGAATGAGTTATTGATTTGTTGTGGGAAAATGACTTGTATAATATAGGAAGTATGGTAAAAGGAACAACTTAATTATTTAGGGGGTATATCTTGAAAAATGCTTTTACAGCAGTGCAAATTGTATAGGTTAGAGTTGTCAGACTGGAGTTCTTTATTTTCATTTTTTAAAAGAATTAAAAGGGAAATCATTTGGGCAATGTTTTTGCTAACTTAAAACTCATTTTACTTTAAATATTACATAGTGCAGTTACAAGCTGATATAGGAAATTAAATTTAAATACCATTAAACACACACACACACAGAGAGAGAGAGAGAGAGAGAGAGAGAAAAGCTGCTGTATTTAAATAAGCATATGCATTTTTAAAGTAGAAATTATCAAATAAATATATGTAGAATGGATATTGACACTAATGACTTCTTCAGAAATATGATATTTTTTGCCCTTATCATGTTATCTTTCTCTTGATTACTTCTCTCTTCTTTTGGTTTAGGGCCATAGTCATACTGTTTCTCACAGCAGCTCACAAATTTTGGTAGCCTTTCAGCAGAGTAGCATATTATGGTTAATTTGCTATGCACAGCCAATGGTTACAACTATATTAAGAAATCATTAAATCGTATTGAATATTTACTTATTGCAGGTTCTTACAATGTTTAAGGAAGCTTTTAATGTTTAGCAGACTATTGTATTTTAATATTTTGTTGGAAGCCGTCCAGAGTGGCTGGGGAAACTCAGCCAGATGGGCGGGGTATAAATAAATTATTATTATTATTATTATTATTATTATTATTATTATTATTATTATTAATTTTTCTCCTGTAACTTGCCCAAAGCTAGTATTGGAAGCTCTAATTATAATAAAACTGTGATTTCTCAACATTCTACACTGCGGGAATCCTGTGCAGAGGAATCCCTACTTCCATGGAACCCCCAGTACATTTTAGAAAATTATGGGTCATGTTAAGAAGATACAATCAGTGCGTGACGGTCATTAGACATGCCATCTAGATTATACCAAACACTCTTATAAGGTAGTATGTTTAAGAGGAAGATATTTGAGGGCAAGTTTTGTTTCAGAGAAGCTTGTCTACAATTAATAACCTTCCTTTTGGAAACCCCTGGTAAGCTTCTGACAAACTTCATAGAGCACTAATAAGAATTGAGTTTGGGTCACATTTTCCTAATCCACGGGAAAAACTTTGTGAAGGTGAGCTGTTTATGAGCGAAGGGCTTGTGAGTTTAATTCTGTTTAATTTAATTTAATGGACTGTTTTAAATGTTTCAGTGCCTCTTAAAAACTGCCTGAAAGTACTTGCGTGTATTTGTAAGCAAGCATAACATTTAAAAGTTTTTGACAAGTATGCTGCATCGTGTGTATGTGGTATTCATGTGCCAGCATGTCATATACCTGTTATTTACAAAACTGGTGTGCATATTCTGTGCTCTTGTAATCCAGTGCATAGATAATAATTTTTTACAGCATAAGTCTATATCATCTACCCAGAAGTAAGTCACTTTGCGATCTGTGGAAACCTACTATTGAGATGTTTGAACACAGCCTTAGACTTATAGCCCACATCCTTGGCCCTAGCCCTTGTAATTAATTGGCTTATACTAAATCAGTAAAAAGCATATTTAAAGTTCTTCATCTAAAGATCTGAATGTCATTGACGATACAATCTCAAGCCATAAGAATACAGGCTATTCTGGGACTCATCCAAAAACTTATTCAAACAAATACCATTCCAATGGCATCTAGATAAGAGCATTATCTTTGACAGGTGAAGACAGCTGGTCAGCTAAGTGCACATAGTTAGAGGTAGCTCTTCTAAGACATTTATTTCTTGTGATGATTGGTTCATGAAAATACATACAAACTTGCCTGGTAATAATTTCAAATAACAGATAGGAATAATAATAATAATAATAATGCTGTAAGATGTTACCTATTTAAATGGAACCTTGGTGCGGATGAGAGCCCCGATGATTTTCTGAAATATATTTTTCAGATTCCTGAAATAAAAGCATAACTTTGTCTTATTATTTTAATCTTTGCTTTTCTTTCTGTATGGATCATTTATTTGTGAACTGGTTATTCCACTGAAGGCTCAAAGGTAATTTCATGGTTTACAGCATTTATATTTGAGGCTTTAATGACTAAAACATATTATTTTCTAATACATGAAATAGAGAACCCTCCATTTTATTTTCATTTTCATTCCCAAATATGTATGAAGTACAGAGCAGTGAATACACCCAAGTAAAGAAATTATATCTTTCTTCTACACATGGGAAATCTGAGTATTCGCAACTCAAAAATCAGCATTCATAGACTGATGAGATTGTTTTATTTTTAATGAACGTAAATGATACCAATGAACTAAGCATTGTTTGTGAAACGTGGTTGCAGGGCACATTTTGAAAATACAATAACAGTATATTACTTTACTATGATTTAGTTCAGGAATTTATGCACTCAAATGAATGTAAGAGCCTTGGGTACAATTCATGCAGTATATTGCCTCTCGGAAGACTGTGTGTAAACATTTTAAGATTCATCTGGGAGTTCACATGGTCAGATAGATTAAAATTTGTCCAGCCCCTATTTTTTAAGTTCATTAAACTTTATATTCTCTTTGGACAATTTTCATCTTAACTTTTATGCCTTGGGCTTGCCTTAAGGATATTGAGAGAGGAATCAATGATCAGAAAAAGAAAATGCCTGTAATTCTTTTTAATACTATCACATCCCATTTTTACAGTAGATTCTAGGATAACAGACCATTTCAAGATGTAGAATGCTAATTATCAAATTTTCTTGGTGACCTAGCTATATTCATGTTCTGTCCCTGAACTAAATTCAATTTACCCGTTAAAGAATCATCAGTGCCCTTTCATCTCCAACCATTATCTCCTATCTAGAATTTGTTTGTTGTGTAGCTTATGCCTTCGATCTACAGCAGCATATGCTATCAAGTGCTTTCAGTAAAGCCTTTGATGTTTTGATGGAGCTCTGCTCCATTCATGATTACCTTGCGTCTGACTTCTTTCTCCCATAATCTACACAACCTTCAAACTCTGCTAATTATTCCAGAATGGAGAAATTCTCACGGCTCTTTCCTTATCTCCGAGTACCAAGGCTTTTACAGAACATATGGCTGATCATGGGTTGATAGAGGCTATTTTAAAGGACCTCTTAAAAGTGTTGCTGAAGGTAATAAAAGATTTCTATTCCCAAGTGTGGGAGCTTCAACAGTACTAGTACCTCAAATAAAGAAATAGTTTGCAATCTGTGCCCTACAGTTTGAGCTATATTACATAGAAGTTTTTGTACATTACTAGTCCCAGAGAGATTGTGTTTTGTCATATTACATTTTTATCCTATCCTTCCTTCAAGTAGCACAGTGCAAGTTATTATGACAACCCTATGAGATAGGTTGGAATGAGACGCCAGTTATATATATTGAGGCATTTAAAGAAACATAGGAGACTAATCTGTGGATTTGTCACAGGTGTCATCCCTAACCCCCGTGTCTCCATTCCTGGGTGCTTCACTTCCGGCTTCCCATGTTGAGTGGGAAAGTTCTAAAAGACAATTTATTGGTTTGACTGAAAGCAGTAAATAGTGCTTATTTGCAATTTCCATGGTATAGTTCCCAAAACTTAATATATACCTCACCTGTTACAACAGTATGCATTTTGCTGACATATCATAGGCTTTGCTAATCTAGGGTCCTCATTAGGAATCCACTGATAGCCAAGACTGTTATTGTTATTGATCACAAATAACATTATTGATAAGCTAACAGAATCAAAATTGACTAATATACATTATTTATCATTTCAACAAAATTTGCTTGCTCTCTCCATTCATTCATAGAATAGAATTATCTGTCCTTATCTCAGAATATGCATAAGGCATCCTAATCTGTTTTCAAAATTGCATAGTTCTAAAATATTAAACTTTATCCAATAAACTATGGTTTATCAGAATGATCATTGTGCATGCATTCCTCTTTCTGTTGCATGCCTTAATTCCAATATTTCCAGGATTTCCTTAACCAGATTTCCCATTATCATTGAATTGCAAAACTGCTATTTAATCTCTAAGTACAATCTTGGTTGGGAAACCAGGATTGAACCATGGTTTGGAATCTTGATTTTGAGCTCAAACAATATATTTCATTTCAGATTTAACACCAAACCATAGTTTAAGAGAACTTCAGAAGTTTTGGATTAAGTAAGGTGCATGAACGAACAGACAGTATAGTAGTGGGGTGGAAGAGCCCAAGACAAAAAAATTCACGGCCTTCTAGCTGTAATGAGCCACCATAGCCACACTATAGACTCAATGTTTATTCTCCTTTTGATAAATCAAGGTTTATCAGCAGAGGTTGTTAAATCTGAACTACACCAATGTTTTAGTGTACAGCTACAATCTATCAATAAAAAAATAGAGATAGAATAACTATTTGATTACATTTCTGATTTCCACACAGCTTGTCTCTTAGGATCCTTAGTTGTCTCTTAGTACACAGGCATGACCAACTGATTTTTCCAGGTTGAGGGGAATTTATTGTGGTTTCCTGCTCAACCTATACATTTTCCTGCAAACTATACATGTTCCCCTACTCTATAAATTCACTTCTGTCCCTTCCCTCTATCAGTTTTACTTTCAGGCAAACATCCATTTCACTCTTGCACAACACTCAGAGTTTCATATATTTCTCATAAATGTGAAAATTACTTCCCTTCTCAATTGTATTATTTATTTGTTTGTTTATTATTTATTTATTCAATTTATATATCACCCTTCATCAAAAGATATCAGGGCAGTTCACAAGATAAAATACAATATAAAAGCACAAATAAATAGTTAAAACAACAAAACAATATTCCCCAAACACATTTAAAGGCTGTAGAATTATAATCAGCCAAAAGCCTAGTTGAAGAGAAACCTTTTTGCCTGGTGCCTAAAGATACATATTCAAGGCCCCAGAATAACTTCCCCGGGGAGAGCATTCCACAAATAGGGAGCTACTGCAGAAAAGGCCCATTCACATATTCCCACCCTCCAGACCTTATGTGGAGGAAGCACAAAAAATGGGCCTCACATGATGAACACAGAGGCTTATATGGAGAGGGGTGGTCCTTGAGGTATTGCAGTCCTATTGTATATGCCAACACCTCACATTTCTTAAGCATTTTGAATTTTGCATTATTCATTGTCTTCTTGTACTGCTGGAAATTTTGATGCAGCTAACTGAAATTGGCAGGACTTGCAGTAATTTAGTACTTTTGCTTAATTTTTGTGATTTCTAGAGATGCCACAAAAACAGCAGCAATCCAGAACCACAGAAACTAGCAGTTGATTTTAATAGGATATGAATTGAGCCTGTTGTAAATGAGATACTGCGAAGCACTGTACACATTGCCAGGTGTATTTAGAAGCAATGTTTCATTATTACTTGGGTATGATTAAATATTGGAACTATTGCTTTTCCAGTTGTCCAATTGGAGTATTTAATGAGTGCAATTAAATGGAAAAATTGCCTTTTTAACTGATGATAGCCCATTAGTGTCTGTGCCTGTTCAGAAAAGGATAGAAATGAATTATTAGAATGACAAATGAGTCAAAGTTACCACAGTGATGGAGAGGTGTGATTCCCCTCCACATAATCTTCAATTAGTGATCTTTGTAAGAGGATGTTTTTCAAAAGGGTAATAGAGAAGTAATGAGATCAGAAGGAGGTCAAACCCAGCCTTCTTTGGTTGACAGTTTGATTAATTTATTTCTGTCTTGCAGATTGCTGTAAGGGGCTTTTGTCACCCAGTACTTTTTTTATAGGACTCTAATCCAACTGACTTCTTGTATTAGCCTTTCATGTACCAAACTATGTTCATTGACTTGGAATGGAAGATTAAAAAAAAAAGAAAAAAAGCTAGGGTTCTGATACAACCACCACTTGAAAATTTAAAAAAGTAGCTTTAAAAGTATTTTCTATTGCCCTTCAAAACTATGCTTCTAAACCTTATATGACACTTCTCTTTGGTTGGCTTTTGAATGGGTGTATCTGTTGGAAGAATATGATGTTTAGCTAAGTTTGCATAAGCCAAAGCCTAGTTGCTGGCTTTGATTTGATTCTAGCATGTAAAATGAATGAGATAGCTTTGTACCATAATCTCTGTCTCTTCCTACGATATGAAAATATATGTACTTTCATGCAAAAGGGGAAATTCACATTTGGTTGACCTTTTATAAATTAAAAGTTGCGTTGTGTTATATCCACCACTCAAAATACTTTGCATGGCTGCTCTTCTTTTAATGTACCACTGCAGTGTTAAGGTGTGTTCCATCAACTGGCTTGTATTTGTCAAGTACAATTGTACCACATCATTTGAAACAGTCTTAGGTAACATCTAGTTGTTGTTTTGTTACCCTCAGGTGCACTAGGCTCATTTTTTACTTTTAAGATCCATATTACCCCCCCCCAAAAAAAAACCCCACTCCCCTTTAAACAAACATATTCAGAAAAGCCAGAGATCTTTGGACAATATGAAATTATTACATCTGTGTGCTTATTCACGCCTGCATGTGAACCCATATCTTACATAGGTGCTCACAAAAGTGTAAATTTAGGGATCATTAATCTGGAGACCATTGCATAGTATAGTATAGTGGTTATTGTACAAGGTTACTCCCAAATTGAAAATGCCAATACTGTCTTGTTACTTGAAGGAATTATCAAGGACCAACAAATTGTTAGTTTGCAGTTATACCTGCAGTTCTCAGGGCCAACATAAATGAATATAGCAGATTTTATCTTCACAGAATGGTGAACAGAAAGTAATATTTTTTTTTAGATTAAAGTGTCAGTGTAAAAATATATAAATAGCAAGATACTTAGTCTTAATATGTTACACAGGCTGCCACATCACCCTAATCATAAGCTTAAACAATATATATTACAGAGATTGAGATAGATAGAGGCAGAAAGTTTGCCATATATGATCAGCTCTAGGGAACCAGACAACCTTCAGTGATACCCCAAATATACTAGCAGAGAAATCTAGAATTCAGTTTACTAGGATTTGTACTAACTCATGGGATGTGGAGCAGCATCCTAAAAAGCTGAATATTTGAGGGATCTGAGAGGCAGCTAGTTATGGAAAAGAAGCTTTCTGACGACCATTAGGATTAACACAATGGGTGACTACTTTAATGACAATACTGGCCAGACAGGACATTGAATTCTAATTAACTCAAGTACTGAGTCATTACCAGACATGTCAATGCACAGGTTTTATAATTAATAGCTGAATAGAGGTATATGCTTACATTAGATATGGTAAAGGTTCTGGGGACTAATTAGGCTTGTACTTATGCTGTTCAGAGGCTCGTTACATACCCTGCTTTTGTGGGAGAAAATACCTTGTGCACCAGCTACTAGGAAGAGAATTCCGTTTAGACTAATATTGCTTTCTCCAGTTCATTTGCAATGGCACCATTCTCATTGTTCTTAACAAAGCCAAAATAGCTCCAGATGATATGCAGAGTTTCAGTTGAACCAAGATTCTTAATAACAATGACTGTTTTGCAGTGTCTGTTTTTCCAACACACTTAGTTCAGTAGCTAAGACACTGGAAATGAATGAATGAATGAATACAGTTCAGAGGACAGGGGACAGTTAGTTCAGTAGCTAAGACACTGGAAATGAATGAATGAATGAATGAATGAATAAATACAATTCAGAGGACAGGGGGTTCTTACCATTCTAAATGTTGACTCCCTCATTTTACCTCCAGAGGAAGCTGACACAGCAAAAGGGAGGTACTGGGCAATGGTGCCATGTCATTTCCCCTAGCCTACCAGAAGGCTTTCAGCTGGTCTTACTACACTACAACAATTTTGTTGTGAGAATTGCCAAAAGATAAAGTATGTGAAATGTTTTGAAAGCTCTGGAAGTACTGTATAAAATTGTGTTTATTGTTATTTCAGCAACAAGTGAATATCTGTAACTGGAAAAGCATCTAAATTACCCTTTAAACATTATTTGAGGAACAAGAATAGTTTCTCTTCCTAGGCCCAGCTTCAGAATTTCATTAAACCTCCACAAGTATACCAGGCTCCCAACTTTTGACTCTTTCCCAGTTTATAATGGGTGTAATGGTGCAGATAAGCCAGTGAATGTGGTCCCTGCTCTTTCCCTCACATGATAGGGGATGCATTGAATATGAATGTCTGAACAGGGCAAAGGTTTTCAAATGAAACCAACCATTGATGGTTATTTGATTAGTTTCCACTATTTTGGGACATGTGCCCAGACAAGACAGAATTGCTTGGATATTAATATGATAGACATATATATATGCAAATCATCTTTATTGGTTTCTTTTAATTTACCGTATTTTTCTGTGTATAACACCCCCCCCCCATGTATAAGACAACCCGTATTTTTGCCTATTATTTCTAAGGAAAAAATATCGTCTTATACATGGAAAAATACGGTACATTCATAGAATCACATTATAACATCTCAGTTCTATGGCTAAACATTTATTTCTAAATAATACTAAAGAAAACAAAAAAAATGTACTTAATCACTTGATTCATTCGTATTCATTTTGTACTTGACTTCCCTTCCCTTCTTACTTGGGTCCTCGGTTTTACTTTTTGAATGCCTCTCTTAACACATCTATGACTTTGTTTTCCTGTTTTCTCACTATATTTTAGTATTTTTTTCTTACAAAAGTTATTCTAAACCAGTCAAAATTTCAATATCCCCATAATAGTTTTTCAAATATTGTTTGAATATATTTCAATCTTTTTTAATTTTTTTGTTTTGTTTGATCTCTTATCTGCCCAGTCAACTTGTCCATCTCTGTGTACTCAATTAATTTGGTCAACCAATCTTTTTTGTTCGGTAAACATTCCCTTTTCCAGTTCTGTGCAATCACAACTCTTTCTTTGGTGGTGGTGTACATGAATACTTTCTTTAAATCTTTTAGAATCTCATCTCCCACAATCCCCAATAGGAATGCTTCCGGTTTGGGGGGGAATGAGAGTTTAAACATCCTTTTTAATTCATTATAAATTAGATCCCAAAACTCCCTCATCTTTCTGCATAGACATCAAAATCTTGTGGCAGTGAGGAATACATCATTGTTGTGAAGACCAGCTCTCTTAACATGTTACGGTCATGTAGAGCACACATAAATACATTTTTTAAAAGACGCACACAAGACAAACCACACACAATGTGCTAATAATCAAACATTTTCCTGGAACTATAGGAAATATTCTACATGTCCCCCCCCCTTGCCTGTTTAATTCAGACAGGTTGGAGTTCTTTCCAAAGATTTGTATTAAATTGAGGAAACCATTCATGTAGTAAATAAGTTAATTTGTTTCCACCCTTAAAGATTAAACTATAGATTTTCTTTAACTGTTGTATTTCAACCCTACACTTCCTAATTTAGCTCAATCTCCTTTTTCATATTTTTAAAGTTTGAAAAGTAGTATGCATATGAAGGTTTTCCCCCCCAAACCTGCCTTGGAGTTACAGGAGCCAACCCCATTGCTACAGGTATGGCGAAGGGTACAGCTTACATATAGTTGTTTCTTCTGCCAATAGCTATTGTTGCAGTTTCTGACTGAATGCCTGAACAGTTAAAACTGAAACTCAATTTTAGCCAATTTAAAATGCATTTCATTTTAATATGAGTAAAATAATAAACTACTGTTATGAGAATGAGACCTCTGAGTCTGTGTGCTTCCTTTCCCCTCTTCTCCCACAGCAGAATGAGGAGAAAATGGGAAACTTCCATTTTAGATTAATTGTAATATTGTGTGTCATTTGATCCCTATGGTCAATCCTACCTATGATTAGTGCAATCAAATCTTCATAATCTATGGTTTGAAGCTGCCTTTTTTCTGCTAACCATAGTTGAGATTTACCAGTTTGTCCAGGTTCAGACACTAGGGCAAGCTGAAATTAAGCAGAATGATGTGAAAGCTTTTGTATTTCTCCTCCGTGGCCATTCCAGAAGAATAATGGGAACCTATGAGCATGGTGGATGGGCAGGTGGGGCTGTGGTTTAACATTACATCTGAATCAGCCCATTGCAGACAAAACAGGGCTCAGTGGGCAAATAGTTTGATCATATATAACTCAGCTCCCTGTCTCCCTGTTTCCTCCTATATATTCCTGCAGCTGCAGCCCCCCCTATACCTCAAGTCTGTTCCCACAGAACTGAGGAGAAGCTTTTGGTGGGGTGTCATCTGGGCAGCCCAGGACCTTCATTCACACTACCCAGGCTTGCTCCCTGGAGAGGTCACTTCAGTGCTGCTAACATACTCTGGCCATATAGTTTATGCTAATTCTCTTGAAAAATGTTTTTGACTTCATTAAATAGAAAGGCTTGCTGCTGCAATAAATGACCACATACAAAATATTTCAGGTGGATGGGTGGGCATTGAATAAAAGGAGAACAATACACTGTGTAGAATTGCCCTTTAGTCTATACCTGCAGTTCTGTCATTTATGTATTGAAAATTATTTTAAGATGTTGGTTATTAGGCTTTCCATACGCAGTGTTCTTTGGGGGTTTTTTTTGGAAATACATATTTCATGAGACAGCTCTTGCATTTTTATGTCAGCTCAACTTTGTTAATTTACACACCACATATCAAATTAATCCTAAAAGTTTTAAGAAATGGACTTGGCTTTCCTATGCTTTCATTACACTTGCAGTGTTGACTGACAGAAACGCTTAGAGTATGTGGCTGTTACCATATCTTTCTTTTGCAAAGGCAAAAGGGTCTGTTGTTATCTTTTTAATTTGGGGCCTTATATGATTCATGTGTGGTAAATATTTCATGCACTTTACAGTTGCCTTTGTACAGAGAGGCAAATGGGAAGTAAATCCATGTGTACTTTGAGACAGTAAAAAGGCATTACTTGATGTTATGCTGCATAAATATGCAGATTTGATTCCCTTTTTTCTTTTTACAGCAGGAGTAAAGTTTAGCCATACCTGGAAATGTAAATGCACTCGCCCTAATGTAATGCTGAAGAAAAATTAAGACAAATGATACTGCATCCCTGCCACAAACTGCAGCTCGTACAAAATTCACTTTAGTTATTATACTGTGAATACATGAACGAAACCCTCCTCTGTGTATGCACAATTTATGTTGAATGCAACATGAATCATTTTAATAGACCAAGCAAAAAGTCCCCAAAGTCAATTTTCAAATTATGAACCTTGGAACCGGAATATAACAACAAGGAGTTGAGGCTTTATTCTGAACTATGGATGAACCACTAAGAGCCTTTCACTTGAAGCTTCTTCCTTGACTCTAATTTCTTAACTTTTTTTGCTTAAAAGAAGCATTTTATGTTTTCATTCTATAAAAGCAATGCTGCCAATTGTTGAATCAAGCTAGTTATTGCCACATGGAGCAGTTGTGAACTTTGATGTTGTTGTAATGTAACAATTCAGCTTCAACACATGCTACATTTTCTTAGCCTTGTAAGTCTTTAGGCAACTTTCTTGCTATCTTTGTTTTTTGTAATTCTAATAGATATGGCAATTAAATTACTCAAATAATATACTGTGAAGAAATATCTCTCCCTTTAGCCCAGCTATTTTATTTGGCTGCAAGATATTAAACCACTGCTTCTAGACTATACATTTCTGCGTCTACTTTCACAAATAAAAAAGTTAACGTATTTATTAAGTGAGTCTAATGTAGTTAAGAACAGCAAAGTTGAAGGTGAAGAACAGAGCTTTTATAGTTTCTCACAATGCATTTTTGTAGCGTCTGAAGACCCAAAACTCCCCCATCCAGTTTTTCTTCTTTTAAATATTATGTGCTCGCAATGTTAATCCCTTTAGGTTTATTTATAACATTGCCCATGTTTTAAGCCCATGGAACAAAAAATTGGGATGGATCTTTTTTCTGTGAGAAGTTGAGAGCTGTCGGGTATGGTTCATGTGCCATTACACCATTTGCTTTTCTCTACACTTGATTATTAGCAGCTGAATATGTGAACTGGTTAATTGAAAAGCATTGCATTGGTGAAGATATGAAAGTACTACCTTTGGTAATAGATCTGAGACAGCTCATTACTACATACAAGCCATCATATATGCAGTCACCTATCCAAAGAGCTTCACCAGGAGCAAGTTACACCTTTTATTTCTTTTGGGGGTTTGCTGTCTCCGTGACAGGCTCATCTTTCACTATCCCCCCCCCCCCATTTTCTAAATCAGCTCAGCTCATATGTGAGAGTTACTATGTCTGTAACTGCTTTGTGTGTGTGTTTTTTTTACCAAGAGCATACACACACAGTGTGTGGGTGGGTGTGGGTGTGGGTGTTTATATATATATATAAAACCTAAGTTCTAGCTCAGAGTACACCCACTAAAAATATTGGACCTAAGTTACTCAAGTTCAGTAATTTCAGTGTGTCTATTGTTAGCAGAACATAGTTGGATTCAACCCATAATTCCCCCCCCCCCCCGTAGAAGTGGGGAGGCTCTATACGTTTTCGCTCCACTTCTTTGATCTGGGGAGATTTAAGTTGGGAGTACTAGCCACCAGATTACCATGGAACACTATTTGTGACATGGCATGATGATAAAGGCGGGGAGAAGTAAAAAAATCCCTTTAGGCATGTCTAAAGTAACTCTTTGGTTTATATATTATAATAGAACATATTTAATCTATTCCCTTCAGTGATTTGTCACCAAGGAACAAAGTATTGTACCAATGAAGTTATTGCATGAGCATAACAATTTGTGTTCATGCAATGGAATTTAGCCTCACTCTTTCCTGTCCTGTCTCCCCCCCCCCCCCCACTGTATCCCCTAAAAATTATCTTGAAGAATCTTGGTATGTGCATGAGGAGCATGGTGGGGAGGGAGCAGAGGGGAGGAAAGTTAATTCCATTAGTTGTTTTCCACTCATGCAATGACTTTGGATTCAACCCAAAATCAGAATAAACTCTCTGGGCATTCCATACTATTTCTGTCTTCTACCCCTTGATCACTAAACCTAATCCTCATATTCCATCATGAATGTAATCTTCTTGTATCATTCTTTAATTTATTCAGTGGATAGCTACAATTTATTAATATATTCTTTATATATTTAACTTCTTTAGTATCATTGCCTCTTGGCTGATTGTTTTTATTTTACTTATTTCCCTCTTTTAGAAACAGCCTGCTGAATCTTCAAGCAGCTGTTCTCTGCTAGTAGGCATACAGGCAGTAGTATTTTACACCTGCAGGTGAAAGATTCAGACATCTGTATATGCTGCTAATAGAATTTTCACACTTTGGGACATGCAAATTCTTGCACAGATCTTCATGTTCACTGCCCAGTTGGGTCAGAACACAGGAAGAGGCAGATGGTGGCCACTGATGATGATGATAATAGAAAGCTACCAGCCTTTTACAGATAGTGAGTGAAATCACTAACCTTTTAACTATGGCAGGTGCCAAAATCATTGTTTGATCTATTTACAGTTTTGAGAAACAGGGTTACTGATTTTGGCCTTCATACCTCGCGTGGCATTCTGTGAGATATTTTCTTATGTTTGGAAAAGTATTTGCAATTTTATCTTTTAAGTCTGCAAAGAGCATAGCTGAAACATTAAAATAAATAGTAGTGCTGGTACAGCTAATTAGGGGGAAAAGCTATATTCAAAAGAAGTCTACTGGGGCAATTTAGAATTAAAAACTAATTTAGAATCTCTAATAACTGAACACCACAATTTGGGCTAAGCATAGCAAAATGCTTTGTTTACGTGATTGTAATTGGATCATTGGCATCGGTATAGCACAGCGCATATTCAGCTGTGTAAAGAAGCATATCATTGAGATCTTCTCTGGCTTTCTAGGCTAGTAGGATCTTCAGTTTTTACTCTGACTAGAGTAAGAGCACCTCCTAGGGATAAGATTTACATTGGGTTTAATTTTCAGAAGATAGGAATGGTCCCACCTCTCCAGACATTATCATCCCCCCCCCCCCTAATACATTTTTGATTGAAGTTCCTGTCCTTGACTTTGTGGACTTACAGCAATGCATGATTTCTAGCTGATGGGAGAGGCAGCTTCAGTGCAGTGCAGTGTACTTTGACATTCCCTATGACTAGCAGCTGCAGAATGAAGTATACAAAAGTATACAAGTGGCAACTGCAACAAAAAGTTGCTGTGGAGTGCTTCTTTTTCACTCTTCTAGAGATCTAGGCATTCCATTTCCCTTCTTACCTGGTGTTTCATCCTCCTACCAAAAGTCAATTTGTATGTCAAGGCCATTGAGCATATTGAACACATATGTTCCCATAGGACCCAAACCAATGGATTCAAGTTACAAAAAAAGAGTTTCCAGCTAAACACCAGGAATAATTTTCTGACAGTAAGAGCTGTTAGACAGTGGAACAGACTTCCATGAGAGGTGGTGGACTCTCATTCCTGAGGTTGGATGGCCACCTGCCATGTATGATGTAGTTGAGATTCTTGCATTGCAGGGAGTTGGACTAGATGACCCATGGTATCCCTTCCAGTTCTACAATTCTTTGATTCTACTATTTCTCATGGCTGTTTCCATCCCATCCTCACTTTCATCCCCACCCCCTATTAGTAGCAGTTGTTGCAGTAGTACTTCTGTGCTCATGTTCTTTGGGAGTAACTTGTTCAGCTACCACTTTGAGCATGGACTCTCCCTCATTTATAACATGGAGAATATAATCACATATTGAGCTGTGAATATGTTTTATGTTTTGAAACTTCAGCTTTCAGAATGTATGCTCTGCATCCCCATTATCTTAAGTCCTCATCTTGCTTTGTTGGGCACTATATACCACTGCACCCCCACCATATGTGTACACATGGACCAATCACATTTTCAGTTGAAAAGTAGTTAGGTTGCTATCTGTGGCAGGTCATGATACTGGTTAGTATTTTAGGTTGAAGGTAGTAAAGCTTTATGCACATCTAAATTGCTCAGTAAGTGACAAGATGGCAATAATTCTGATACTTTGCTGTGGGAACTGATTTGCCTAAAAGTAATAGTTTTCAAAGTGCAAGTAGATAAATAGGTACCGCTCCAGCGGGAAGGTAAACAGCGTTTCCGTGCGCTGCTCTGGTTCGCGAGAAGTGGCTTAGTCATGCTGGCCACATGACCCGGAAGCTGTATGCCGGCTCCCTTGGCCAATAAAGCGAGATGAGCGCCGCAACCCAAGAGTCGGTCACGACTGGACCTAATGGTCAGGGGTCCCTTTACCTTTAACAGTTTTCAAATGCCTTAGAGACAGTGTGGTGTAGTAGCTAGAAATATGAACATAGACTAGGGAGATCCAAGTTCAGCTCCTTGCTCTGCCACTGCACAAACCTTACTGGGTATACAGTTATCATCACTTAGACTATGCTTTCTTACAGGGCTGTTTGGAGGTCAGACATACTGTACACACTGCTCTGAGTTCCTTGAAGGAAAGGTACGATAAAATAGAATAAAGCATTTCCATATAGAGTTTTCTCTGAAGGAACCCCAGTTTATCTGTCACAGAACCCTTCTATAGTGCATGGAGTTGCTTGGGCATAGAGTTGGGCATAGTGCATAGAGTTGCTTTCATGGTTGGGGGTAGCTAAGCTGACTGGACTTTGCTGTGGGCTCATTGCAACCTTACAGTGTACTACAGAACACATCTGACACTCTTCTGCTCCTAAGCTTTACAGGGATTCCTAAGATTAGTGGGCAAACTCTGTCAAGGAAGCTGGATCATTACAGATTCTCATCAAGGAGCCATTGACAAGTTTCTTGGAAACCCTCAGTTCCTAGGAATGCACTTTGAAAACCACTTGGCTAAACTAAGCCTGAAGTGATCTTTTTTAATTATAATGAACTTCTTCATTCAGTTGCTGCTTCTAAGGAAAGTTTATTTTCCCACATTGTCTTTTCAGTGTCTTTGCTCTTAAATTATTATTAATCCAATGTTTCAAAAGCAATTCAATGAACATCTTCATAATGAACGGTTTCAGAATTTGATGTTGTAGAAAATTTGATGACAGGAATATTAAGCATCTGGTCTATTCACAAAGCATAGCTTTATTCTTGCCTTATCTTGTTAAGCCTCAAGGTATCTAACATAATTGGCATTACCATCTTGCTGCTTAGGCACAGAGTGGCAAAAGATCCTAAGTCACTGCTGCTCCCCCTTTCCCAAGATTCCCTCTCTTCTGTACTGTCTCTTATAGTTTCCCCATTTTTCCATGACTACTAGTGGCTATATTCTCCTCCTTTTTCCATAGCCACTCATTGTGCCTCTTCTTAAAGGACCAAACCACATGTTACACAAAGTTCCATTATTATTTCCTTCTTTGTTTTATTGTTAGCCAAAGCAGTCTAGTCAGGCTGCTTCTGAGTCTCAGATCCATCAATAGTGATTCTTCTCACTATCCAGTTTTCATTTGTTTGCTACATTGTGTCCCACCAACCTATTTCCAAGGCAGGTAGAATAACATCCTTGGTTATATGGGCTAGTTAATAAGCGACATGACAAAAATTTCCATATTTTTTTTTTGCCTTAAATAATTGACTTCATGACATTTCATTTCATTTCATTTCTCTTTTATATGACCTTAATACCATTCTAGAACCCAAGGCAGCATATCCTATGTAGGCACTGACCCAAAGACCAGGGCTTGGTCAACACTTGAGGAGAACTTGGCAAAGGTGCCCCCCTACTACATTTGTGCTTGTGCAGTGGGCTTTCCTATAAGAGACATGCAGCAACAGAGAACTGCACCAAATGGCTTAGAGCCACCTGCCATTTTACTTATTTCTGGTATTTCTTACCCTTCACCCTAAGATCCAGGGTGTGCTACATAAACTAAAATGCAATAAACAAACCATAAAACAACCACAATAAAATAATCAACTGATAATAGCATTTTCAGAGACGACATAATTCAGACTTTATTTCTAATGATGAAATGTGTAAAGTTGTGGTGCCAGATGCACATCTATGAGGAGGCAGTTCCACAGTTTTGAGGCCATTGCAGAGAAGGCCTTCATTAATTTCCCCCATTGCCCTTGAGCAGCGGTAGCTAACATGGTCCTCTCCAGAAGTTGTTAGACTATGTCTCCTATCCCTGACCACTGGCCATGGTTGCTGGGAGCAGAAGTTGAGCAACATCTGGAGGCACTGCATTGGCTACCCTTGCCCTGGAGTGGCACTAGTTAGAGGCAGTGCAGTAATTAAAAAAACGGGTGCCTGACACATCAAGCCACTGAGTGCAGAGGCTCAGGTTCACCTCACTGATGGACCAAATTAGGGGACTGGGGGCGCAGCAGGTGCCTGTGTAGTTTCATATGCCTTTGGATCATGCCAGTGGCTTTCAAAAGCAATGTTTTTAAAGCTGTGACATAAAAGTTAAAAATATGAATGGGAGAAGGCTCTCTTCAGATTCCAAGTAGAAGCATATAGTGTACAAGGGGAATTTATATAACATTTTGGTGGTGGGAAATAGTGTGCTAAGCAATTCACTTACCTGTGAAAAAGGTCTTTTTCCATCCAGATGCAGTTTCAGTGTTGAGAAAAGCTGTTGTGGCCCCTTTGTCAACTCTTGTTTTTATTCTCCAGTCTTTGTAAACGTTATTGTAAGTAATTATTGTAATAAGTAAGCATCATGGGCTCACATTCTGAGTTGTGTTCATGCTTGTACAAGTGGGGGAAAGGGGCAAACATTGTGAAACCTCATATTCAACACTTTTTGGAGGACCTGGGGTGTTGCAACCCAAAAAATACCAGAGCTTCTTAATTAAACAAGGGGCTCATGAATTGACATTTGGAAAACCCTTTCTATTTATAATTTTGGTTCCTTGGCATAGGGAAGCAGAGTATACTGACCTTAGCTAATACTTTCATTTGTTTATTTAGAGCAACAATAAACTATGTTGATACAGCTAAAGTCAATAGATCAGTAAAATGGCAGCACAAAGGCAAACAAGAAACAAAGTTGGCCTATTACAGTGTCTGAAAAAGAGAACAAAATGTTACACAAATGGAATAGGTGTCAACAAATGTGTCATTTTTTATTTTTTAAAAAATATGCAATCTATTTAGAAAGCAATCAAGACAATAAAAAAACATGAAGTCATTCAAGAATGGTCCAGTCCCAGAATGCATTCCCGTATTATTATCATTTAAACCACTGAATAGTGTTAACTTGTTAATGTCACTTAGCAAATGCAATGCGTCTGAAAATACATTTTGCTTATATTGAAGCTGTTTGTCAGGGTAAAAAGATATTTGGGACATGTCACATACCACAAGGAAATGTATTTCATTTTCTTTACAGCACAGTCGCTTGGATACTTTTTGGCCATGGAGGTGGTTGGGGAGGGAGAAGGGAAGGGTGGGGGAATTGAAGAGAGTGGAAATTGAAATTGGTAGGGTATAATGTTACTTTGCTATGAGCCATGTTACCTGAATGCGGCATTTTGTAGTGTCAGCAGCTTTTAGCAGCTTTAACTTTACCAATGCCCTTGATGAGGTGCAGAGTTGTCAGTATTCTCGTAAAATTTCCTCAGCGATGGCTTCTTCTGTTCTCTTTATTTCCTTAAGTGAACATCTGTCTAATTGTTCACCTCCATTGCTTTAGTGCTTTCCTCATGCTTTCTCTGTTTCCAGACAATAAACTTTATTTTCTTCATAAGAATTCAGTCTACGCAAGGGTATTAGGCAGCTTGTTTGCACCTTTTAATTTCTGGAATTTTTCCAGGAAGACTTTTTGCAGTAGTTCCAATGGGTTCATCACTGAATCATACAACATAGCGTGGCACTGTGTTCAGGGTTTTTTTTTTATCAGTTACCTTCTGTTTATAAACATCTGTCTGGATAATGTTTCGGGTTTCTTTAGCTCCCCCAATCCTTCCCCCTTTCTCAAATTTTATATGCTGTATAGGATTGTAGATATGCAGGAGCTATACTTTTTGTGAGGTGAAAGGTATATATAGTTAGTGTGAAATATACAGTGGGGAATTTGTTGTAAAAAAATACTTGTTTGTCTGAGCTGATATTGGCTGGTAGCTTAGAGACTGAGGAAGTCCCCCATTAGAATTCTGCCTCTGCCATTAACATTCTAGGTGGCCTGAGGTAAGCAACTCTGTCAGACACACACACACACACACACACGTTCAGTATGGGGTATAGTAGTACTGACTTACCTTATAGCAAAGCTAGTCAACGTGATGTTCTCCAAAAAAGTTTGGGCTACAACCCCCTATCGCCCCCAGGTAGCATGGCTATTAATCAGAGCTGATGGAAGTTATAGTCCAACATTTTAGTTTTCCACACCTGACGGGGTTGTTGTAGGGATTACGATTAGCTAATATATCTGGGATGTTTTGAACACTTGAAAGTGCTATACAAATGTTAGATGCTATTATTAATTTCTTTTTTTACCTGCCCTTCACCCTGAGGCTCCAGAGCACGTTGCAATGATTGAAAGTACAACAGTAAAACAAATTATTAGTAATCATTACAAGTAAAACATGGCAGGGCCAAATTCTAAAACGGTGGTAAATCTGTAGGAAAAACATGCTTGAATTATTCCATCTGGGAGATGAAAGTCTAACCTGCATTATCCCATGAGAATGAATGCTCTTTTTTCTAGATTTTTGAAGCTAACAGATTTAACATATGGAAACTGATAAGGGAGTGTGTCATAGGAGATCCATATGTAAGAAGAGCTGGTTCATGCTAAATTAATATGTACTGCACAGCATGGGTGGGATGAAGGGGAAACTGAACCTACACACACACACACACACACACACACACACACCCTGTTCTCCTCAAGCACCCTTCTCAAGTCTCCTAGTAGGGATCCAAGGAGAAATAGCTGCAGAAAACCAGCTTCAGGAAAGAAAGCATTGTTGGGTAAGGATGCTATTCCATTGTCCTTTATGCCCATGCTACACTTCAATTCTACCCCACCCCAGTTTATAAGCATTTGGCATGCCCAAAGTCGGTTTCCCCTCAAAGCCGTGACATTGATTGTGGCTATTTTTTTGACATCCCTCTGCTTTCTGATATTCAGTGATAGATCTGTCATATTACATTTTATAGAGTACTATTTATGCCAGTAAGGCACTGGGTTAGTTCACACATACCGTTCTTCACATCCCAAGACCTATAGCTTGGACAATCAGATTCATACACTTCCTCTGGATTATTTGTGGGTTGGATCAGGGGAACCTGCAGGCCCTCCGGGGAACCCTCAAGCTCTATGCAAATCCTGAAATTGCTTGGCAGCTCCCTGGTTTATCATTCTCCGATAAGAACCTATGGAACATGACACTAATCTTTTCTTCCCTAACATTTGTATGCAAGAAAGAAAGAAAGAAAGTATAGGTATCATTTCAAGACTTTTATAAAGATATAAACTATTAATAATGTAATTTTTATCGTAATATATGGCATGATAAAAATATTTTGTGGCAGTAGAGAGGTATCGTAAAGGGTATGACGTTTGAGATGAGATCTTTCTTTGTAGGAACTCTTAATACACAACTTTGTATTTACATTTTCATATCTATATATGCTCACACAATAGAGGCAGTTCAGACTTCATTATTTATTGTAATGGGAAACAGCCAGCATAGTGGCTAATTGTAACTACTATGTTTTTGAAACAAGCCAGCTTGATTTGAAGTTGACTTGTTTCAAATAAACAATGGTTAAAGGTAATCACAGTTTGTTGGAGTCAGTGGGACTGGAGCTTTAATTTAGTGAGAGAGTAGGGCTCACTGCAGCTTATTTCTATCATTATAAAGCAGTTTACTGTGAAGTCTGAACTGGCCCTGTGTGTGTGTGTTTGTGTGGTAGTAGTAGTAGTAGTAGTAGTAACATCTGAACAAACCCGTGTACACTGTTTCAGTGCCTTTATACTGTGAAGCACTATATACATTTGTTAAATAAATAAATTAAGCTAAACCCAATGTTTTCCACATTTCTATCTACTAGTGCAAAGTATTTTTTTTATTTAAAAAAAATAGTTTCATGACCTTTTTTTTTTTAAAAAATCTATTTTTGGAATGTTGTGTCAGAAACTCTGACCCTCTTAAATGGTATTGGAATTTCCCCCTCATATTTTTCTGTGAAGCAGCCCATTGTGTTTTGCTTGTAAGTTATCTAGCCTACAAGCATAATGATCAGATATTGATATGCCAGTAGAGCTTTATATAATATTTACTATGTGTGATACAGCATACAGTTTTTTAAAGCAATGTTGTCTTTCAGTCTGAACCTAGCTTCTGGCAGGGCAGACTGCCCAGAATATCAGCAATCTTACAGTTATTACTTCGTGTCATATATAATGTTTTTTTCCTGCAACAAATAAATCTTTTGGCCTCCGTGAAAAAAGGAAAAGAAAAAAAAATAAAGAATGAAAAGAAAATTGTAGTTACTGTATAATAAAAATAAACCACTTGTCATGACTGCAGTTGACATTTATCAGCCTATTTGTGGGTGCTCTTTCTCTCTGTGTGTATAATATAGAACATAATTTGTCACTTTGTAAATACATTCCAGTTTAAATCCCTGCCAGCATCTGTTAGAGTTTGAAGGATTAATGCACAGCACACTGCATGCCTGCACTTTCAGGCCACAGCATTGCTTATGATTGTGAACCCCGGGAGAAAAAGATAGTCTTTTTTATGTGGTTAAACATTTCTGCCCTTTGGCCATTAGACTTCCTGATCCATACTTGCCATCTGTACAAGTGATACTCACTGTCTTCCAGTCTGTAAAAGCCTCTTGGGTTGTTCTAACTGCAACTATGGCTTCCCCCTCTTTTGCATATGTGCATGAACATTCAATTTGTTGTGATTTTGAACCACCCCAATCCTCAGAGGTTTAGAGTGGCTGACAATATTGTTTTTTGAATTTAATTTACAAACAAACAGGACAACCAATAAAAGCACAATTAAAATAATTCAGATTTTACTTGGAGCATTGGGAAGTAATCTTGGCAGACTTTCAGCTGGGCTGGCATATGATCCTGACAATACCTTGATACAAGCTCATGCTGTATTGCATAAAAGCCATGTCCCTCACCATCCCACTCCAAATTTTAATCAAGAAGATTTGAGGTTGGCAGTGTACCATGTTGTGGTGGAAGAAGATTACTAATCTTATATTTGCAAGATTTATAAGTAGCTTTTCAGTTCAAACTGTTTTCAGTTCAAACTTAAAAAGTCAACATCGTTTCTTCAAACAAACAAATAAACAAACCATAAAATATCTAGATATCAAAACTGCAAACAACAACAGAAGGATTAAATGCCCCCTTCAATGCATGATGCAATATAATAAGATTCCAAGATGTCGTTAAAAAGGGGAATGGATGAACAACCCGTGGAAGGGTCCAGTTATGATTGGAAATAAAACATAAATAAGCACTGCTGATTTTCTTACTAGTATAGGAGGGAAATCTGGGACATATCCTCTGCTGATGTCAGGGGCTGGCAGGGCTCCAAAGAGTGTGTTGTGGGGGCAGGGGGGCAGAGAATGACCCAGGAGAGGGTATCAGTGATTTATGGGGTGTTACACCACCCGCAAGTCAGGAGCCAGGGAAGGAGGGAGAGTCAGGGCAGTCTGATGTGAAAGAAGGCACACAGGATGTGACAGAAGAAAGGACAGTTCAGGCCAGGGATGAGTCAGTAATTTTCCCACCTTCTTCCACACCACTGTCTCCTAGAACCAGGAGGGGATTGAAAAGTGAAGAGCAGTGATGAATTCCGTGCAGAAATCTCAGGTTGCAGGCATGCAATCTGTCAGAGGATGGTCTGTACGCTGGAGGAGGGGAGATGCCCTGCTGTTGCTGCAACTTCTCCATAGGGCCTTTGGACAGCTGCCTAGAGGCTATAAGTGTGTGTATCTAGAGCACCATGGAAGCTGCTGTGTTTCACCAATAAAGAGTCAGCTATCAGACACTTGTCTTCCTTATCTGGGATGGTTCATGACAGATTATAATGTCTCAATTGTTGTTGTTGTTTAGTCGTTTAGTCATGTCCGACTATTCATGACCCCATGGACCAGAGCACACCAGGCACTCCTGTCTTCCACTGCTTCCCGCAGTTTGGTCAAACTCATGCTGGTAGCTTCGAGAACACTGTCCAACCATCTCGTCCTCTGTCGTCCCCTTCTCCTTGTGCCCTCAATCTTTCACAACATCAGGGTCTTTTCCAGGGAGTCTTCTCTTCTCATGAGGTAGCCAAAGTATTGGAGCCTCAGCTTCATGATCTGTCCTTCCACTGAGCACTCAGGGCTGATTTCCTTCAGAATGGATAGGTTTGATCTTCTTGCAGTCCATGGGACTCTCAAGAGTCTCCTCCAGCACCATAATTCAAAAGCATCAATTCTTCGGCGATCAGCCTTCTTTATGGTCCAGCTCTCACTTCCACAACGCATAATTCTACACAATTGTTTGAATAATGAATTCACCTGTTTCTCTTTTCTGCACATTCCTCATGGCTGTACTGTTGTGAAAGCATTCCATGCTCCAAGAACAGTGTGTTGAACCTGGAACAATAGAATGCTGCCTCCCAGAAACTCTTAGTTTGCTGTTTGCACTTGTACTGTGGAACCTATTATTCTTTGTGGTGTTGCTAGCTTTTGTTTTGTGAATTACACACCTTCCAAGTGTATCTTCTGAACCAAATTACACATTGAAAGAATAAATAATGAATAGAATTTTCAGAATACGTAACAGTTGATTGCCAAAAGCCACTTCCCTTAAATCTAGAACCACTTGTGATCTATAATCACTGGAATTTATGACATCAGATTCCACCTAAAGTCCCTATTGAAGTGTAGTGCAATTGTACTTAAAGCTGAGGAAACCAGCATACGATCCAGCTTCATGTTTGTCTTATGTTTGATAACATAAATGCAGTAAAGGTAAAGGGTAAAGGTACCCCTGCCCGTACGGGCCAGTCTTGACAGACTCAAGGGTTGTGCGCCCATCTCACTCAAAGAGGCCGGGGGCCAGCGCTGTCCGAAGACACTTCCGGGTCACGTGGCCAGCGTGACATCACTGCTCTGGCTCGCCAGAGCCGCACACGGAAACGCCGTTTACCTTCCCGCTAGTAACCGGTCCCTATTTATCTACTTGCACCCGAGAGTGCTTTCGAACTGCTAGGTTGGCAGGCGCTGGGACCGAACAACGGGAGTGCACCCCGCCGCGGGGATTCGAACCGCCGACCTTTTGATCGGCAAGCCCTAGGCACTGAGGCTTTAACCCACAGCGCCACCCGCGTCCCTTAAATGCAGTAGCAAACTACTAAAAAGCTGCTGCACACTTCGAAATGTGGTCTTGGACATGCACGTCTACCACATGCTGAAAATGCCTCCATAGGCATGGAGCCCATTATCCAAAAAGTACATAATGTCTAAAGAGGCTTAGATCTTACATTTCTCAACCACCTCTCCACCCATGCTACACGACAAACATATTTTGAGCATGGGGGCTGTTAAAGGAGCAGGGAACAGAAAATCCTGTCAAGTGTGCTTAAGCCTCTGGGCACACCTAAATAGCTGCTCCAGATCCCTGCTGCCTTCAGAAACAAGTATTTGTCCAAGACATAAAATGGATCATCTGTTCTTATGTTTTAAGGGTAGGCTCTTTAGGCAAAGGAATGGCACCCTTCTTTCCTTTTAAAGTGCAGTTAATCATGTCCTTGAAACATTGGCTAATTTCCTTCTCACTCAGTCAAGTCCCAGTAAAGATGTTAGGAACATAACTAACAAAAATGCCCACGAAGCTGTTGTTTTAAAGACATGCACTACTTTAAAGCCCTAGATGCAAAATGTGAAATGTCTTTTATGAAAATAGCTGAGGCAGAAAGAAACAGAAGAAAAACGAGTGTAAAATTATTCCATCTACTAGGGCTTCTAATGGTCCTCCGTAAGTTATCTCAAATGCTGTAAAGGAACCTATTCTGAAAACAGACAACATATCTTCAGTTGGCCTTAAAGCTTTGCACCATGTGATTCATTTGTCCCATTCAGCTGGCTGAAAGGTAATCTCATAGCATTCAAAATACATGTATGACTTTATAAAGCCTGCCTAACATAAATACTCAAGTGCATGCATTAGGGACTGTAATATTTACAGCCTGAAACTGAAATAAAAGCATTTCCTTGTTTTCATCCATCTTGCATGAAGATCATCATTACCACCTATTGCTGGACATTGTTGACTGTCATAACCAATGCATCAAAGCTGCCATGCTTTATTCTAATGGCATACTCTGGTCTGGATTTAATTTGTCTATGCTTCCTAGTCTTTTAGGCAAGTGTCAGTTCAGCTTTGATTCTTATGGATTTACATACTGTAGACGTGGGAGAAGGTATTCTGTGCACAGTTCTTTTTGGCTTCACCGCCCCTTCTGCAATGTTTTATTCCATTTTTAAATTGTGTGTGTGTGTGTGTGTGTGTGTACATGGGGTGGGCAGAGAGAAAGATAGAAACAGGAAAAAAAGAAGTAAGACAAAAAAGAAAAGTAAAAGTAAATCATCCCTCCTTTGCCCCTGCCCTTCCTTGGTTAACCCAGCAAGCTCTGTGTATGCCACCTCAAAGTACTTATTCACATACAGTATGTCCAAGCCTGTCAGATGGGTGAAAGTCATGTTCCTTTATAAGGGCCTAAAGCTTGAACGAATAGAATAAAATTTGGCTGATGCATTCTCATTTCTTCTTGCTGTAAGTTCAGGAGCCATTTCTTCTATGAATGCCAGAGTACAATTTTGGGCAATACAGTTCACCATCACATCTCCCATCAGAGTTCTCCAGTTCTTGAGAATCAGTAATTTGGCCACCACAATTAGGTATACAGTTAAGTGTTTCCTGGCCTTTTGGCTAAGGTCAAGTGTAGCAAGTTAAGTGTTTATAAGGTGGTTTGTCAGAATTGGAGTAAAAAATATATATAGAAAGCAGAGCAAATTTGGTGTTGGGTGGGAGTTTATATTTAGTTATTAATGGTTCTTTGGCCAGGGCAGAAAGCTAGTGAAAAAGTGGACAACAGGAGTTAGTGCCCTGGCCAATGGGAATAAAGTCAGAGCTTTGACCGTTACCCTCTTCATTGGCTCAACTGGTGTGATATAGATTTGTATAAGGCAGATAAAAGGGACTTTCACATGGAATTTTGAAAGTGTTGAAGTTTAAGAAGCCCAATATAAATGATCAAAATACTTGGCAGCGTCAAGCAAAAGAATTCTGTGGGCATGGGTTGTGTATGAACCCAGTGGGTGACATTTATAAGCTGCCAAGTAGGTGTGGCTGTCAACTGTTGACAAATGAAACCTGTTTGATGGTTATGAATATAATGTGGCCAGTTGTGAAAACATATCTTCAAAGATTTTTGAAAATGTTTTACATCTGTGTTCATCAAAGAAATCAGGATTCCAATCCTCAAATGGCTTAGGAATGACTATAATATTAGACAGCCTCAAAGGTTTTCCACCCAAGGACTTGGCCATCCAAGCATATTTGGAAATGTTTTTATTAAAAAGGGAACCAATTGAGATTGGAACATTTTCGTAGCATATGGACAATTTTTATGGTTTTTAAATGCTTAATAATTTCTTAACCTCTTTTGCAATCTTTTATTTGTAAACACATTTTGTCCCTCACAATTTGTTTGTCTGTATAAAAATATGTATTGTTCTTTCAGGCAACTGTTTTCCAAGTGTAGGTGACTGAAATTTTCTTTATTAAACTGTAGTACATTTTATCTTCTTCTCAACCCTCAAAAGGTGAAATGTTTTGAGTGCTATACTACTTAAGGATATGTTTATGGTGAAAAACACTGTGTTTGTGTGTATGTGGGAGATAATAGCTGATTGGTTGGTTGATTGATTGATTGATTGATAGTAACAGATAGATGATAGGTAGATAGATAGATAGATAGATAGATAGATAGATAGAGATGTATACAGTATTAGTATAGCAATGGAGATTATAATTATGCAGTAAATTAGCTAATGTCCACTCTGGTGCCTTTTAAAGTACATCTTACATTTCTCCCCTCTCTGCAGCACTTATATAAGTTATAGGGACTACAGCATATTTATTAAGAGTCTTCAATTGTGTATAAAACTAGAGCAGACACAAGTAATGGTATTTGCTGAAGGATTCTTTATCATCTATTATTTATTTCATCTCTTTTATATGCCATTATAATAAATATTATGGCAGAGAAAGCTTTTATGCTTCAACTTATTGTAGTTCTCTTCACTTCCTTGCAGTCCTTCAGGAAAATGTAACCACACTTTACCTATATTTAATGTAAATCATCACTTGCATTAGAATGAAAAATCCCCTATTGGAAAAAGGCTCCTTCTTCAGCATGGAGACATAAATGCACAATCATGTTTACTGCCAAACTACTGTACCATGCAGTGTTCATTTTTAAACAGTTTTTAAGCTGTAAAGTGAGCACATCACATATCATGAAAATGCTAGCTTTCTGAGTGTTTTCACTTTCTGGTTAAACTTCTGGCTTGATAAGCATTTTTCTAAGTGTGAGTGAAAAATATTGTCAATTATGTTCTAAGAGGTTTTAATAGATTTGCTCTATGTAACATGAAGCATTTTCTGAATTAAATAAGAGTGTTATCTACTACAGTTTTTCCTCAGGAGAAAGCACACACACAAAGTTTTATATTGGAGGTGGGGCAGATAGAAATTTGAATATTATGAAGCATATGGTTTATATCCCTTTATTTTTCATGGAATGTTTCAAGATACATAATTGTAATTCATAACTTCTAAATGAAGGAGATAAATAACAATAACTAGAAGCATCTGACTCAAGGTCATGACAAAATGAAGTTAATATTTAAAACAACAGTAACAAAAACTTCCTAGCCCTCCTAGGTATGAAGAGAAGCTTGTAAATACGAAGCACGTGTTAACAATGGTCAGGTTAAAAATCCAGACATGATAATTTAACTTCTTTTTATTTTTTGCAACCTATAGGTCTGCAGTTATTCTATGTGTTTATAATTTCTCTGTGTTCAGGGTTTGCACTTCTATGGCATAATTTGTCTGGAACACTCAGAAACATCACAACCACCATCATCATTACTTGTGACCTTATAAAGTCTGCTCCTTAAGCTGCTGAAGAAATACCTCTACTGATTCTTACTGCCCTCGATAACCTATGGCCTGCTAAGTCTAAAAAGCTGCAGAAGCACAGTACAAATGAGTTTAACAGTTGGAAATAAAGGGACATTGTTTATCCTGGCAGTGAATGTATTGTTACAGGATGTTTCAGTTCACTGGCAGAACTGACTAGAAACCCATATTCGTAGCTTGTATTTGTCATCTGTATATCACAATTGTCCATTAATTATATTTCAATATTTTTATTCTACCCCCAAGTGCAGCTTCGTTATTCCAGCAGATTTCTCCCTGTGAAGGAATAGTTGGCATTGGAACCCTCCCCCTCACATTTCTAATATTACAGGTGCTTCCTTTTTGTTTTTGGAGCCAGTAGCAGAAACCTGCAACCTGACACCAAGAGCAAAGGCATTACCTGAGTAATAGTGTGTGGACTTGAATCACTGTTCCCAAGAGCATAGTAACTAACAGCTTGTGGTTTAGTCTGTTGAACTACTTGATGTTTTTTGACCCCTTGCTGTCCTTGTGTTTGTAGCACTATTTTTTATTTTCCCCTTGGAGATGAGAACGGAGCATTATAGTGAGAGAGAGAGAGACAGAGAGACAGAGAGGAGATAACCTCTGTTGCAAAGGAAAGTTGGCAAGAAAAAAGAAACCCATTGGTGGTCAATATTTTGTCTTGCATTTTCATTTTAGTCAAGACCGGCTTCTGACTGGTGATGATAGCTAACCCTGAGCAGGCATTCTATGTTTTTTTGAAATATACCAGAGTGGAGAGTAACCAGACTTGCTTCTTCTACCCACTTTGCAATAAGAATTACCGAGACAATACAAGAAATTATTTATGTATGCAGCCACTGTCACTCAAGTGATTTTTCTCCAAGAATGTAAAGAAGAAAACGTTCCAACTAAAGAAGAATGGCAACAGAGTACTCAGAGTACTCAAGAAATGGCAAAACGTACTGGAAGAATAAGAAATCAAGATTATATACTCTTTGATGTAGAATGTAAACATTTTGTAAATCTAAGTTTAGCCTCATTGGGGAGCAGTATTTTAATATGAGTAGGAAAATGAGATTGCCCCTAAGCATTTTTTTTTTAGAAAAAAAGCCCAGGGATGCCTCTGCAGATGCAACATTGAACACTACAATGGATAATCCCATAATTCCCAAAAGAAAAGCCTCTGGTTTCTTAATAAAAGTTATCTTAAACACTTTTTCCTATTCATTATATATCATCTCCCCATTTTTATATCATCTCCCTTTTACCATTCCTAGAGTAACTGTATAGACCCATCATAAGGATTGATTAAGGCTGCTTGTAAATTCTGTTACCTTATGCACAAATACTGTGATTAGTGTGGTCCATGCATTTTGGTTTCTAGGGTTAATTTGTTATTTACTTGGGGGGGAAATCAAAATGATAAATATTAATAAAACAACTTGTTCTATTTATTTTGTGGTTCATTGGACTAAGAAGACTGAAGGACTCGTTTAGTCATCTAGCACACATCTGCCAAATTGTAAGGGTAGGTCAGCTGTACATATCACACGATATACCCCTGCTTCACAAATCAAGTTTTTTTCCAGGAGGTTTTGCCCTCTAACCTCAGAATATCAGCAACTTCTGAGAACAATCCGCCTGTCTTTAAAAGTGCTACAAATTGAGAACATAGCATTTGGCACTGTTTCCTATGCTTTCCAGGTTGATTTATGTCCATTGCAGGGTTCTAATGTTGAACAAGGGAATTTAAATGTGTAACTGTAAAGCTGTTTGGTGTAACATGATATTGTGATACAAACAAGTTGATGTTGTTTATCTTTTTCCTTCATGTTCTCTCATTTTAGCACAAAGCCAAAGTAGAAGCAATGACCTTAGACCTTGCATCTCTTCATAGTGTACAGGAGTTTGTTGAAGCATTCAAATCCAAGCATGTGTAAGTACTAGGGGAGAGGGTTCTGTATCATAATTACTACCACTACATCAGCATCATAATTAGAAATAAGTAAATTTATCAGCTGAGCATAATCACTGTAAACAGAGAAACAACAATAGTTATGTACAGCTTTTTGCATGCAAACATCCACATTTCTATAAACTTTTAGTGTGACTTAGGGGATATAGATAGCATGTAAACTTTGTAATTGAGCTCTTGTATCTTAAAAGAAAAGCAGCGTCCAGGCAGGATTTTTGTGTGGCTAAAGAGCATTGTTTTTAGACGCTGTATTTCTTGGCTACAGTTGCAATTTGAACCCTAGGTAAAGGTACCCCTGCCCGTACGGGCCAGTCTTGACAGACTCTAGGGTTGTGCGCCCATCTCACTTAAAGAGGCCAAGGGCCAGCGCTGTCCGAAGACACTTCCGGGTCACGTGGCCAGCGTGACATCGCTGCTCTGGCGAGCCAGAGCCGCACACGGAAACGCCGTTTACCTTCCCGCTAGTAAGCGGTCCCTATTTATCTACTTGCACCCAGGGGTGCTTTCGAACTGCTAGGTTGGCAGGCGCTGGGACCGAACAGCGGGAGCGCACCCCGCCGCGGGGATTCAAACCGCCAACCTTTTGATCGGCAAGCCCTAGGCACTGAGGCTTTAACCCACAGCGCCACTCGCGTCCCTAATTTGAACCCTAGACGTGGGGAAATCCACTTGCTT
Organism: Podarcis tiliguerta; assembly: GCF_965153285.1. NCBI lineage: Eukaryota > Metazoa > Chordata > Lepidosauria > Squamata > Lacertidae > Podarcis > Podarcis tiliguerta. The sequence continues at coordinate 46,180,502 of NC_139541.1, forward strand.
TTTCACACTGGCTGAATGACCATTTGTAGTGGTATGTAGGAATGGTATGTAGGAAAGGGATAAGCACTGCCTCTCTCTTGCCACCCCCCTGCTTATTGTACTTTGCATGATTCCCAGATGCTTGAGACATAATGCATATGAAGGCTTCTCGGATCAGATGGAAACCTCTCCACTGTTCTCTTGTCTGTGAAGTAATGATAAATAGGTGGTGGCTGGCAGGAGTCGGGCTCCCCTCTGGGAAGTCTTATAGTTCCCATCATGCTGCTGATGACACCTAGCCCTACAGGACATTTTAGCCCCATTTCTGAGGCTGTGACTTTGCTAGAGATTCCAGTACAGGGACAGAAATTGTGGATTCTTCAAAAGGAGCAGAGCCGATGACCACACCATTATGAAAAATAATTAACTCTGAAACCTGTCAAAAATCGAGTCCATGCAGCAATCTAAATTTTGATCTTCCAAATTGCAGGTACAAATGGAAGAGACCATTTTCATTTCATTGTACAGTTTCTTGATCTGTTCAATCTGTTTTAAGCTATAGTCTCTTGTGCTAGTCTAAGCAAGTCGGCCCTATGTTAGTTCTACTCAGAATGAACCCTTTGAAATGAATTGGCATGATTAACCTACTCCATCCATTTCAACGGGTCTGCTTTGAGGTACTATAGGCTCAGTGAATATGGCAGCTTCCTCCCTGATGAGATGCCCAGACCCATAGATCTCACAAATAGGCTGGTTGCCTTTCAGTCCATTAATGAAGCCTCAACACATCTTTGGAATATCTTTGAAAAAGAAATTCTCATTTGCACTGTGAGGTATTTGAAGATCTTTACTTGACACTGGCTATTGGGCTGGCTTTTACTTTTTGGTCATTTTTAGCTAAATGAAGCCACCTCAGTGAGGGTATGAATTTGTTTAAATGCATGAAACATTGAACTAGATGAACCAATACTCTGACTTGATATAAGGAACCTCTCTCTGTTCTATACCCCAGCCGCACCAGTTTCCTCCCTCCTCTTCACTCTGTACTCCTTGTTGCCTGGGCATGCTCAGTCCTCATTGGATACCCCATACATGCTGATACCTTGTTTTTGCATGACTCTGTTTGGCTGCTATAGACAATTACCATGTGAGACTGCTGTTAGAGGAAGTGATAAGCTAAATGAAACCAGCATGTTCTTCAGATATAGTACATATGCTACTGAACACCAGTTCCTGGGGCCAACAGTGGGGGAGGACTGTTTCCTTCATGCCTTGTTGACTGCCTTAGAGCATTTACTTAGAAACAAGATGATGGACTCAATTGACCTTTGGCCTGTGATTCAGTAGGGCATGTGCTCATTTTTTTGTGTCTTTAAATTAGGCTGCATAATCACTGTTAAGAGACCTATCAATTAAGGCTCCTTTTCTTTTCCCAAAGACTGGAGCAGACAAATAAAATATTCTTTGTATTTTGAAACTCCATAAAGGTGGACACGATCTGCCTTGAAAAGAGGGACATGGCTTTCAAGAGACATTTGCTTTGATGCTTTTGCACAAGATCTAACCAGCCGTAAGGGGCATGTTGGGTAGATAAGCATGTAAAATATTTATGATTTAATATGTATAGTTAAAATATCTTTTGCTGCAAATAAAGTAGTAAGCATTTTGCAGTTTTTATAGCTTAATGGTTAATGAGAGAATTTTTAAAGGGTATGTGTGCACAGTATTTTAATTAAAAATTTAATTTAAAATAATAAAGTCATGAAGAATATTACAAAGGGCAATAGCAATCAATATAATGACCTAAAATTTTAAACAAAATACATTGATTAAAAGCACTCCACGGGAATAAATAAATAAATAAATAAATAAGAATGAAAATATTTGGCAAGTGTATGTGATTGTTTTGACACTTTTTAATAGACCTGAAATAAACCTTATCTCAGTCCTGAACTTTATAAACTAACATGTCACTATGAAGTTGCTCTGTTTCATCATTAACAGCTTCCAAGGGAATTTAACATTTTGGAATGCAACCAGTTAGGCTGTGTATACAATTCATAGCTTCCTTTATAGATGTTATTAAAATAAGTATGTTAAAAAGGAGGTGCTGATAGTGCAGGTAACCAACATGGGAAATAAGAAGTTTAAAATGCCAGCTTTCCGTCTTCCTCCAAATACGTTGTGATACCATTTAAATAATGCAAATATTTGTATAAATCCATTTAAAAAGAACACCAAAATAGTACTAGATTAAGCACTTATTAGGACCAAGCTCATCAAAATGTTTCATTATGTTCAATGTGGAGTGAGCAAGTGGACTCTCAGGCCTCTCATGTACAATATTGGGGATAATAATGCCGACAACTTGAAGAATTACAATGAGACAATGCCTGTAGAGTGCTTTGAACACTCTTAAGCTCCGCAAATGTTAGGTATGCAGTAAGTAGTTACACACACTGACACACTAACCCAGAGCTTCCAAACTTTTCATGTTGGTGACATGCATCATTTCACAACACAGTAATTCAGCTTTACTAGCAAACCGGAGGTTAAACTAACCCTTTCTAGCCCTGGGAGGAGTGTGTGGAGCATTCGTGCGACACACTAACATGTTGCAACACACAGTTTGGAAAGCTCTGCAACCCAATTTTTGGGAGAATTCTTATCAGTCCTCATATGTAACCATAACAAGCTTTTGGAGGGGAAATCCAAGGTTGGTGGAATGATAACAATATCAGCAAAAAGTAACAACAAAACTAAGGATGGGGCATCAACCCCAAAACAACCCAATGTTGACTGTGTATGCTCAGTAAAAACATAATGTTAGCTATGTTTTTAGGGAGGAGAGGACATAAAACTAGAAAGTGTTTGTGGCATGGAGTATTCTGCAGAAGGGTATGATTGACAGGCCAGAACTTTGAACAGGAACACCAACACCCCAACATTTTGTTGCAGATCCCACTTACTGTTGTTTGTTGCAAAATTTTATAAGGGATTGAGTTATGTAGCACCCCCCCCCCCCCGATTGTTTTAATTCTTTGTTGTGTTGGCTAGTTACAAAATAAGGAACTTCAATTATTTTCTCCAAATTTATCCATTTTTAAGAGACCCCACATGCGCCTATCCAATGCATCTCTTTTTTAGAAGGCCAGTTCCTTTCACATGTACTCCATTGGTGTGGGAGCTGCTTCCTTGCCACACAGTCCCACAATGATGTATACACTGCTGTATACACACTGGTGTGTAGGACCATTTCTATGGGCAGTTCCCTCTTGGCTCTTACACCCCTCCCCATGGAAAAGAGAAGTATAGCAGTTGGGTGGGGATGAACCACATGGCTGGAATATTTGTGGGCCTCCCAGCAATATGGGATCACACTTTGGGGGTTCAGTGTGTGTGTTATAGTTTTTGTCCAAATTTGTGAATTTGGAGATTAGTGAACCTATTTCCAAATTAGGAAATAGGTTGTACCTTCCATAAACAGGAATGCACGTTTTCTGCAAATGGAGGAGACATGTGGTCTGAAAAAAGAACTGCTTTTCAAGTCAATAGGAGAAGTAAAAACTTGAAGGAAACATGCTCTGACACAGAACTGAAAAGTCACATTACTATTTCCATTTACCTTTGGGCTTTTCATGATGTTATCATCACAGACGGCTTTTATAGGATATAGGATATTTTTCTATGGGTCATAACCCCAGAGTATGATACACATTAGTTGATGAAATCTAGATCATGAAATCCTCCTTATCCACTCAAACCCATCCAGCCCCAAAGGACCGCCTTGGTGCTATTCAGGTGCTGTATATACAGAACAACCCACAGCACCTGAATAGCACCAAGGCAGTGCTTTACAATGAGATGGTGGAGACAACCTCTGCTGTTTGTAACTGGACTTCTAAAACATATAGCTGTCCAGTAAGCATTGGTACACTAATGTATAGTGCAATCCTATACATGTGTACTCAAAAGTAAGTTCTATGGAGTCCAGTGGGTTTTACTCCCAAGTAAATGTGTATAGTATTGCAGCCTAAGCATCCATTTGAGATGACAGCTCCAAATTCCCTTGAGACTGAATCCACACAGGTAGCTGCTTAACAGACCTGATAGTGTCTGGCATAGCTCCACTGACTATAGGTGCATATAGGCAACATGTGAGTCCTTGTGGGTAGGGAATTTGACTATGACACTACAAATCTCCCCCTGCCCCCATTGCCTTACTTAGAAAACAAATGATTTTTGGTTGAAAAGTAGCCCAGTGCCTGTGTTTTACCAACGTATGAAAACTATAAGTGACTTAACTACAAGGCAGCCTTTTTACTGTCAGAGTGAATTATCTAAGTTTTGAGAATGGAAACATTTCTTCACCAATAAAGGAATGTCTTTAACATGGATTCATTTATTTCAAGAAATCTTACCTTCCAGGGTGGAAGGTATCCAGGGTGGTTTACAACAGTTTGCAAAGCTTTGCAAAAATAACAAGGCAATTGTAGAACCCTGTTTTTTTTTAAAAAAAAGAAAAGCAAAAGTTGAAACTATCCAAAAATCAAGGGCTATAGCTATTAAAAATATCAACCTATAGGAGTAGGTCCCAACAAGATACTGGAAATGTCTTCACACATTCATCATTGTAATTAATTATACCATTTTCATACTTGATTGTGACTCTGGTGGTGATTATATATATGTTTTTTAAAAAGGTCTCTCCATGTGCTGATCTGCAATGCTGCTACTTTCTTGGCTCCTTGGCAACTGACTGAAGATGGTCTGGAGTCCACCTTCCAGGTTAATCACTTGGGACACTTCTATCTCATTCAGCTTCTTGAAGATGTTCTCCGTCGCTCAGTTCCTGCAAGAGTTGTGATGGTTTCCTCAGAATCACATAGGTGAGTTCTGACTCAGAACATGCTGTATGCCACTTAGAGATTTTTAAACTATTAAGTGATTTATGAAAGTCCTGAAGCATTTTCTTGGTGATCAAATGGAAAGTGAGTTCAGCTAGAAGTAACCATGCTGGAACATTCTTAATGTTTGAAATTTTTATTTATCATTCCACACTGTAATGGTTCTAGGGCTTGCTCGTGCGCAAGCCGGTGCTTATCTCCCCGGCTGGGTGCAAACACCTGGCTGGGTTGCCAAAGTGAACCCTTTCTGTCTGGACAGCCACTCACCCGTGGCTGACTCACTCGCTGGCAGAATCCGTCAGTGGGCGTTTCTTAAACTTCTTCCAGCAAAGAAGTTCTTTGTTGCCTAGTCTTCTCCTACTCTCTCTGCGCAAAAGCCTTCTGCGCAAGGAGGGTGTGGGCAACGGAGGACCCCTACTCTCCCTGCTGGTCCCAGGCAAGGAGTCATGGGACCGCCTCGCCGCTTCCCCCATCTGCCCCCCTTCTCCACTGGTGCTACGCTGAGTCTCTTCCCCAGAAGATGGGCTGCTTCTCCCGATCCCTGGACGCTCTCTGGAATCCCTCTGGCTTTTGCTCTCTCCCTCCGGCACTGATGGCAGTTCCCTGACACACACCCACACCCATTCCCAGCTCCAGGTCAGCAGGATAGATTGATGGCTCCCCCATTGTCAGTTTTTCTCTCCTATAATGGAAATGAGGGGCAATAATTAAAGCAAAAGTTTCCATTTTTCAAATAAGAACTTCAGTACATAAAAATAAAAACTAATGGAGCATCCCATGAAATCAGTGTGTTAGAGGACTTGAAACTGATATGGTGGCATAGGATGCTGAATTTACACCTTAGTACTCAGATGCAAGTCACTAGTCATCTGTGAAGTTCACTTAGTGTCCTTCTTTCAGTCACTCCTAATTGTACCTCATAAGATTCTTAAGATAAAATGGAGAATGGAGGAACCTTGGCTGAGATCCTAGGAGTCATGTATCATGTTCTGAGTCTGCACTAGGATTTTTGGGTGTGACTTCCTGCTGCTGCTCCACATCCCCCACCTGGCTGGGAAGCATCTCTGCTACAGCATGGGGAGGGATGCTTGTTACTTATGCTAAGGAATTTATTTTTATTTTTTTAAGGATCCTGTCCTATGTATGCTTTGGAAGACTGGAATACAAATCTAAATCCTTAGTAAAGGATCCAGCACTGAGTGGATGTTACATTGAGATATGTCTCTCTTAATATTTGTAAAGTCCTTCTTTTTTGAACAATATTAGTATGAATGCAGGTTTTCCGTGTTGTTTGAGCCATTGATTTTGGTAGGAGATGGAAAAATAATTGATTAAATCTGAATGGCACGACCTTTATTGATTTGTCATTCAACAACTTCAATGCCATACAAAGAAGAATGCACAGTTATTCTTACTGGAGAAACAATGCAATTAAGGTCTTAAAGATTGAATCCAATTTTCTTTCTGTTTTTTCTTTGTTTGAAAACAACAAAAAATAAGGAGTTGAATATAGGCATTAGCCATATCAATGTAATAATAGAAGTGATGTCTCCAGGACTTTTAATTTTGAAAGCAAGCCTCTTTGATTGAGATTTCAGTTTAAAATGTCACAGTTGCTCTTAGAAGTGCAATTTTCTACTGCTCCTAGAAGTCCAATTGACAGAAAAATATGGAAAATTTCATCTGATTTTAGCTGTATTTGTAGCAGTACATTGAATATAGGAAATGTTTGGTAAAAAGGCAAAAACAAATAAAGATAAAATGTTTACTGTATACTCTGATACATTATTACAAAGCTAGTGCCCCCCCCAACACAGCTGTAAGGATATCTAACAGATTTTAAAAACCTTTCTTCTGTTTTGTTAAAACATAGTGCTATTGGCTAAGCACATTATGGGTATGGAGGGTACGTAAGTTGTCCCCTCCACCCTGTGGTATATTTTATTGACCTACTATGAAGCTTACTTTTTTTAAAATCATGTTTCCCTAAAATGTAACCCCTGGGACCTGGCAAAGAGAGACCAGCCAAGGGTCAGGCTGAACCCCTTTATCACTTCCCAACATAAGGGCTTATGGTTTAAATGATACACTGCAGATAGATTTACTTTAACCATTTTAAATTTATGGCAGCTGAAATGAAAGGAAGCAATTGAAAATGTCCATAATAATCCTCCCTAGTGTTAAGACATGAAACATCTAGTAATTAGGTGGTAAAAAAAAAAAGAATCTTCGATGGCCTTATCTTTGCAAATCACTCCAGGTTTGTGAAAGCTAGTAGCAGAGTCCCATTACAAGAGAGGGAGGCTACCGCAGGGCAGGCAAGTTTAGCACTAGAAATAAATCTGCCAACTCCAATCACTTGCCAGATGTGGAGGGCACAATGGGATATGTATAAATGAGCTGTTATTTAATGGGAGATTATGTTGAATTGTCAGCTGCTTGTTTCTCTGTGTATAACGCTGATCTCCAATAGTTTTTCAAACGACAGCTTTGCTCTAGAGCTATTTCTTCTCTCCCTCTTCCTCCCTTGGTGTCATGTGCAGCTTAAATTCATGTTTTTGCAAAGCTTTAAAGCTTGATGAAATAAAGGCCAAAAAACCCAAAAAAACCAACCCAACATAAAGTTGGAACATTCATTGCGTAATTGAGCAAGATCAGCCAAGGTTTATGGAAACTTATTCCCCAATAAGTAAATGGTGTGATTCCAGACCTAACAACTAAAGCAACTAATTGCTTTTCCATTTGTAGGGGACTTGTCATGCATTAAATCATACTTAAACATATAAAATAATCATTGAAAAGGGTTGCTAGTTTTACAGTGTTGAAATGCCAAAGGGAGCTTGTTAGCCACTACATCTTATTATGTGTATGCATTTTGCAATCTGTCTGAGAATGCCAGAGCCAGTTTTGGTTACTATTCCCCCCCATGCCTCAAGAGATGGCAACATTCCACTCTTCTTAGATAGAAAAAAAATATTTGAAGAATGGCCTCTGTCTTAGGATGAGGAGCTGTTCTTTTTTTCCCTTTCAGATGTTGTATGAATGAATGTTGGGGTCAGGGGGTCAGAGATCATACACACTACTCCCACTCCACATATTTATTTGAATGTCCACATAAGGTCTAGTCACTCATGTCTCTATGCCACCAGGAACACCAAAGAAGCAGGAGAGAGACCTATGGACCAAGTAGAACTTTAAATGAATACTCCTTACCTTATTATAAAGTTTTAAAGGGGTTTGGGTTGTAATTTCCACAACACCTAGAGTTTGAGATTCTGATGTTTTACAAAAGAAGCACCTATCTTCTAAAATTAAGGGTGAGCGCCATAAGTGAAAATATTAAATGGTATCTTGTCACCTTAAATATTAAATTGATTAGTCTTTAAGATGCCACAAGGCTCTTTCCCCCCTTCATGCCACAGACTCACAAAGCTACCTTTATTGTTGTGAAGCCTGTTTTCCGGAAGTAAGCCCCAGTGAAGTAATTGGGGCTTGCTTCTCAGTGAGCATGCATATAATTGCCCTGTAAGCATTTCCCCCACTCATTTAGGCTGTCTTTCTAAGTCTCATGCTTGATCCCTTCACTTCAGGCATGATAGACAGTACCAGTCCAGGTATAACTTGCCACCAAGCAAAGGGAGGCACCAACAGTGGTGCATCCTCAAGTTGGGGGTGTTTGCACCTGATAAATGCTTTCCATTACAAGCAAAACACTATTTCAGCTGCGGTAGGTGACATGCATCTACATAGATAGACTAGTCAGCTAACAAGATTAGGATGCTAACTGCTTGGGGTAGATCAAGGGTTGTGAACCTGAGTAGCATTGGTCTCACAAGGACCACTGCTGCATTTTAGGACCCTAGCCTCCCCAGAATTCTCCAGATCTCATCTGACTGCAGCAAGCAAAAATGATTCAGCATAGCACAGAATTTAGAGGTTTATTCCAGCCTACAGGAAAGGTCTACAAGAAACAAAATTTGGAAAGGTCTGCATAACATTTGGAAAGTAGCAGCACCATGTTTAAACATACATTTCTGCTGTTTTTGCCCCTTATTTCTTGTTGATATTCAGTTTAATAAACCACCAATATAAGCACAGGCAGATGGCTATCTAGAAAAATTCCTTTTCATGTAGAAGCCTTCAGTTTTTTTTGCTACCTTGTTATTATTAAAAAAGAAAAGAAAAGGAAGGAAGGAAGAAACAAACAGCTGGTGTTTAATGACTCTGTCAGACCCAATTAAAAAACATCAACTAGTTACTTTGATTTGTGCTCAGTCATGCCATGGGTATACTTAAAAACATTAGACTCCGCCAGAGCTCATTTTGGCTTTGTTCACATTTATCTTTTATACCTTTAAGGCTATTGATGGCATATAACCAATGTTACAGCCCCTTTCTAGCCATCAATTTTTAATCTAAAAAGATTCTAAGAAGCAGCAAGTCTCATGTGCAGTTACTTGGGCACTTAAACTCCAGAGTATGCATTACTTGTGTACTAGAAGTGGGAGAAGATAAATGATGAAGGCTGTTCGGTTACTCTGCTTCAAAAGCCAAAAATTTGATCTCAAAATATTTACAATTTCTGCTTAACGCAATTATAGTGCTTTTTTAAAAAACAAGAAAAGAAAGAAAAGAAAATTCATTATAAGGGAAGAAATTGGGCAGTACAAGAAAACAGTTCCTGTAGTAGAATTGCAACCCTGAAAATAAAATATTACTATTTCTGCTGTTCTCAAGCAATGAAACTTCAGTCAGCGGAAAGATGCAGCTATTACTGGACACACCTGCTCTGGGCTTTGCATACTCTCACCAGCTGGAAATGATTGTACCAACTTCTTTTCTCCAACTTCTTTCCTCCAATTTATCCGCACTCACTGTAAGATGTATGGACTCAGGGATAGGCTTTACTGCCTTTAGTTAAAAAGAATGGCCCATGACTCCATCAGGGAGGCTTCCCATCAAATATATGATGGGTGCTGTGCCAACACAGCCTCTAAGCTCCAGAATCCCACCATGCAGTCAAAGCGCTGAACCTTTTAAGGAGGAACCTGGATCCACCCTTGCCAACCTCTCCCACACTGCCTAACAAATTAGCTGCTATTTCTGGTTTTTGTATTTTTAAAAAGTGGTCTAGCAGCCATGCTGAACTTTTTTTTAAAAAAACTAACCTACATGAATATAATAATTATAATAATCTGATACTTATAAAAACCAGTCAGGCCCCGAGAGTGTGAATTGACAGGGGAGATGCAGCTGGTTCCTGTTGCTATCAAAGGCATAATGCAAATATGTAAACTGAATCATATGGGCAGGGGGAGCAGGAGAGAGAGACAAGAATCTGCTTGGAATCCTGTCTTGTCAGATCTTGTAAAATGCAACTGGCCATTTCTGAATCGAGTAAGTTAATAGTTGACATCCTGATGCCATTAGGCTTTACTACAAAATGCCAAGGGGCACTCTGCTAATTCTTGTGTTGTAGAACACATCCCAGTGTTCCATTATTGGTCTTGGTGAGTCTAGAAATCAAGGTACCTATACCTTGCCAATTTGGGCAATCAAATGTGTTTCTACATATCTGATTACCTTTCCAGGTGGTTTTTTTTAAAAAATGGTTTCCCAGTTGCCACTATCCTCACCCCGCTATAGACATCAGTTGATCAATAAATATTTTGTATGCCTAGAATATGCTCTCCTTCAGAACCAGATATATGTTCTGATGTTCATAAGATCCAACAGTAGGTGGGTCTTGTCACAGTGTGTTTTGAAAACAAAAACACCCACCCCTTGGTGAAATGTTTGGCGAAAAGTCATATGAATTCAGCCTTTAAATCTTTTATTTGGATTATTAAGGCTCAGTAGCACACAGTTAGCAAATCTTGTTTTAGATTCCTGCATCCTTCCCATGTGTGCTTTGTTTATTTAATTTGCTTGCTTGTTTATTTGTTTGTTTATTTACTTTGCCTAAAACCAGTATGGATTACACAATAAAGCAGGTCCTTTCTGCAGGTTTAAATAGATACATTCATTTCTTCTTTATCCAAATGTGTTTAAGTAAAAAAAAGAGAGCAATTGTATTCATTTAGGAAGCCAGGGTGAATTCGCATGTCTTACAGAGCTATGTGAATTTAGCAACAGTCAAATATCATATGGATGGTCATTCCAGTGGTGGTGGAGAGCTGAAAGTGAAAGAAAGAGAATGGATAAATCTACTCCCTCGTATATTATGGACATAATTTTGTAGACCTTACCCATTTTCCATTCCATTTTAAGGAAGATGGCAAGTTAAGTTTTTAGTTTATAATGACCCAATTTACTTGATATATAACACTATACTCCTGATGTCTGTGGAGCAAATGTGCTTCTTAACCAAGAGAAGAATTTAGGAAGACTGTTGTTGTTGTTGTTTAGTCATGTCAGACTCTTCATGACCCCATGGACCAGGGCACGCCAGGCACTCCTGTCTTGCACTGCCTCCCGCAGTTTGGTCAAACTCATGCTTGTAGCTTCGAGAACACTGTCCAACCATCTCGTCCTCTGTCGTCCCCTTCTCCTTGTGCCCTCAATCTTTCCCAACATCAGGGTCTTTTCCAGGGAGTCTTCTCTTCTCATGAGGTGGCCAAAGTATTGGAGCCTCAGCTTCACAATCTGTCCTTCCAGTGAGCACTCAGGGCTGATTTCCTTAAGAATGGATAGGTTTGATCTTCTTGCAGTCCATGGGACTCTCAAGAGTCTCCTCCAGCACAATAATTCAAAAGCATAAATTCTTCGGCGATCAGCCTTCTTTATGGTCCAGCTCTCACTTCCATACATCACTACTGGGAAAACCATAGCTTTAACTATACGGACCTTTGTTAGCAAGGTGATGAACTGATTATTTGTTTATTTTTAAAGGTTCACGGATATTAAAGACAACTCAGGAAAACTTGACTTCAACTCGCTCTCTCCATCAAAGAAGGAATACTGGTCTATGCTGGCCTACAACCGGTCTAAGTTGTGCAATATTCTTTTATCCAATGAGCTGAACCGCCGCCTTTCTCCCCATGGGGTGACATCAAATGCAGTGCATCCTGGAAATATGATGTACACATCCATTCATCACAACTGGTGGCTGTTTACCCTGCTGTTTACCTTGGCTCGTCCTTTCACTAAATCCATGGTAAGTGAACTACATTTTATACATCTTTGGATTATTAAGTGTGCTAGATTTTCAGAAATCCTGCTGTAACTTTCTTATTTCAGCAACTTTCATAACTGCTAAGTTCAGCAGTGGCTACCATAACCATGAAACTCTGAATAAAAGAGTCTGCATTTCTAGCTTGCTTTGATTGCTTTTTGATAGACAGTTGTGCATTTTCAGTGTCATGCAATTCTGTGCATATATGTTGCGTACAGTGTGAATATCAAGTGAGTCTTTGCTGAGTGGTGGATCAGAGATGTGAGAGAAGAGAGAGGTGGAATTGCAGATAGCATTATGCTTGGGAGATGCTATAAAGATGGGATGGGTAGAAGAAAAATAAATGCTGACATCTTTTTGAAAGCAAAACAACAACAACAACTCTGAAATATATGAATGATTAACTCCATAGCATCTCATTGACTTTCATAACATCTAAAATTTGGAGCTGTTTTCATATACTTGCTACAGTTCTGCCTTAAAACAAAATGTTTGTGTTGGCACCTAGGGAAGCAGAAAAGTATCAAATCTTAAGACTGCAAGAGCTTAGCAGATGTTTCAGTGAACGGAATTTTCAAATTCTTTAGCATTAAAAATAGCTAGAAATCTGAGGTGCTTGGGTTACACTTTCTGTTTCGGTGCAGAGCCAACCATTGTGCTTGAGTTTTAACAGATGTGCTCTTCTTTTTTTCAAGTGGATGAGAATATAACACTACTACTGCTGTGTAGTTATAAATTATAATCAGAAAAAATTCTTAACCTTAGATAGGTATAGTGAAATAATTGTATGCTCGAGCAATATGCCTGCATGTATATGCCCCAGTGCCACTAAGAAGATCCATGCTAGTAAGAAGATTAAGGCATACATATTTCTTGCTGGATTGGTCAAGTGAGATACACATTTGGATACACCCGAATATATAACTGACTGATAAAGGTGAGATATACTGTCCTGAATAGATACTAAATACTTTTTTAAAATGAAAGCTCAGATTCTGGGGGTACCTGCCCAGGGGTATTCCTAGAAACCTTCATGGGCACCTTGTTTATATCATCCATAAACAAATCTCTTGATTCAGTAGAATTGCTTAGATATGTTGATGATAGTTTAAAGGAGGATTTGAGAAGCAATACTTTTTAAAAATCCTGCTTTATTATTTTTAGTCTTTTCATTTTTAGCACACCTATGACTTTACCTACCACCTACCAAAGCTGACAGTACTTAAGTAGTGAACACATGGTGCAGTAGATTCATGGATGGCACCCAGTATGCTTACCTTTCCTTAGCTGAATGCCAGCTTGTTCTCCACCTTCTTCTGTAATTAAACTTTAAAATGAACAATGAAGAGCAAGAACAGAGAAACACTTGAGATTATTGGCTTGGAAGAAAATGATCTGCACCCTAGAGAAAGCCAATTGCACATAAGCAATTCCCCAGTGGATCATATTTAGCCTGGGTGTCAGCACAAAACTCTTGACATTGAATCCTCCCTCACAGACCAAGTCATCAAACCATCTTTGATCATGCTTTATGCAACAGCAGTTTCAGTTATTAAACCTCCTACAGGGTCTGCTGCTGGCAGGCTAAACCACTGTTATTTCTTTAAAAAACAAAAACAAAACCAGCCAGGATCATTCCAAATTGAGGCAGAAATCCTGAAATCCCTTGTTCACAGTGGGCACCACTGAAGTGGTTTTGAGGCTGTATTCTGGCAGTTCAGGATGCCAGTTCATACTGAAGTAATTAAAGTTATGCTCTCTAAATGGTATAACTTTTTTTGATTCTAGTTAGCTTGTAGGCAGATCTCAAGTACAGAAGAGCTTGCATTAAATTTCAAAGTGTTAGTGAAGTAATGGGGAACTTGCCCTGCTCGGTTCTTACCCTATGTTTTTGGACTTCAACTCCTGTCATCACCAGCCTTCATAGCCAATGGTCAGGGCTTATGGAAGTTGCAACTACTGAAGGGCCACAGGTTCTCCACCCCTGGTTTAATGTATAATATTTTCACTATACTATATATTGGTAATTTGGTAACTTAAATATAATATCTTACCAATGTTGTTCAGTTCTCACAAAAGTAAGATGTTTAGTCAAATACTCAAGAAATCAAAAGTCAAATGCAAGGAACCAGGAGAACCAGTCAAACATACAAAAAGCAGAAGAGAAAAGTAAGTTTTTCCAGAGAGTAAAAAATACCAGGGACTTAGCTACATTGGTCAAATTAAAGGTAAAGGTAAAGGGACCCCTGACCATTAGGTCCAGTCGTGACCGACTCTGGGGTTGCGGCGCTCATCTCGCTTTATGGTTTTTTATAGCTTGATAGATCTAGCCCCAGTCATCACAGGCTGAAGACATAGCTGGCCTGGAGGGCAGGATGACTCCTGCCTGTCATGGCCAGCAGGAGGAACAACCCTAATGAGAAAAGTCACCCATCCCTATCACAACATAAAAATTCATGGTCAGTAAGAATTTCCATTTTCCTACATTTCCTAAGAGCTGGAGCTTGCAGAGGAGCAATTCCAAATAGGTTGCCCCCTTAGGCATGATATGGTTTCACACACTTGGGTGCATAAACTTACATCTGTCTGTATAGCTGGAGGTCAACTGAACAATAATATGTAGAAGGTTTCTTAAAGTGTGCTTTGTGTCGTGATATTGATACTCCTTCCTGACCTTTAGGAATGGCTGGCTTGCTTTACCTGACTCTGGTCTTTATTTCTGTTCATGCCATCTTTGTAAAAGTGCCATACCGCTTTAAACCTTTTCCCAATCAGTTTCATATGATGGGTTCTCTTTAATCATTTACATTCTGGGGAAAGTCAAATATTCCATAAGAAGCCAAAGTAATCTAGCTGAATATATAGTGTTTGTGCAGCTGGATATTTTATTTATTTGAAGTATTGCGAGAACTCTCTTCTGACTTTACAGAAAAAAGGATGACGAGTAAACAGTAAGAGGGTCCAAGTAATCTGAACCTGAAAGTCCCTTCTTTTAGAGCAAAGTCATAACATTTTCCATGTTCCAAAAAAGAAAAAGAAGTCTACAAAGCTATATAATGCTCTTATAGTACTGCTATTTTTTTCTTACTTTGATCAGTCTTTAAAAGTGTTGATATTACCAGATAGAAAAATAATAATTACTGTCTATTCTATGATATTTCATTCATCATTACTTATATTTTTTGGCTAGGCACAATACACACATAACATTAACATTTTAAAATGAATTTCCCTTGCCTTTTTCTGTTCTCTTTCTGTTCTGTTCTTTCACTAAATGTCTTAAGATGTTTATATATCCCATCTTCTTTCAGAGGTATTAAAGCTGTTCAATACTCTGATTGAAATACAAGATATTTTGAACTACTGTTCCATATTTAAAAAAATAAAAGATGCAGGGAATATGTGGTCATAACTCTTAGTTTGTGCATAGTGCAATCCAAGCATGGGTGCCAACTTGGGGAGGGGGAAATTGGGGGGCCCAGGTAAGCCCCCCCCATAATTGATCACATGATGCAGGGCACACACACCATTTGAATGGTAATGCCCATCAACTTTTGGGGGGAAGCTCCCTCTAATATTTTAGGGGGGGGGGTTGAAGGGACCTCAGCCCCTAGGAGTTGGTTTTTTATTTTCAATTTTATTTTTTAAAAATTTATACCCTGATTTTTGATGAGCCTGCTCCACAAAGCAGATTACAGTGTGAAATATATAAATACAACACACACAAATAATAAGCCAAATAAATTGTTTATTATTGCTTATTGTTTGGCTGTTCTTTGAACCTTGTTAGTGGAAAGGCATATATATCATTGTAATAGTAATGAATCATTCCCAGCAAAGATTCAGGTACAGCCACTCACAGCTATGGCCCGGCACTAACTAAGAGTCTCTTGCTGATTGTTCATAGCTGCATTGACCCACCAACATACAGCAGTCCTCCATCTGGCCCCTGAGTTTAAATATCTAGAGACAAAGGAGTGCTTGCTAGCTGGGTTTTGTCTGCTGTTACTCTTGGCATGTACAGTAATACTCAGTATCACATTTCGGTGTCTCCTTACTGCTGACATTCACTAATCACCTTCAGTGTTGAGTTTGAACAACCTTCAGCTTATTTGTACTAAGCCGAAATAAGTAAAAGGTGGATTCAGTTTAGCACATTTGAACTTAAAGTGAATACAACAAAATAAAACAAATAGAAGAAAAGAAAAATAATCTCACAAATTTTGTTGATGTGAAAACAGTTCACTACCTTCCTCTAAAGACTGTTGTGTGATCTTATCTAAGATGATTTATCATGTATGTTGAAATGATTGATCCTGTTTGGCCTTTTCATTCAATTATGAAAGAAAAGGGAATAAATATTACTGAATTGATCACTCAGTGTTCAATATATAAATATGGATTTATCCTGTCCATTACTTATTTCAATTATTGTGGAAATATTGATTGCAAAACACACACAACCGTAATGCACTTTAAAACTTTCCAGGTATGCATATTGCTTTGGATTTTTGGGGAGGGGAGGGCTGTCAGAGTAAGAAGGAGACATTTGTGTATCATTTTATTTTTCTGCTTTCTAGAGTTTTTAGATTAGTCATATCAATCTCTTCTTGGCAGTTGGATGACAAATATAAAGATCATACTCAAATTCCATCCATTATTTTAGTGAAACCATATATATTTGCAGTTAATACCAATATTGATATAGCAAACTGTTCTGTGTGTGCCAGAAATCCATATACAGTACTTGAGGAATTATATTAATTGGAAAAACATTCCATAGAAAAGAGATAAATATAACAGTCACATTTAAAATAAGTCATTTTTTATGTATACAAAGAGCTGTTCCTGTAGAAAACTCTTGTATATTTATCTTCAATATATATGGTCCGGCTAACAGCATTGCATGTTTCTGAAATAGTGACGAATTCCAGGCATAATCTTTATTCCTCCTTATTTTGGATAGGCTATATACTATTTCCTACCATATTTATTTCTCCCTTTCTTGTTAGCAAAT
This sequence comes from Podarcis tiliguerta, assembly GCF_965153285.1. NCBI lineage: Eukaryota > Metazoa > Chordata > Lepidosauria > Squamata > Lacertidae > Podarcis > Podarcis tiliguerta. Next base: position 46,197,579 of record NC_139541.1, read on the forward strand.
TGGCATCTCAAGGTGACTGATATAGAGTGGTTGGTTTACAGTAGGCCATGGCTAGTGGCTGTATTTCCATACCAGCTGTAAATACCATCTATCCAACACTTATATGGCCAAATCACCTTTCAATAAAGATTTTTAACTTTTGAAACTTATGAAACCAAGAATATAACATGGTGCCATATGCAGTTGGAAGTATTGGTTATCCATTGTGCATCTTCTATCACAGCTTTTTTTTTTTTTAAGGTGGAGGGGATTCAGCACATTAAGGCACCACTTCTCAGTACAGTGGTACCTCCGGTTGCGGACGGGATCTGTTCCAGAGGTCCAGTTGGATCCCGAGGTTTCTGCAACCTGAGGACCACTTCTGCGCATGCGTAGACCGCTTCTGTGCATGTGCGTGCGGCGAAACCTGGTAAAATACTTCTGGGTTTGTCGCGCGCGCATCCCAAAGTTTACATAACCAGAGGTTTACGTAAACAGAGGTTTGACTGTAGCTGGGTAGCACAACACTTGAGAGTTTGTCAAGAACTGAGATAAAAGATGGCAAGGGTTGGTGGGTGAGTACATATAGGTTCTGTTATAAACTCACGGTGCTGGTAATGTACAACTGAGTAACAGAACACATGGTTAGGGAATCAGTTTGTGTGCCCCTCTCTCCACCTTACCTCACAAACTTGCTGTAATATTTAAACACATTGCATGCATGCCCATTCCATTGATCCTAGGTGCAATATGTGTGATATTTAGCTCTGTATTTTAGGAATTAAAATATCATACCTACTCACATTAGATTAGATTATTTAATTTCTATACCTCTTAATATATTAAAAATATCTCTAAACAGTATTCAGAAAACTGAAGCAAAAACAGACAACTTAATCAAAATATTTCAAAAATACAGTTCCATATTAAAATGTTACATTAATGCAGAGTTACTAATATATATTAATCAATATAAATTCATTTTCCTTCTGACACACCCTCCCTCTCACCCTCCGGGTTCTAACCTAGGGTTCAGCAAATTCTCAGCTCACCTGTCAGGATGTTACCAGAAGGTTTGCTGTCTTCCAGGTGTGAATTACAATGAACATAATTAGTGTTGCATAGCACCAGGGCATTTTTTCAGGTGGAGCTCACTGGAACTCAGGTGGAGCTCTCAGGTGGGCACTATTGCCATTATAAGAGTTCATGGCGAGTTCTGGCATATCTTTTTCTAGAAAAATAGCACTGTCACCTCCATTGGACTTCATGCTGAAATAAGAAATGGGTCTCTATCACTGAAAGCTGGATATAAAGAGTCAGCAAGGATAAAGGATACAGAATAGAAGACATAATTGCTACAAGGTTATGGACAAGTTTCCATTACACCCTTTTCATGGTAGCCACTACATGACCTGAGTTCCAGTTGTCAGCACTCTACAGAGAAATTGATCCTATGGAGGCCGAGAGATTTGTATGCATTAATACTAAATATGCCACTGGAATTTTGTGAAAAGCCGCTCTAAGAGCCTGCCAGTATGTGCAGAATTGTGGGTGTGATACTAGATATATACAACTGGCTAGAGATGAGTGTGTGTATCACCTTCCACACTGGAACACATTGGTAGTATGAATAATATTTTCAAGGCTGCAAAGTTTATTGCTTCTGACTTTCTCTCTTTCCCCATCAATTCTACTCTGACTTAAAACAATTTTAATTGCATGCTGTTCAGATACAAAAGTGGGCATTATTGTGTGTCTACCAAGTTGATTCCAAAATTTATAACCCCAATGAAACTTCCCTTATTGATGGGTACACAAACAGTCCCAACAAATATTTCATGGTTGAGCTGAAGGTTAATGGAGTCATCAACAGAGCCTTTGATATCTTCTTGTGATTTTGAAGACCTGGAAAATATGCAGTAGGTATAGATTTTGTATCTTTCCCCTTGTCAGTGGGTAAAAATCACCAGAGGAAAATGGCCAGAGGAAAAAGGATGAAGCAGTCCTTTCCTCAACATTCTTCCACTCATGAACATAGCCTCTAAGTCTGCTCATCATTAATATCATCAGTAATAATGATGATGTCTGGAGAGAATTATTACTATCTGGAGAGAGTAGCACATGGCAGCTCACAAGTAGTTTGTCCGGGTCTGGGTTTCAATATACATGTGTCCTACAGATACAGTTGTTCAAAAGAGAGGATTGGGTGCTCCGCAGCTAGCCATAGTTTGGTACTGTGTGATGTGTGTGACAAAGTCCTTAGATTATATAATATGATTTTTTTTATCTCAACTTTTATTCATGATTAACTAAAGGAAGTTTTTGTGCTAAGAATTACAAATGTGTGTTTTCATGACAAGGAGAAAGGTAGACTTATAAATCATAATATAAATCTGATAGATTTATGAATGAATGTTCTTGGTTTTTAGTAGTTCGGATACTTAAATTTTGGGGTGGGGGAAATGCCTCTGCATTTCTTAGATTCTTTCAAAAATAAAAGGAAGAAGATTTTCTGTCTCTACTTCAGAGACACATATTACTCTGCCAGCTTGAATAAACGGCCATGTTTCAGCCCCAAATGTCAAAAATAAACAGATGAAAGTGTGTGTTATATTTTTACACTGTTGTCTGATGCTATTGGTTTGTCTTTTTCAGAGTTCTATTTATTTCAGTAAATGCTGTTACCTCCGCAGCTCTACTTTCTTAGACTTCCATCAGAACCGTTCTCTTGAGGTCAAATAAATGAATTATCAACTTTTTAAAATCCCTGTTATCCATTTTGCTGCTGACACTTAGAAGTTCCCTGGTTATTTATTTATTTTGTTTGTTTTCTGTAGTAGAGCAAAGCCACCAGATCATAATGTTAACTGTCACTTTTTGGAAAACAGAGGCTGATGCATTTTCAGCCTGAAAGTGAGGCTAGGAACAATATACCCCTTTTGCTTGTGATGCAACATGCATTTTATTAAATTATGAACTAGCCAAGGCAGAGTGAATTGAATGCTGAATTTTTAAAATGAGATCACTTCCAGCTAGCCAAGCCACACTCTGCTCTTTGTCAATAGATTTGGTCCTCATATACACGTTCAGTACAAGTAGAATTACCACTTTCCAGTTCTCAAAGCCAAATGGCCTAATTAGCATTTTTTGCTAATTGTTGCTGATTAAAAAAATTAATGGTTTAGGAAAGGGCTAAGCAACTCCCCCCCCCCCCCGATTTTCCACCCCAAATTATCTCCATCAAATGGGGCAACAGTTTCTTCAAAGGCCTTTAGATCAGTTTAGTTTGGGTCCATCGTGCCAAAAATTGGGTGAAGTCATGCCACAGTAAAAAAAAGCAAATTACCCAGCTTCAACAAGATTCTGGTTCGATTGCTACCTTTTGTTTGAGGAGGGAACTGAACATGTTCGAGCCCAATCACAGCTATGTTGTAATCCTATATTTCTCTATTGTATCCTGTGGGCATCTCTACTTTAGGGTACACTTGAATTTTGATCTTTCTGGTCGTGCAAATATTTTGAGTGGTCCTTTGCAGTCCTAGAACCCATCTCCGTGGGGTTGGCAGATGCATTACAGTGCATATCATGCTTAAAATTTGTGCTAATTTAAAAGCTTGAGGTTGTTGTTGGTGTCCGTCTGTCTCAAGAGACACTGGAGTGTGCCTCTGGGGATGAAGTCAAACAGCTGCATCAGCAGCACTGCAGTGACCTCCCTGGGGTCCAATCCTGGGTGGTGTGTATGGAGATCCTGGATTGCCCAGTTGATGGGACTCCCATACCATAATATGTGTGAAGTTATGTAGGTTTGGTGTGGTCACTGAAGAAGATACTGTTCAGATCTCTGTGCAAGTATACAAACCCCCTGAAGAAGGTCTTTTTGTTGGGCTACTGATAAATATTTATCAACAGCTCGATACAAGGTCTCTCTTTTTGGCAGCTTTCCACAAGATTGGTTTGAGTTTGTTTCATTGAATCAATTTCTTTTAATTTGATCTTATATTCTTTAATAAAAATCAAGAAAGGAGTAGTCCACCATATAAAAGTTTCTTAAGGTATTAATTGTAAATGCTTATATGAGGCTAAAGACACTCCAGGTTGGGATCTACCATTTTGTATGTTCATTGAGACCTGTTGCCATAGGGGTTCAAAACAAAAAAACAGACAAACCCCAATTTGCTGTAAAAGACTATGCTTCCTCGTTAATATTCATTATTTTATTTTAAAATATTTGCATATATTACACAATACATCTAGTCTTAAAGAGTGTAGAAAGATAGGCTTTCCTACAAAATGTTCCATTTTTGTTTGTATGATCTTGAATTATGAATTACAGCAGTTCTTAATTCTTTATTTTTGAGGAATCTGAGGATCTTTTTTAAAAGTCCTTTCAGCATAGCATTTATGCAAGAATAACTACTCTTGGATTCACTTGCGTTTAAGGAAATGTTGTTGTATGGCTTTTTATGTTCCGAACTTCAATCAGCCAGTGCCAGCAGTATCCCTAAAGAAACACCCTCAATAGACCATTTTCAGCATTTTGCTGCAATTAAACTCCTCTGGTTTTAGCCCTCAGGCAATTTAGTACCTTTTTACATATGCACATTATGAACTTTTGACCAGGGCCTGGTAGTCATATATTAGAGAGCAGCTTTTGAAAGCAGACTTAACAAGTTCCTCTGAGTATTACATTCCGAGTCAGTTGTGGAAAAGGTAATTTAACCAACTTGCAGAGAGGCCATTCAGAATCTTACTGATGATCCTAAATATGTCTCCCTCTCTCTTTGCCCCCCCCCCTTTCTTGTTTCCTCTGGAAGCTGGTAGCAAGAGCTCTCAAAGTATGTGATTGATCTTTTATTCAGTAGCTAACGAGGGCTGTGATTCTATTAGTGCTCTACAAGGCAAGGGAACAGTGATTTAATGAAGTGTCTGGTGAGCTGGTCATAGATTTATCCTGTTGTCTCTAATTTGCAGAGCCCTTGCGAGTGGTAAAAGAAACTGCACTCACGCTGCCATTAGGCAGGTATTTCCTTAGTAAATTGTTGTAAGGTCAGGTGTAGTTACCTTAGTGGAGACAATGCCTTACCTCCTCAGTGTCTCCAGATGACAGCCGCTGCACTAAGCACTCACTGAAGCAGAAACACGGAGATCAGAGGTCCATTCCGAGTTCCCCTTAGCCAATGCTTGAGCAGATGAACTGCCAAGTGCAGCTAATAGAGTCATAATTGGTGATTAGAACTGGGAAGGCACAATGACATCTTAATACAAACTGGTGCGTACTGTAGTTAGTGCCAGCTGTTGTTAAGTGTGTTGGTGTGGACTAATATGTGTTTTCTCTGCTTCAGTTCTAAGCAATTAGGCGACACATCTTTAATAGTTATTGAGCAGCCAGAAAATAAAGGGTGGTGGTTGCGGGAGAAAATCCTAGGCCCATCAAAATGGCATTCATGTGCTTATTGTACACTTAGCTCAGCATATAAGCTGTCAGCATTAGCTCTGAAATGATGCAGTACAAAGTTGGCATAAAGAGCAGAAATATAATAAATATGGTGTGGTGCTTTTTTTGCTTCACCAGTGGCAGAGCTTTTATTCTTCACTGTTCCCAGGGATCATTGATACCCCCCCCCCCAATGAGCCATTTCCTTTCTGATGACTAACTATCCTTCTGCAATTTGCTGTTTTACCAAATTGTTAAAGCTGGCACTGGAAGCTTCTGTACCTGAATTAACCACAAATTAGTTTTGGTTAAGGGCAGCGTGTTAGGTTGGGGTAACTGGTATATAAGGCAAACATGGAAACTGTTGAGACCAGAATGGAAGGGCTTTTATTGTTGTAACAATTTTTTATCCTTTGTTCTTGTGCACCAAAATGGTACATAGGAAGAAGCTTCTGTAGCTCATTAGAGTGTTAGTAGCCACACAGAATTGGTTAATGTGGCCTGATTGCTTTCCACTTAATTCTTTCATTTATTTCATGTTTATTCCATCTTTCATGTATTTATTTGCTAATTACATTTCTATTCCATTCTTCTTCCATCATGGAACTCAATATGGCATGCATGGGTTTCCTGGCAGTCTCCCATTCAGGCCCTGATCTGACCCAGACCTGTTTAGATTCAGCAATGTTCCTATATCATGGGCCTTCATATCACAGACTTCCATCAAAGATCTCAGAGCAATGTGCATGATATTTCCATACTTTCACTCCAAATTTAACTTCACAAGCCTATGAAGGAAATCAGACTGGAATAGAGTGTGACTGGTGCAAGGTTACCAAGCAGTTTTCATGGCTTTTGTGGGGATTTGAGCCCTGATTTCCCTAACTATAGTCTGACACTCTCAGCACTACATCATTGTAGGTCTCACAAGTGGTGACAATAGCTTGCCATTTGCTTTTCCTATCTTTGATCTTAGTATCTTATTTTTATATAATTTTCTTCCTAAGAACTGTGCTATGTAACCTGAAGGATGGTACTGCCAGACAATTTAGATCTTTAGTAAGTGACATTTGAATTTATGTGATGTGCTATTTAATTTGTTGCTTGCTGTTTGTGCCAAAGAATCCCTGGTTTTTGGCCCCCATGAAAAGAACTGTAATTTTTATATAGCTGTCAGTTCTGGAAAAAAGGGAATAGGTTTGGGAAATCAGTCAAATAATTTGCATGTAGTTAAAGGCACGCTGTACAATGTGCTTGCTAAATGGTAAGATTCCTAACTTGCACATGTTTTTACTGGGATGTCCTTAGCACAGTCTCCTCCTGTGCTGAACTAGTATAGCACAGTATATTGTCATATAGCAGATCAAGCAGAAATCCTGCTTCTGTGGATTGGCATCTTGACAATTAGCTTTCTGTGAATTTTAATTGTAAGCTGCTTTGGGAGCCAATCTTGACTGAAAGGGGGGGGTATTCTTTATTGTTTCTGCAAACCTTATGAAATTCAGTGCACTTTTCCTTCTGTAAATGCTGCTCCCTGCAATTCTGGGGTTATATTTCAAAGGGAACTATTTGAAACAAGGACTGCACTACTACAGATTGCAAGTGTTGTTGGGAGTGGGGGACATAACTGAATGCATCCTGAGTAAGAGAGATTCCCTGCATGTACAATATTAGCATTTTCAGAGAACAATCAATACTGGAACTTTTTTCCTTGACATTTAGGATGCGCAAGAAGAGCATTCAAACATTTAGTTCCTTAATCTGTTATCTTAAGTAGTATAGTCCAGGAATGGTTTTATCATCTTCCCTGGTGTGTGTGTGAGATGGAGAAAATTGTTCAAGGAGAAAATGGTGAATGTCACTGAGAATGTGTTTTTATTTATTATTTAAAAAATTATGGGCTTCACTTCACCCCTATGAATATAGTGGGCATGAATAAATTTAAACATGCCACAAAAATGCAAACAGGAAACAATCATATTAAAACAATGAGATGCAAATGAAAGCAACAAAATCATTCTAAAATAATCTTATCAGGAACACAGATAAGTTTTGACCTGGTCCTGAAACAATTGTAAAATCACTGGGTTGTGCTGCTAGGGAGAGGTCCTTCAAAATGAAGGAAGCCACCACAGAGAAGACTGCGCTTCTTGTAAGGCTTTGTTTTCTGTACTTTTTTCTTCCTACTTATTTCTTAATATTACAATCAAGTTAGGAGTTTGTTACCAATTCAGTAAAATTTGCATATTGCAGTCTGGCAAAGACCTTGAACAGTTTTACACTGAACTTCTGTGAAGCTGAAATGTATCTCCTGATAAAACTAAATGGTCAGCAAGAGGATTCAAAACAAGTTAACTAAAGTTTCTAATTTTCTAATAATGTCACTTGTGTCTTTTGCAATCTTATTATAGCATTTTCTAGCACACTTCCATATCATCATTGTCATTTTAAAAAGTTCTATGATGGGACTAGAAATCTAAGCCTTTTAGCCCATAGATCATTTCACTAGGAAACTCCATAAATGGCTTATTGTAGATTAGATGATGTGGTTCAGAGCACATCCAAATCAATAAAAGATCAGTCTTAACCTAGCAAAGTGCTCTTACTTTGATTCTTCTTAGTAAGCAACCAATGTGAAAATGTATGGTTAAGTGTTTTGACTTTTTTTGAAGGGGGTGTAGAACACTGAAACTTTAAGTATTCCTAATTCTTAAATTTCTATAATATCCCTTTCTTCTAAAAAGGCCCCAGTTCCTTCAGATTCTGTTAGCATTAGAAGCAGTGTTTTCTCTGTGTATAAAACTATATATACATACATAGCCTGATAAAAAGGCCTGTCTTGTCATAAGGGACAAATAGCTTCCAAAGAACTGAGCACAGACAGGCATTTGGTTTGAACCACTAATACAAACCACATTCCCCTTCCCCCAAAGCACTACTAAGTATTTCACAGAACAAAAAACCCCAAACCCAACAAAAAACTACCTACACCTAAAGACCACACAAAAATGAAGCTGGACTGACTGACCTCCCTCCTAAGGGCTACAAAGAGGCAAACCCCACTCACCCTTCAAAGCCATAAAGGAGCAAGCTATAAGCTTGCATCTTTCAACCACAAAAAATAAAAATAAAATAAAAATTCATGAGGGGCAAAGGTCTGCATAGGTGGAAACTGAAGTTCATCTGGAGAACCAAGACAGGGGGCAAATTGGGGACTCAGGAATGTATAATAGTGTTTATGTATAATTAAATATATAGGAAGTGAAGATGTCCATCATCATCACTACTACTACTTACTGCTTTTATTTTCTTTGGTTTTTTGACCCATGGGAGTTTATATACTTCATTTATTTTTCTCACTCATTATTTCTCATACTGTAACTTAGTCCCAGCACATTGTTGTGCTGTACTGTATGACATCTTCTGCTGGGTCTTATGCAAGAGCTTTAGGGCTCTGGATCCATGACTTCATTTTTGCCTTCCTAACAACGCTGTGCATAATGTTCTGCATTATGATGCACTGAGGGAGAAAGTTGTATGTGCAGCTTTAGCCTTCTATCCATGATTCTCATGTAAGGACTGACCAAACAGTAAAAACCTAAAAACTGGAACTACAAATGTGATGATTCTAGCCCTGTGAGTTATTGAGAAATGAATGAACCAGTGGCAAATGCTTTTGAATTTAGGTCAGCCAGGCCCAGCCCAATCTGGTTCTGTCTACTGGCCCACACATTGCCAAACCAAAATTGCTTGATATACTGAATTGTAGGATTTGGGGATTTCTGCTTAGTTTATTATGGAGCAGATAGTCATAATCATGTACAATTTAATTAATGGTACTAACATGGTTTAAACTTGATTTTGACTAATATATGTTCCAGTTCCAGTAAGGATATTACAATGGGCCAGAGAGAAAACATATAAAAGCCCTTAGTGTTGCTTCTGTGCAATCATTCTCTCATTTGTGGCTTGACTGTTATGTCCGGCATGTTTTCTGAAGACACTGACATATTTCAACTATAACACTGAGCTATCATTAAGCGTTGCATGCAAACAGTGGTAAGCCTTGGGCTACGAGGAGGATACAAGAAACATTCACTTCTGCTTATAACTAAGAGGAGTTTCAGTTTCAGTTAGGAAAACTCTGGCTAAAAAATTTGGCTTGAAGAAAACCCAGGACCATAAACCATTGTTTGATTGCAGACCAGTCAGGATTTTGATCCTTGTTTATTGAACAAACCATAGTTTGCCATATTAGAGGAGAGAATGCATGAGCCAAAACTGCTGTTCATGCATATAGCTGTAAACTACACTTTAAGCATTAAGTTTGAAAAGGACCCACAATATATTTTAATCTAATAGGTGTAGTTACTTCCTTCAGCACCCTTTCACTACTTTTAAGTAAACCTAATGCATCTATTGGTCTTCTTGAAATAACTACTGATGCATTATAATTGGTCAAGGAGGGAGGCTAATGTTTCTTGACCAGGCCTATTGACCAGTATGCGTTTGCACATGTTGTTAATAATTTATTCTTGGGGGGTGGGAAATCTATATGCATTATAGTCTTTGATGTCATCATGAATTTCAAAGCCAACCATTTCATTTTCATTTAAAAAAAATAATACAAAGAGGGTAGAAAGGAAAATCATTTTAAAACTTTTTTAAATAAAAAAGTGGGGAACTTCCAGCTAACACTCATCCATGCTAATGAGACTGTACATTAATACAGTTTTTTTTAATCAAGGCAAGCTTACTGTACTCTGCAGGTGAAAAGTATTTGAATACAAGACTTAATGCATCTAGTAGATTAAAAGAGAAATTAAAGACTTGAGACTGAGAAGAGATCAAAGGCTGTCTTTTCATTGTTCTTTTTTATTGTTTATTGACTTCAAAAAGACTTTTTAGTTTAAGCTGACTTTAATATCTCTTGAATGCTCTTTTGTAAAGTGACTTTGAAAACTCATGGATAATGTCTTCATTAAGTGGAGAAAAATCTTGGTGAAAATATAACTGTAACTTTGCTTTCATTATAGAAGAAAGAGATAACACTTTGCTTAATTAAGGTCTGTTTTCCCTCTGTTCTTAATTTTATGAACATTTTTTTAATTCCTGCTGATAACAGCATGAAGTAGTCATACTCAGATTTAAATTGTTATTTTCCACAGTCATATAACAATGTGAGGTTTGAGTCTACATTCATTAGTAAGGTTGTGGTCATAAGAATTACTTTAGTGAATTGGTCCAGCTTTTTTTTTTTTTTTTAAGTATTGGCCACTTAGATATAAATCCAATTGAAATAATTTTCTTGTACTAGTCATTGGCCATGACAAATCTGAATAAAAAATAAATACAAGAAAAAGGGGTGTCACGCCACAAATCATGGTCTCTGCATCTCCCTTTCAGTTCACTGCTATATTGTCCAGGAACATCTTTCTGATCTTTTAGGCCGCCAAAGCAAAATGAGTCACTGAAAACCAGAGCGCAGTTAGATATAAAATAAAAGCCCAGAAATATTGCAAGACAGCTATCTTTCCTTATTTGTCTCTATCTTGTGTTTAGAGTCCTCTGAATATTGAGGTTCTGTGTAACTGTTATGGATGTGAAGCATGAATAGAGCTGTCCTTCAGGCATTTGTGGAGCACCTTTTCAATGCAAATCTTATCACATTTCACCATCCACATGTGTTGCGTTACACATGTACAGGATGAGCACAGGTTTCCTGGGGTTTATTTCAGAGCTGCGGTGCACCAGTGGGAAAAGTACACATATGGGGGTGGGGTGGGGATTAGCAATAGGCCAAACTGTGGAATAAAGGCATTTGCACTTAATTGCAAAATATAGAGAATTTGAGCATTTACACAGACAGCATTTGGTTTGAACTAGTGGTCAGGTCTAAGAGGAGAAAGAGAGAGATAGAAGGAATCTGCAGATGCAACGTGGAAAATGTGTGACAGGCATCAGATAGGCATGTGTGAGTCGAACGGGGTTAGGGAGTGACATTAGAATGCAACTACATGCTGCTGCAGACCTAGGCTGCAGTGAATCAGGTGGTTGTCCTTAGCACTTGGACAGCAGTGATTTCTTTGGCTGTGCTTACACCATGGGTATTTTATAAGATGCTTCTTATGATCAATGAGCATTGGACATTCAGAGTACAATGATGGGACACTGGAGATAGGCTTGAGCTTTCTTTAGCCCCATGTGCCTCAGAACTGACTTTGCAATGGATTCTTCAATAGCGTGCTTTTAAATTGTTGTAACCTGCTCTGGGTCCATGTGGTGAACGGCAGGTAAGAAACAGTGTAAAAAGAAATAGTAAAGATTGCAAGTAACTATCTTTAGCAACAGTTGTTGTTGTTTAGTCGTTCAGTCGTGTCCGACTCTTCGTGACCCCATGGACCAGGGCACGCCAGGCACTCCTGTCTTCCACTGCCACCCGCAGTTTGGTCAGGTTCATGTTTGTAGCTTCGAGAACACTGTCTAACCATCTCATCCTCTGTCGTCCCCTTCTCCTTGTGCCCTCCATCTTTCCCAACATCAGGGTCTTTTCCAGTGAGTCTTCTCTTCTCATGAGATGGCCAAAGTATTGGAGCCTCAGCTTCACGATCTGTCCTTCCAGTGAGCACTCAGGGCTGATTTCCTTAAGAATGGATGCGTTTGATCTTCTTGCAGTCCATGAGACTCTCAAGAGTCTCCTCCAGCACCATAATTCAAAAGCGTCAATTCTTCGGCGATCAGCCTTCTTTATGGTCCAGCTCTCACTTCCATACATCACTACTGGGAAAACCATAGCTTTTACTATACGGACCTTTGTTGGCAAGGTGATGTCTCTACTTTTTAAAATGCTGTCTAGGTTTGTCATTGCTTTCCTCCCAAGAACCTTTTGGTAGGCTGCTGCTGAATGCCAATACCATGTATCTTTCTGGTTTCAGCTAGGAGTACAAAATTCACCCCCTTCCTTCATAAGTGATTATATAGTCGTAACCCGGAAGTGGAAAAGAATCCGTTCCATAAGTCCATTCGACTTCCAAAATATTCGGGAACGAAGGCGTGGCTTCAATCAGAAGCCACGGAAACCACTACGGTTCCAAAGAACGTTCAAAACTGGAACAATCACCTCCATGTTTGCGGCGTCTGGGAGCCAAAACGTTTCTTTTGCAAGGCGTTAGACTTCCGAGGTACGACTGTACTGTAATCTCAACAGTGTTTGAAACCAAGTAATGTTGGAACCTTTCAGTTTCTAATGACAGCTACAGTGGGGCCGCCTCTTATGCAAGGGTTTGGTTTTAGGCCTCCACATGCAAAGGAAGTCTGAAACCCGCAGAACCTCCCCCCTCTGCAAAGAGGGCTGCTTACTGGATTCTGCGATGGTCCCAGGAGGTTCAGGATGTGGGAAAGTGAGGGAACACCTTTCTTATCTGCCTCTGGAAGCATCCCAGGCCCCTCCTGCCCCTTCCCAGAGCCTGGGTGTACAGGGGAATTCAATCAATCAATCAATCACTGGGGGTGGCAGGTTTTCCTCACTTTCCATTTATTTATTTAGCCCTCCTCCCCATATAAGGTTGCAATCGTATGTAAAGTGAGCGTAACTTGCAGACCCACTGTATACTCTCTTCTTCACAGGCATCTAATATTTTCATAAAGTCAATAATATTAAGTCATTAATTGTGTTATGGATTTTATCTAGATTTAATTTTGCACAGAAAAAAAATGTTGCAGTCTCTTCTGCTATTTTGATATAACAGTGCTTTCCATTGGGCAGTTTAGCAGACAGAAGTTAATTTTGTGGAGTTGTTTTTGTATGCATAGCTGCAAAACAAATTGTGCAATATAAGCATCTTTATGGTGTATATAGCTAACTAGTTTACAAGCATAATCTTTGTGGGTGGTTTAGAAGCTCAATTACCACTGAAATTGAGGGGATAAATGTCCCTACAAGCTTCCATAAAAGTTATGTATTTTGTGGCACTTACAGGGCTGGGCAGGTTTCGCCATTCCTTTGCAAACCCTATAGCCTTGTACTTAGAAATAGTATGCAATCAGTTGTGGATCACTTCTTCATATGTTTCCCTGACATTAGTATAGACCACACCAGGTTTGTTATTGAGGTTTATTTTTTTAGGCTGTAATTCATACATGTATGTAATCTTCTGAATGGCGGCCATTGTCAAGTATACCTTAGTAATTCATAACACTGCTCTTAGTATCCTGAAAGTGCATTTAGAGAGCAAAATATAGCACATGACCTCTCTTTAGTACTTCATTTCCATGTACATTCTCAGTATTTGGCTAGTGTAGTATAATTGTCCATTTTGTCACCATTCGAGAAACATGTAATCACTTATTTTCATGGGTGTCCATGGGAGCACTTGCTCCCTCCCAGAATGCTTAATATGTTTACTTTTTGAGGTACACATGAACACACCTAGTTAGTCAGCAGAAGATTTTGATTAATCTCTGAGACCATTCCTATTGAGAGTGTCTGCCTGATTTCCACATTTGGCATTTTTCTGCAGGAGAGCCTTCCTGGGCCAGCAGGTAGCTCAGGTGAATTTTGCTTGTTTAGATCTAATGATGGTGTTTCTACAAATATTTCAAGATTTGGAAACCTTAGAAATACAGTGATAATATCAGCAAAGGAGTTGTGGTGCTTTTTGTAATAGGTGAGGAGCTTAGAGGTGCTACTGGACCTACCACTACTTTCTGAGGAGCAGGGAGGGAGTGGCCAAGGATAGAAACCAGACTGGAAACAAAAAGTGCTGGCAAAGTTTTCAGAGGAGTCATACCAGTGGTCCATCTGTATTCCGTATCTGGATTTGCTTATTACCTCACCAAAGATTTGTTTCTTCATGTTGAAGAAAAAGACTTACAAGCCCATGCCAATTCCATTCAGAAGCATTATACACTTGAAAATTTGGGGGGGTGAATCTGTTGCCTGGTATGAATTGGTAGGCAAAATGATAGATGAAAGAAATATATTCATCAATCATGCTTCATACACAGCAGTAACCTTACTGAACTATTGGACCACAACAAACTGTTCCCTGCTATTAAAACTGCCATCTTTACAGCATTTCCCCTCCCAGTTACAAAATGCACATATGAACTACAGCACTCCGTGCAAGGTGTGGAGATGGTTATGTTCAATAATAAGTGAAGATTGGTTGTCTGGCTTGTGTGTGTTGAATGTGATGAATATCCATAGAGAAAAGTTGAAGATCTATGCCAAGACCGTAAGAGACTCCATTTCTTGTTTGTACTATATTTACCTTTTTGTTATGGATACACAAAGATTATCTAAAAGGTCTTGACTGGTTTCAGACCTTATGTCTGGCATTCACTACAGTTTAGGAAGATTATGTGTGAAAGGTGTAAAATTCAGTCTCAGGTGTTTTTAATTTGGTTGAGAGGGAGTTCCACTGAGAAGTCCTATATCTCATGCCCACCAGTCTGGCCAATCTTACAGCAGGATCTATGAGGAGAGCCTACACAGCAGATAATCTCAGGGCTCAGGCAGGTTTGCTCAAGTGATGGCCTTCAAATAGCCTTGTGCACAAACATATACAACACATGATAGAACTGAGAACATACCCTACAATGCTAAAATGGAAAGGCAAACTTTCAATTCATTTGATGGGTTTCAATCAAAAAGGTCATTTACAGATGCTTGAAGGTAAACAGCATTAAATTTCCAGTTATATGTAAATTAGGTCAGGCATTTGTATAAATCATTTTGGTAATCCAGAAAAAAAATACATAGGTAGCAAAGCTTCTGCTTATCAAAGTCAGTGCTATACTGTGGGTTTAGCTGCATTATAGTACAATATAGAGTCCAATTATTGATAAGTGGCATTTACTGCCTGGTCTTTTAGGTAGGTAGTGTCATATTATGGCATTGTAGCTTGTTATTTTTATCCAGCATCTCACCTCTGTCTTTCAAAAGATATATATATCTAGCTACAGATTTTCTTTTTCACATATTTGAAGCATAGAAAAACAGCTAGTAGTATAGTACTTTTAAGCTCTCTCATGAATCTGTGCATAGATTAACATGGAGTCTATTTAAATTACAGTTGCATTAATTACATTTAATATAGTAGCTGCTTAAGATGTCACTTCCTTATGTTTTAATGAGGTTTGAGTACATTTGATATATTGTTACATGGAGGGAAGGAGGTTCTTGCGGGAGTTAGCTAATTTAAGAGGAGGACAGATGGCCATTAGAAATTACCAATTTTTACTACCTATCAGTCAAACAGAAAACCAAACTCTATAAAGAGCAACCTTTGCTTTCGGTTCCTTTTTTAGATACACCGTTTAATAGAGAAAGAAATATAATTGAGAAAAAAATATATATTTGCACTCCAAAGTATGAGGTTATAACTTTGATTTTATTTTTGTGATATTAGTAATCTTCATTGTACAAGTAACATAAATGTCCAGATGAAAAATCATTATGAATTTCAATGTGAAATAAGTATCTAATCATAATCAAATCTATTTGAGCTTCCAGAATTTGGAGCTGCTAAAGGTCCAGATTCATTCATTCATTCATTAATAGAATTTATATAATGTTCTTCATTACAAGGTAATTTCCAACATAATATCAAAAAATATTACACAAATGAATCAGATCATACAACTCTAATAAATTAAAATCTAATATGAAACAATTATAATCAGCAGATCTAACTCACTAAGACCTTAGGTACCAGTTAAAAACAAAGCAACTTATGTATCTCCAAAGGCCTGAAAGAACAGGTGTATTGTATAGCATAGTGACCTGTTTTACCCCAGCTCTGTGTTTATCACTATACATTTTTGCCCCATCCTCATTTTCCCTGCTGACACAAGAATCCGTGGAAATTTTCAACCAGTTGGCCACAAGTATGTTTTTGTGTGATATTTTTCAGAAAAGATCATTCTGCTTAAAAATACCAGCCTCATACCTGGCATTCCTCAGGCATTCTAAGAAATCAGTTTTGGTTACAATTTTGTAAAGTTCAGTCATCTTGATTCAAAAGACCTTTAAAGCCCTCAATGGCCTTTAAAGCCCTAAACGGGCTCGGTCCTGTATACCTGAAGGAGCGTCTCCACCCCCATCGTTCAGCCCGGACACTGAGATCCAGCGCCGAGGGCCTTCTGGCGGTTCCCTCATTGTGAGAAGTAAGGTTACAGGGAACCAGGCAGAGGGCCTTCTCGGTAGTGGCGCCTGCCCTGTGGAACGCCCTCCCAGCAGATGTCAAAGCAATAAACAACTATTTTACTTTTAAAAGACAACTGAAGGCAGCCCTCTTTAGGGAAGTTTTTAATGTCTGATGCTGTACTGTTTTTAATATTCAGTTGGAAGCCGCCCAGAGTGGCTGGGGAAACTCAGCCAGATAGGCGGGGTATAAATAAATTATTATTATTATTATTATTATTATTATTATTATTATTATTATTATTATTATTAAATGGCACCTAACTGTATGCAACATGAATGAAAACCTTCTCCTTGATCTCAGAAACAATCGTGCATAATTTGGTTATAGCATCTTTAAAAGTGCTCACATACATAGTGGACTGACGAACAACTTCCCAAAACATCTTAAACAACATGTATAATGCACTAATATACAATGCTGCTCTGTCAAATAGCATCTAGTCATACCCAAACATAGGCAAAAACTTGCTCCCAGATCCCAGGAACCATTATGCAAAGTTTGTTTACTGGCCAGCTTCAGATGAAGTGCAAGACTAGTAGTACCAAGTCCACTCATATGGACAATCCAAAAAGAAAGGTTTGGTCACAGGCAAAGGTAACACAAGGGCAACAGGAAAGGTGGTACAGAAACACTCCAAGAACAAACACAGGGAAGCCCAAATAGATCACAAAGCAAGCTAGAGCGCTGGTGCAAGGATGTTGTTCCAGTACTCAGCCAGCAACTGAATACTTTCAACGAACAACTTTTAGAGCTCCACCCATATCACAGTTGCAGGTTGTCGGAATTGCCTGAGGGGTAGTTTCCTTGCAAGTAGCCCCTTGCTCCCATTGAGTTCTCGTTCTTTAGGTGGGCACTCTAGTGTCTAGTAGTTGATTGGACCTGCTCCTTTAGTTGCTGGCTCTCCCCAGACTCATTGGCTTAGTTTCCAGTTTCATGTAGGGGCTCTCTGTGTCTTGGATAGCAGGTTGGGGTGCTGTAACCTCTGAAGAGTCCAGATCCCCCTGCTTTGTCTCACTTTCCATTGACACAGCCTGCTCCTCTGCAGTTTTTGTTTTCACAGACAGATCCTCTTCTGAAGAATATTCTTCCACTGGCCGCTGGGAGTGTGAGAGTCATGACATCTTAAGGCATGTCCAAATCACTGCAGTTTTGACAGCCATCTTGATTTAAAATGGCATCCAACTGTAGTCAAACATACACCAAAACCTGCTCCTCAGTCTCAGGAACCATCAGACAAAATTTGATGATGATATCAAGGTGTCCAAATGTTGAGAAAGGTTTAGTGCAACCTTTTAAAATGGCATCCAATTGTAGGTGAACAGAGATGAAAATATCCTCCTTGATTTCAGGATCCATTGCGTCAAATTTTGTGGCAATATGTTGAAAGGCATCTGAATGCATTGATGGAAAGGCAAACAACTTTCCAAAATATAGATTCAATGACAATGGTGGCTAATTCCTTCTTATGACTAGGAAAGGTTAAAAGTCTTGATTAGAAAGCTAGGTGCATTTTTACATAAACAGTATGTTTGCAATTTGCAAATCATAGTATAGACAAATGTATGTTGGATATCTAAGGGACACCTGCATGTCATCTTTAAAAGGTGGGGAATACTGTTCAGGTAACAGTCTGTGTCTTTTTGGCACTTTATTTCCACACCACCTGCTGCAATTAGACAAAATTACTAAGTGGCTAGAATGGTAACTTTATCTATCAGCTGATATTATAATTAATGACTATGGAGCTCCTATTATTGTGTACTTCCAAGACATCAAGTGGAAAGCTGTTGTCATGCTTTAAATAATGAAAAAGTTCCAGGTCTTGATAAATGGCTCAGTTGGATGCAGTTTAGAAAGTTGAGAGCATATGCTTCTGTCATTAGGAACTAAGGATTAGTTACCCTTCATACGACTCTTCAGATCTCTCTAATTCTTTTAGGTATTGTTCAAAATGCAAAACTTATAAGAAGAAAATGGTGTGTGGAAAATTTAGTAGATGACTGCTACCATTTATTACCATTTTTAAAGCAACTAGAAAAAATATTGTAAAAGTTGTAATCTTTTGTTTAGGTGGCAGCTGTTATTTCTGCTTCTGCTTCCTTTTCTTTAGCAATCTTTTTTTAAAAAGTGCCCAATAATTTAATAAAACAAATACTAAAATTGCAATTTTTGAAGTAATATAATGGCAAAAAATATATAATTAAATGATGCTGTGACTGTGTATTTTTCCGTCTTGATTTTTTTTGCATTTCTGAAGGTCTGCTTTTGTCTCTGTAAATGTCTAGTATTGGAGCAATTTGCATTATTTGGGGGTGTAAATGTTTTCCAGATTTGTCTAATTTTGTTAGACTGCTTTGTGTCATCTGAGAATCACCAATTATTCATAGCATACTATTTCTGTTGAACAATATTAATATGGGTATTGCGGTGAAAAAACAACATTGCTAATTCTTCTGGTTATCATCCCACCCCTCTTAACCTTGTAATGGAGGTAAGTTATTTTACATTTTCCCACCAATCCATACATACCTCCTATTTTTAATAAAGCAAATTGCATGCCCTTTCAAACATTTTTTTTCGCAAGAGCATGGAGAAATTCAGAGTAGTCTTATGTCAAAAAAGAAAAGTGGAGAATAATAATTTTTTAAAAAACACTATTCAGTAGGTGCTGGAGGTCCTGTAGGGATGGGGCCTGTCTGACCTCAACAGGAAATTTGTTCCATAAACTTGGGACCAAAATACCAAATACATGACTGTGAGTTGTGCATCCTTGCCATGGGGAACCACTAACAGTGACACCCCCAAAGGTCTCAGTGATTGGGCAGGGATACAAGGGATTGTACGGTACTTGACTTATCTTAGATCCAAATTGTTAAGTGTCTTGTAAAGTAATACAAGAATCTTGAACCTGTGTATGGGCATCCAGTGCAAACTTTTGAGAACTGGAATTATGTACTGGTTGTAATCTGTCCCTATCAAAATTCTAGCCACAGCATTTTTCACCAGCAGGAGCCCCTGGACCAGGGCCAAAGGTAGCACCACATAGAGCACATTGCAATAATTGGGTCTTGAGTTATCGATGCATGGATCCCGATGGCCAGGCTATCTCTGCCCAAGAACAGCTGGGCTGGTAAAAGGCACTCCTAGCCAATGAGGTTCCATTGACAAAGGTGAATCCTGGAACCCTCCCCTCCCAAAAAAAAGCTTCAAACTTATTTTTCCAGAGAGAGTTCAACCCCATCCAGAACTGACAACTGGCCAGTCTTTCAAATATGGGAACCACCAAGCTAGTACCACATTCATAGTTAAGTTCAGGCTGCAAAAATGTGAAACCAGCCCAGTTCAAAATGCTGCTTTCAGCTCTTCTTATTCACATTTTAAAAATCCAATACAAACTAATCTGATCTGCCTGATCAGCTTGATAATAGGTGAATATTTGGGAAAGGTTCAGAAAGGGGCATCCAAAATGAGAATGGGGCTGAAAGGACACCCCTTTGTGGAAAGGAATGCAGGCTTTCCACAGACACCTTGTTGACCACTGTGAGAATAGGACGCAGAACTTGATTGGCCTTTGGTCTTATCCAGCAGGCTTTTCTTATGTTTGTACTCAACTGCAGCTGCTGATATAACACTTGGTCAAACAATTTGTCAAACAAATATATTTCCCAAATAGCCTGAAAAACAAGTACCCTTCTTTCCTTTGAAATGTATGAATGATAGGATATTGTGGTGGATATCAGTATAGCAGAATAGAGTAAGCAGGGAAGCCAACATGCTGCACCTTCAGATGTTATACTATATTCCTGACCACTGACCATAATTGTGGGACTACTGGAGGGCTATCCCTGAACTATTAGTGAAGCATCATAGTGGATGGGGAGTGGGAATTGATATTTTGTGTGAGAATACCTCATATGGCCCTATTTTTCATCTGTGAAATGTTGGAGAATACCCTACGTGGGCAAATTATTGTATGTGTTGGTATGAGCAGGTGCCCAGCTGTTTGTCATTTTCTACTGCTCCGCGCCCTCTTAGTGTTTAAATAAAATATTTAGCTTTTGTATGAAATCTTAAATTGCTTTGTGATTATCTTGGACACTCAAAAACAAGACCCACTTGAAAGCCAAATCCAAGCATAGATATTCCGTGGCACGTCTTACAATCTAAATATTGCTCTTAGCCTAATCGAAGCAGCAAGAGTAGTCACAGCAGTTGATGGACTATTTTTCAAATTGATTTCAAAAATGTATTTAAGGGGATGATCTTCTACTCTAGATTACCTATTGATTTTTAATATGAAAAGCTCATTATATAAGCAGTAACTGCATATAAAAACCTAGCAAACCTTTGCATAAATCCTTTAATTGAATTTCCAGAGCCTGTGGTTCTACTTTTTTTTTTAATTAAATCTATTTCTTTTTTTAAGTGTTACTGTGTAATTTGCATGCTGTGAAGTGGCCCTGTCCCAGATAAAGTGCCATTGATCCTTATTAAACCTCACCTCTGGGCTTGCTGAAAACTAACCGGAAAAATTAAAGTGTTCATGCTGCAATGCACTTACTGCTTGTGTGATAGGATTATGGAAAAAATAATAAAACTAATTTCCAAGACAGAATTTATAATGCAAGATTTTATTTTTTTATTTTTTTCAGTTTGATAAGTAATAGCAAAATCCTATCCAAATATAAATCATATTTTAGCTAGCAACTGCAGCAGTAATTTGGAAAGATAATGTATATTTGATATAATGTCATCATGTATGTGGCTAATCTTTTGTGTTTTAATTTTTTAAACTGTAAATTGAACTGATGATGGCTTCAGCTAAACAGATTAAACAGAGATTGGAACTAAAAGCTGTCTCTTATGGTGTACAATATCTTACATTAGTAGCAATTTCCATTTTATTACTTTGTTATATATATATATTTACAAATTTTGTGTTAACGATTTATGGATTGCAATTACCATGAGAGAGGGGGGTGGGAAGGCAACTGGGTATTTCTCTCTCTCTTTGTCCTCCCCACCTCATTTTTATGTAATACAAAACATTTGTTATTTTAGAAGCAATAAAATCCCCTAAAGAAATATTCATAATCAATAAGAACACAAAATATGGAATATATTAACTGAGTTATAAAAATGTTTGTAGTATGGCACAAAATGAAAAACACAGCAAGTTATGTACGGTTTAAAGTGTAATCAATTTTAAAGTTGCATATGAGGATATAAATGATAAACAGAAGTAGTAGCATTTTTAGTAAAGGCTGTAACAAAAATAATATATTTATGGCCTACTCCGTTCTTTTTATAGCTCATTAATGTAGAAAACAAACACTGTGTATCCATCTTTTTGAACAGCTTAAAATTCCCTTAAATGATAATTTTTAAAATGGAAGCAGTGTGATCATTTCGCAAGCCTCTCTCTTCAAACACATTTTATTACATAGGATAGGATAGCCAGTTTACATCAGC
The DNA here is from genome assembly GCF_965153285.1 of Podarcis tiliguerta. Lineage (NCBI taxonomy): Eukaryota > Metazoa > Chordata > Lepidosauria > Squamata > Lacertidae > Podarcis > Podarcis tiliguerta. Next base: position 46,219,674 of record NC_139541.1, read on the forward strand.
ATCAAAACCATGTCCAGAATTATGTCATATCCTTGAAAAGCCCTAAAAAAACCTTCAAAAACTATAATTGAGGCGTTGATGCGAGTGTTTGTCAGAAAACCACTTAGATTGCTTTAAATTTAAAACTTCTATTAAAGTGAGATTTAAGTTCTTTTCTATTACTCATATTTTATTAAATTTTGCTTTTGCTTTTGTTTTGTTCATATCAATACACAACACTCCCCTCCGCTGCTTCAGAATGGGGAGGAATGGATTGTATTGGTATGTGCTCTCTGTGTTTCTGGAGGTGAGAAGTTCAATAGACAGCCTATCCTAGGGTTTGGCTTCCTTTAGAATATTACCATACTGTTAATATTTGAGTTTATTTTAAAAATTACAAGTAGAGCATAAGTAGAGGCAAACATCTTGAGATATCCTACAGGGTGCCTCCCAGCCTCCAGCACACTGCTTTGCTTTATCTGTGTGTCAAGGTAGAGTCTTTCTCACTGTCCTCAAAAGTGTTTCCTTTCTCTTTTCAAAAAATGCTTACCTTCTTCCACTAGACTGGCAAAAAAGCACATCACCAAAAAAAGAGCAAATAGATTACCCAAAAAAGAGGACAAAAAGAGAGTATGGATTTGTGAGGAATTTGCATGAGCTACTTTTTATGTACAATAAATCTACTTATGTAGAAATATAAGCTTGGATTCTAAGCACTCCTTCCATTGGCAGAGGGAACCAGGATCAAAAAGTAAAGTTCCTGACACCCACAAAAGTTTTCTTTAGGAAGACCCCCAAAATTGTTGAGCCTACCCCAAAAATAATGATTTTAAGCTTTTGGAGCTGTTTCCATTGTGTTGCCGATTTGGCAATATTTCCCCTTGATGCCATTTCTACACCTGAAAACCAGGACATGTCAGGAAAATTCCTAGCCATGACAAGCCTAGCCATATTAGGTGTGCTAGGCAGAGGCAAAGCAGGTGTTGAGCAGTTCTGCCTTATCTCTGTCACCCAGTAGCATCAGGTAAGTAGCTGTGTTGGTCTGACGCAGTCTAAATGAATGAATGAATGAATGAATGAATGTCCAGTAGCACCTTAGAGACCAACTAAGTTTGTTCTGGGTATAAGCTTTCATGTGCACACACACGTCTTCAGATACCCAATGGCATGTCTCTGTCTTCTTCATGCAGAGGACTTACTACTTGCTTGTTCTTTCTCTTGCTTCAAACATAGCCAGAAACCATTTTTTAAACCTCTCTTGCAAGCCTGAGCTCATTCTGAACTTTGGCCCACCTGACATTCTCACTGTCATTGTTGGCTACTTATTTATACTTTTCCTTCCTTGTGTATACTCTTCCTTATACATGCCATTCTTAAATATCAGCACATCTGTAAGCTCCTTATGCGGCCACACCAGTTTCTTTAGATGCATCCCACTTTTCTTTCTTTTTGGAATCATCTGCCTTTGTCTTTCAATATTTCACCTTTCAGAAACTCCCATCCATCTTGGATTACCTTCTCTTTGAGGATTTCTGACCATGGAATCTCATCTAGTAGTTTCTTAAGCTTTTTGTCCTCATCCTTCTTATTATCCAGAGTGCATGTCCTACTACACTCAGCTTCCCCTTGTCTTTGTATAATGAAACCCAAGAGGACATGATCACTTCCTCCCAGGGTTCCCTGTACTTACACTTCATCAATCAGTTCCTCCCTGTTGGTAAGGATCAGGTCCAGTGAGATGACACTCCTGTTGATTATTCCACCAACTGGGGTAATGAAATTGTCAGGAAGGCAAGTGAGGAATTTGTTGGACCTCACATTCTTGGCAGAGTTTGAATTCTCAAAGATATCACGGTAGCTGAAGTCTTCCATGGCTACTATATCTCTCATTTTTGAATGCTCTAAGAAGGCATACTCCAAGTCCCCAGTCTGTTTTAGAGGTCTATGGCATACAGCCACGATACAGTCGTTTCCCACAGTTTTTGCCCATACACTCTCAGTCTGCCTTCCATGCTCCAGTCATGGATCTCTTCAAAAGTGTACACATCCTTTACATATACTGCTACTCCTTCTCCCTTCTTGTTTGATCTATTTCTTTTGAGCAGAAATGCTCCCATATGAGCTAGCCTCAGCTGGGATCCTGCCCTAGCTAGAGATGGGTAGTGACACCTACCCTGTGGAATGCCTTCCCATCTGATGTTAAGGAGATGAGTAATTATATAACATTTAGGAAACATCTGAAGGCAGCCCTGTATAGGGAAGGTTTTTAAGGTTTAATGTTTTACAGTGGTTTTATATATGCTGGAAGTATATATAAACATGCTGCTGTTGTTGTTGGCTTTTTCACTAGTGGAATTGGTATTATGGAATAAACTCCATGCAAAAATTTGAGAGGCCAAACCTGTATTGGAATTCCACCGGCTTTTCAGGGCACACCTGTTTATAGGCATTCCAATGATCTCTTGACCCAAGTATCCTGGTTTAATTGCTTTGCTAAGTTGCTGTTTTAATGGTTTATCATGTATTTTAACTATTATGTATTTTTAATTATTCTGTATTTTAAAAATGTTCTGCAATTAATTTTTTTAATGCCTTCTGGGAATAAAGCAGTAAATAAATTAATGTAAAATATAAAGGTAAAGGTAAAGGGACCGCTGACCATTAGGCCCAGTCGTGACAGACTCTGGGGTTGTGGCGCTCATCTCGCTTTATTGGCCGAGGGAGCCGGCGTACAGCTTCCGGGTCATGTGGCCAGCATGACTAAGCCACTTCTGGCGAACCAGAGCAGCGCACGGAAATGCCGTTTACCTTCCCGCCAGAGCGATACCTATTTATCTACTTGTACTTTGATGTGCTTTCGAACTTCTAGGTTGGCAGGAGCAGGGACCAAGCAACGGGAGCTCCCCGTCGCGGGGATTCGAACCACCAACCTTCTGATCGGCAAGTCCTAGGCTCTGTGGTTTAACCCACAGTGCCACCTGCGCCCCACAATTTAAAATATAGAATTAACTAAATAAATAAACAAAAACATTTTAAAATTGACATACAACTTGTGAGGAGTGCATTGTACCTGGCTCCATTACTAAAGACAGACATTTTAAAAGTAGGGCAGCAAGAAAGCAAATCATGCCTGTAAAGTGATTACTGTATTTTCACCCTATAGGACGCACCGTCCCATAAGGCGCACCTAGTTTTTTGGGGGGGAAATAAAGGGGAAAAAATTATTTTTCCCCCCAGGCGCAGGGCTGGGGCGGGGGAAGCCCGAGCTTCCCCCGACCCCAGCCCCCAGAACAGGCAACTCTCCGCAAGCCGTGGGAGCCCGGCGCCAGGCTCCCGCACCTTGTGGAGAGCTGCACGAAGCCTGGAGAGTGAGAGGGGTCGGTGTGCACCAACCCCTCTTGCTCTCCAGGCTTCAGCGAAAGCCTGCATTCGCCCCATAGGACGCACACACATTTCCCCTTCATTTTTGGAGGGGGAAAAGTGTGTCCTATAGGGCGAAAAATACGGTATTTCATAGATTCTGCCCTGAGGATATGTCCAAGCTCAAAATACATAGGGCACTTAATTTCCTAATAATAAATGTGGAAAGTACTAGTTTACTGAATGCATAGGTTTCCCTAAAAAGATTGGAGAAATTCCTGCTTCCTGTCCTCTATAATTATGCTTATACATAGAATATTAGGAAGCAGGAAGCAGAGCCAGCATCCCTGTAGATGAGTGATCCCCCTCTCCCCAGTACAGCAATAGTGCATGAGCAGGTGAGTTGTAAAGAAGCTACATTTCAATGTAACACCCAGCTCCTTCTGCAGTCCTGTTTGCAAATTCTAACACTGCCTCAACTGACTTAGCTTTTGTTGTCCCTAGCAAAAACAAACAAACCACTGTGTCCTTTCCTGCGGCCATGTTACACGAGAGCATTCCTTGCAGCTCTAATATTTACCCAGAGTTTAATAGGTAGGGACTGCCTTCTTCATTTTCAAATTCATGGCTGCTTGGTGGTCTTAATTTTCTCATCATATTCAAAGATGACAGATTAATAGGTGGTTCCCCCTCAACGATGTGGGCAGATCTTAAAAGGATCCCATTAGTTTCTATTACTGGGTAGCGTGCAGGGAAGTGGAAGCAGCTCCTCAATGAAAGTCCACACTGACACCTGCAGTTTCAGGCAAATAATAATAAAATGCACACACGCATGTGCGTGCGCGCACACAGCCATTCATTTAAATGCTTGCAGTCAGCCTTCTAGATAAAGTGTCATCTGATGAAGCAGGCAACTATCTATAAGGGCTCAAGCAAAAATAAATAAATTTCTTTTCTCTTTTTACTGCTATAGAGTAACAAAACTACTCTCCTAAAAATTGTCCCTCAAGGAAAGGAGCACTTAAACTCATTTTTCTAATGTAAATATTAAGGACAACTAAAAGACATATTCAGATGGAATATAAAATAAGATTTCTAGTAAGAATGTGTGTGTGTGTTGTAAAATAATAGAAATCATGGAAGCAATAACAAATATACCTACAACTGCTAGGTGTGATACAAAGATTAAAATAACATGGGCCCCACCTGCTAGTTTACAAAATAAAAGTAAAATGAGCACACACTTGGGAGGAAAGGAAAATAAAATGAAGGCAAATTTATGGGGGGGGGGCAGATACTTTGCTGAATGACTCCTGAGATGGTTCAGGAAGCCAGCCTTCTCCCTCCCTAGGTTTCACACTGTGACATAAATGAGGGTGCTTCTAAAAAGCTCAGGAGAGGAGCCAGATTGGGAAGGGGCAATTTCCGTTACTAGTAATTGTAATATCTAATGCAAAGGAATTTTGGCTCCAAGTCAATATGTCAAAGGATTCTGCCTCCCCATATATATATATATATGTATACACACACACACACACACACACACACACACACACACACTACAATGGTCTCTTAGTAGCAGCTGCCTAGGTTCCTAGGTAACCCTGAAGTTTAATAAACCTGTGCAATGACAATTAAGCATGGTAAATAATTTATCTGCTCAGTCCTTCTAACTGGCCTTCTTATCCCTCTGTAGAAAAGCTGAGCCACTCTGACATCCAGAATACAGTTTGGCAAAAATAAGTGTAGCAAAGAGTGGTAGCATAAAGTGGATTTCCTCTCAATAATATATAAAGCCACATGCTGAGGAGAGGAATCCTCACAAAAGCGGTACCACAGCAATCTGTTCCTTTCATCCACAGCCAGCATTTAAAGAGAAGGTGCTGCTCCGAATCAAAAGCACAATCATTCATTTGTGAGCAGATGTCCCTCACACGGCAGGCAGCGTCTTTTCAAAGCGGAGCTGAACAAATGCACTGCTGTGAGACAAGTTCCCCTGCCCATTAAAGAAAGAACACAGTATATATTAATTTAGCAGGTTGTTGAATGTTTAAAGCAGAATTTATGAAGCAGAAAGAGCATGTGGTGAAATAAAATGGCTTTCAAACTAAATATGAAGAAAGCCCCTGCCCCCTATTCCCCCCTTGCAAAAATAAAAATAAAATCATTCCTTTGGTCATGTTAAAAAAGGGCAAGATTTGTTGATGACTGATTATTTAAGAGTATTCAATGCCAGCTTTCCACACTAGTTAACTCAAAGGGTTAATCGAGCCTGGAGAATCAACAGAAAGAAGTAAATGGGTGTCTATGCTCACACTTCATGCTGTATTCATTTTTTGATGTGCAGAGCATCAGTGCTCAACAAAAGTGACTGGAGGCTTTTCAGGAAGAATAGTGAAAGTGATGGGGAGGTACATGGCAGCTGGCTGGATTGTTTTCAGTGGAAGTCCATATCTCTGAGAGCTGATTCACATAACAGAGAGTATCATTAGGGATGAAAGCCCAGGCAGACATGTCTCCCTCTCCCCCCCCCCCAAGTGGTTCAGCTGTGTGACCTCTTTACCAGCTAGCTGCTAAGTGATGCATTTGGTGCCATTATAACCATTACCTGCCAGATGAGCATGCAATTCATAACTCGATTACTTTACAAGACCAAATCCTCTCTTATTCACTCCACATTCCAGAATCACCCTATATGGTTATGTGTGCCGACCTGAAGAAATGTAGACTATACAAGGGATAGCAGAGTTAATACTTGCAGATCATCTGGTCTACTTCCAATCTTAGTACTTTTAGGACTGCTTCTAATTTTATATTCTACACCTCCAGGGTTGCACTCCTCCACCATTAGGCAGAGTGAGGGCATCACCTGAGATGGCAGAAGCTGCAAGAGCAGCAGTAGTTCCTCCAAAAATTCCTCTTGTCCTCCCAACCCTCGTATTTCCTTTCTGATGGAGATAAAAACTATAGGTGCCACAGGCCTGCCATTCATTAGTAAACTACGTAACCTGTTGCCCTCATCTGCATGGAGGCCATTATCCTGTTACCAGTATTGATGTAAGATTCAACTACTAGTCCAGGCAGGTTCTGTACATGGAACAGTGAGAGCACCAGCTTGTTCTTTGCCACAGGCAGCAAAATGTCTTGGACTAGCCTGTGTATCCTAGTACAGAGATGCAAATAGTACTGAGGATGGTGCATGTATATTGTGCTTGGAACTTTGGGCATTTCTTAGTCTCTGCAGGTGGTATCCAATGCTAGTCCTGCTTGGAGTGGACCCATGGAAGTTAGTGGACATGAATAACTTTGATTCATTAATTTCTATGAGTCTACTCAGAGAAGAACTTCATTGAATTCAACCCCATGGCATCGTCTAAGAAAACCAATCTAAACATATGTGCAACATTCTAAACTGGTGCAAGTTATATGCATTGGGGGATCTATGCAAAATAAAATAAAATAAATCCATACAGAAACACAAAATGTAAAGTGAGAAAAAAGAGGAACTTTTAGACAACAGAAAGCTTTCTGGAATCTGAGTTTCTGCTATCAATGAAATTTTAAAGTTAGGGGTGTTCTAATAATAAACATTTCTGTTCTGTTCTAAAACTCAGCACTGAACTTTATGTACCCCCAGCAAAAATATATGCCTGCATTTAGAATGACTAATTAAATGCAATTACTACTACTACTACTACTACTACAGTGGTACATCGGGTTACAGACGCTTCAGGTTACAGACTCCCCTAATCCAGAAATAGTACCTCGGGTTAAGAACTTTGCTTCAGGATCAGAACAGAAATTGCGCAGTGGTGGCAGCGGGAGGCCCCATTAGCTAAAGTGGTGCTTCAGTTTCAGGTTAAGAACAGACCTCCAGAACAAATTAAGTTCTTAACCCAAGGTACCACTGTATTTTATATTCCGCCCGTCTTGCTGGGTTTCCTTAGACACTCCGGGTGGCTTACAACATATAAAACACAACAAAATATCAAACATTAGAAATCAAGATATCCTATACAAGCCGCAAACAAACCAATAAATCTATAAAAACCAATAACAACAGTAATAAACAGTTTACAGTTATACCCAAATTAAAGTAACCGCCAACACCAACCCAACAAAAATGAAATAGGGGAAGCAAAATTAGAACCGTTTACAACATTTTGCAACATTTTAACCAGTTGGTGCAACCCAACAGTTGTTCTAGCAATGTCCCAGTGGCGTCTGAGGAGCCTCTTTTAGCTGTTCAGGGTGATCTGGGCCCTGCCCCCAGGCCAGGTGGAAATGGGCCTTGCAACAGGGAGCAGTTCTTTCTTCCAGCACTCAGGCAGCAGCAAATTAAGCAGGAATTTTAATGTCTATTAAGATTGTGGCCTCTATGAAGATTATGAAACTTTTTCACAACATTCAGCCATTTGCTGATCCCAACTATAAAAACTATTTCTATCACTATAACTATTAGTTATTATAATTATTATAAGCTGATCTCCTGCTTAAGAATGCATGATTAGTAGACTACCTCAGTAGTGGTACACAGAAATAAATGCAGCTAATAACTCTTACTGTAATGATTAATCAATTTATGCATACATTATTTAACATAGTTCAGGTAGGGTACCTTACAGAGTGCCTTGTTACAGAGTACATTGACCAATTCAAATACAAGCTACCAGAATCAATAGCAAACTGCAAATAAACTCTGGAGAATATGTATCCTTGCATACAAATACTGAGGGCCTTTTGTTTCCCCCCGAAATGGCCCAGTAGAAGAAAGAATAAATAATTATAATTTTGCTAAGTGTTTGGATATTAAATATCATTATCTTAACTAAACACGCTTGCAACTAGCAATCAGCATTCACAGCATTTTAAATCACTGCATTTCTGTTTCTAGTCTTCATTTATATCACCAATTTTCTGTTTTCAGTCTCCTTCCAACTCCCACTCTTGCAATGAAACATTGCACCTTTGAACGTTTTTGGAGTTTTTAATCTTTCAAAGATATTTCATGTTTGAATTCAGTATATAAGACTTAGGGGTGGGGAATGTTCCACAAAGCACAAGACAAACTACATTTTAAAAGAAACATTAGATGATACTAATAGAGATGTTTTGAAATTCCACACAAGAACTTTTAAAAAGTATGTGTATTACAGGGTGCACACGTTTTGCCACTTGGCAACTAACTCTTCTATTTCATTTTTTTTACAAAATAAAATAAAATTCCAAATGTTAAATCCACATTCTGCTTTTCAAACACAAGAAAAATGAAATAGCATCTTGGTGTCTCTCCCGTCTATGAAAAACATACCCCCATGTTTGTTGCTCTAATGCAAAACAGTAAGGCTGCAATCCTAACTCCACATACCTGGGAGTAAGTCCCACTGAACTCAATAGGACATACTTCTGTGTAGGCATGATTAGGATTGCACTGTTAGTTATATGGTAGCTGCATACACACACGTTGCAGGTAATAACGTTTGCCTTGTGTGCATTGTGTGAAGGGACATCATCCGTAGATTGTAGGGCTCCATCTGCCACCACAATTATGAGTGAATGTCAGCCCAGCTCCTGATCATCCAAGCATCAGATGCAGGGGTAAGTCCACTTGTGTAGGCTTTCCATGCAATCTGGAACCCTGGTCATATGGCAAATCTACAAACATGGACTTTCCTTTGCACCTGTCCAGGTCTAGTACATGGATGTCAGGGCAGTGGTACCATCAAACAACAGGGGCACAATCCCACAGCCTCATTCTATGCTTAAAGGAGACTGTTGTCTCTGTCTCACACACATAAACTTGTGCTGATTATAAGAAATTACATTGCTGTGTATATAATACAATCCCTAATGCAAAATGGTGCTCTACCAGTAACTTTGAGATATACAAAAATAAAGCACCAACAATGCTCCACTGGTAAACCCTTTGGATATGTGTCTGTGCTTGATTTACTACATCATTTTTATCTTTGTGTTAAGGTTTTATTCTTTCTTAGTGGGATTAGTAATTAAAGCTAATTCATTTGAATTTACTAAGTAAACCAACAGCTTGCTCTCCCCATCCCAGTGCAATGGGTGTATTTTATCGCAGTTCCAAGTGATACTACATTTTAAAAATTAATTAGTAGCTTGCAAGAACAGCCACACATTATTGAGTAAGTAACAGCATTTAAGTGAAACAGATGAAATATTGGTAAGCAATGCAGACCACAGTATAAGTATGTGAAGGGGGTCATAGGTTAATCCCTATTGATTTTCCAAGTATGCGTACAGCACCACTGGGAAAGGCCAGTTCTGTTGGCAATCTGCTAGCACAAATACATTATAAATCTTACTGTCCACCTTCACAGATCAGTGTCATTTACTTCCTTCACTAAAGACTGTTAAGAAACTACAGCAAATCTACACTCCAAACAATCTGAACACATCCGTTTATAAAGCTATGGTTTAAAATCAAATGCAACAGACTATGTATCCAAAAACCCTTTTCTTGCATGTCTATAACACCATATTTGCCAAAAATTATCATATAATATAAGCCTGTAAATTCGGGATCCATTAGAAAACTGCAAGATTATGAAAGGGTGGGTTTTTTAAGAATTGCTTTGAAAGGGCAAATACATTTCACATAATAACTATGTAATTTGATTATACGAATCACCAGTTGCTTTAGACATCTTATACAGAGATATATTTTTGATGAACTTTCGCTGGCCTGTAAAACTGGAACCTATTTTTATTTGTTTGTCTTACTGTTTCTACATGCTTTTGCTGGTTTTCTGTTGTATTTTTAAATAATATCACTTACTGGTTTTATGTTGTTCACTTAAATATATAAAACATTAAGTGGTTCATGCATTATTTTAAAAAAATACATCCACAAAAAAATGGTTGTCAAGAAAATAAAAGTGTAGCTTTCAAGGGTGGGCAACCTTTTTTCTGTTGAGAACTGCATAAGATGGAAATTAACAGAAAGGAACTGTGATGATAGTAGTAGGCCAGCTTCAAGAGTCTTCTGTGCTGAATACAATGAGGTTTGGTTGCAGGTTGCCCACCCCCACTTTATATTCAAGGCTGAGTGGACAAATGAGTGCACACTACAAAACTAACAGGCATGTCATTACTTACTGGGAAGACCATTTGAGTAGTTTGTTCTCCAACCCTCCCTGAATTGAGGTTTAACCGGGGGGCAGGGTGCTTCACAGAGCCACCTGCTAAAACTCTCCACTTTCTCCCTGGCAGGCTGGGTGAAGGATATCCCCACCCCTTCATTAAACTTCCTTGCAGGTTCTTCATCCGGTTGGGTTGTGAAATGGTGCATGGTCTCTGCAGCGCACCATTAAATCTTCTTGTGGCCAAGATTAACAGAGGAGGACAGGTGCTTTGCCCATCAAGTTGCTAAACCTTTGGGCAAAAGGCCTCCCCACCCATCTGTTAAACCCCACTACAGGCACATTTAACTAAGAAGCGGCAGGGATTTTTTGTCTTCCCTCCCTCCCTTAAGCAGCTTGCTTGGGCTGGGCTTCCTCATGTTGCTTTTGGTATGGCCACCTAATGGCAGTCATCCAACATTTTCCATTCCTTTATATAGAGTGGTACCTCGGGTTAAGAACTTAATTCGTACTGGAGGTCCGTTCTTAACCTGAAACTGTTCTTAACCTGAGGTACCACTTTAGCCAATGGGGCCTCCCACTGCTGCCACTGCTGCCACCACCACGCGATTTCTGTTCTCATCCTAAAGCAAAGTTCTTAACCCAAGGTACTATTTCTGGGTTAGCGGAGTCTCTAACCTGAAGCGTTTGTAACCTGAAGTGTCTGTAACCCGAGGTACCACTGTATAAGAAAGTATGTACCCACAGACTCTAGTCTGCTTCAAAACCCTATAAATACTTCAGAGCACACACGAAACCCCTGAGCAAACTCCTTATATAATACATAAATGTTCAGATATTACACTGTATATGCACTTGTGTGGAGAAGATAGAGAAATGCTATTGGGTGGCAGAGAGAAGGCGTAACTGTTCAACACCTACAACTGCTCAACTGCAAGGAGGAAAGATAGAAAAAGAGTTGGCAAGGGAACACCTAGCTACTTTAAATGAATTCAGACCTCCAAGACCTGGTTAGCTGCACCCAATGGTACTAAAGGAACTCGTGGATGTAATCTCAAAGCCTCTGTCTATAGTATTTGGGATTTCTGGGAAAATAGGTATGGTCCCTGCAGACTGGAGGTGGGCAAATGTCCCTATCTTCAAAAAGGAAGTTGGGAGAAGACCCAAGTAACTACTGACCTCAATACCAGGAAAGGTCTTAGAACACATAACTAAACAGTGAGTCTGTGAACACTTAGAAAAGGATGCTTTGATTACTAAGACCCTGCATGGGTTTCTCATGCCTAATAAATCTCCTTTCTTTCTTTCTTTCTTTCTTTCTTTCTTTCTGTCTGTCTGTCTTTCTGTCTTTCTGTCTTTCTGTCTTTCTGTCTTTCTGTCTTTCTGTCTTTCTGTCTTTCTGTCTTTCTGTCTTGTCTTTCTTTCTTTTGAGAGAGTGAGTGAGTTACAAGCTTGATGGATCAGGGAAATGCTGTGCATGTAGTTTATCTTGATTTCAGTGAGGCTTTTTTTAACAAAATCCCCCATGATATTCTTGTGGGGAAGCTGGTGAAATGTGGGCTGGATGAGGTAGGTGGATTTATAGATAGTTTACTGACCAAACTAACAAGTGCCTTGTCATCCTAGAAGAAAGTGACAAGTGGGGTGCTGCAAGGTTTTGTCCTGGGTCTGTTTTTGTTCAACATATTTATAAATTACTTGGATCAAGGAATTTAGGAGATGCTAATCACATTGGCAGGGTAGCCAGTACAGCAGAAGACAGAATCAAGATTCAGGATGATCTTAACAGATTGGAGAACTGGACCCAAACTAACAAAATGAATTTCAATATGCACAAACGTTAAGTTCTGCACTTAGGCAGGAAAAAATATAAGCTGACTTGCCAGTAGTACATGTGCAAAGGATCTAGGGGTCTTGGTGGACCCCAAGTTTAACATGAGTCAGGAGTGTGATGCAGCATCGAAAAAGCTAATGCTATTCTAGGCTGCATCAACAGGTGTATAGTGTCCTGATATGGTCAGAGACATTCTTCAAAAAGAATTAAACTAAAAATATTTCTTTTCTTCATTGAATTAATGATAAGACTTTGTCTGGAACATCTATTTCAGATTCCAATTTATTGCATGCTGCATCCTCTTACAATAAAAAGCCCTGGTTGTGTGTCCCCTAGGACTGTAACATATACAATGAAAATGTAAAACTTCTATTTCTAAGTGAAATTCCTTGTGTATTTTCTTTTTATAGCAAGTAATTCTTATACCCTTGAGGAATGGTCTGAGAACTATATTGACAGTACCAAAGTTTAACTCTGGCAAAGCATAGTACAAACACACAGAGTCATTCTTTGTATAATCAGACTTCTGGAAAAGAGTAGTCCAAAGATACTAACATGAACTTACCCGTTTTCAGAGATATAAATATCTGCAGTGTTTCTAGAGTTGTTCATACTTTCAACAGATTCATAGTGTTAGCAATGATGTGTTAAAATTAAGCCCCTTTCAAGTGCTTAGAAATTAATACAATGAATATGCATGTTGTTGTTGGCATCCATGTGTCTTGAAAGACAATGGAGTCAAACCACTGCCTTAGCAGCACTGAAGTGACCTCCCTGGGGTGCAAGCCTGGGTGGTATGTATAGAGATCATGGACTGCCCAGATGATGGGAATCTCCTCTTGGCCTCACTGATATGATCCAAAGGATAGGACAGCAATACATTTGACACTAGTTTTAACTGGAGGAGGTGCCAGCAGGAGGCATTCAAGGCAGCATCCAACTTTTTAAGGGATTCCTCTCTGGATTTGTGTAGGGTTTACTCATCAGCGTTTAATTCTTCCAAAGATATCGCACAAGCCTGCGGAGGTTTAGGATCAGAGTTTTCCTTCTCCAAGATGGGCTAACTTCCCTCACTTCCCTCTACAGCACATGCAGAAACCACCTTCTTGACTGTTGGACTTACTATTGGTCTTGTCCACACAATCTGCTTGAGCCTGTCTTCACATGCAAGTGAAGTCCCTAACTCATTGAGGGTTTGAGACTCATTGGCTACCCTCACCTGGTTTAGCCAGCCAGTCGAAGCCATTCCTGGAGTGTGGCTGCTGTTGCATGCTGACACAGGTGAGAGCTGAGTTCAGGGTGGACACACTGTCCCTGAAGGAGCATGAACTTTTCAAAGGCCAGAGAATAGTGACTCCTGGTCTAGAGAGAAGGCCTTTGTGTAGAGGCCTTTCTTTACATGATCAGGCACCTTTAAACTCAGGGTTTTCAGACAAATGTAATGAACCCCCACACCCACAGCAATACATGGAGAACTTTCTAAAAGTGTTCTGATAAACTGATATAGAGGCAGAGTCTGCTGTTGCAATGTCACCACCCTAGACATGCATTCCCCGTAACTATTGTTGATGCCTAGAAAAGCTCTTAAATTGTTTTTCACAGGTTTATCCACTCAGGATAAAGCTACATGCATACTTATTTTTAAGTAAGCCTCTTTGGACTTAATGGGGCTTTGTTCTGTGTAAATATCCCTAAGACTTCGTCACAAGTTATTGTGTGTAAATTGTTGTATTTCCCTGCCATTTGAAGTGGATACTGTTCTAAGAAATGTCAGTCACATTGTGAGAAAATGTACTGGAGTTTCAAATTTAAAAGAAGGAGTAATATTTATGCAATAGTAGAAATGCAAATCTGCAGATCTGGATGCTGGCTTACGGAAACAGGCGTTCCTTTGTTTGAAAACAAGATGTAATTTATTTATTTTTTAAATAAGTTTTACCTAGCCACTATGCTACATCAGCTTTGAAAGTGTATAAGTTATAGATCAAGAAGTCTCACATTTGAATGTCACTAAGGTGCTCCTAGGCAAGCCTCAGTCCCCCATCCGTAATACAAAAATAATAGTACAGATCAACCGTACAAGATTACTGTAAAGAATGCAAGATTTTTTTCTCTTGTATATGGTGTCATTTGTATATCCATGTTTGTTTTTATTTAGGGTTTTTATGTGAAGGTGGTGAAATATTAAGTATAGAGAGACCTGGCTGCATTTCTTAAAAATTGCATTTTACAGGGCAAGTATTTTTTTAAAGCGTTCATCCTTCAAATAAAACAATACTGTCATCATCAAGGGGTTGCAAAGAACCTGTCTTTTCCATTGCACAACTGTATCGTTGATACCCAACTGTGCATCGTGAAGCGTCATAGTTGAGAGAGGGAGTAAGCATGTTAATGGTGAAGGTTTAGGCAGTTTTTTTTTGTCTGTGCTAATTTTTCTGTTTGAACGAATTTGTGGTTTCAATGATGGTTTGATTTCCTCCACACGGTTGCCTGTGGGGCAAACAGCTGTTTTGTATTAGAAAAACAACATCCTTTGAATGAACTGAAATGTTGCCTGGAATTTTGAATAGGTGCTGTAATCACAAAGGGACTGGTTCCACCCCCTCCCTGTTGCTAACATGCCCTTTGGGATTGTGTGAAGCTGAACAGTAGAGAAGGGAGAGAGGGAAGGGTACAGGTCTGGGATCAGTTTACTCACAGTGCAATCCTAACCAAGTCTACTCAGAAGTAAGTATTTTTTAAGTTCAATGGGGTTTAAGGAATGAAGTGCCATGGAAAAGAAAGATGTGGTGAAGCCAAATGACAATGTTAGCTATGGCACTAACTCAGCTACAGCCCACACTTTTGGCCCTGTTGTATAAAAATGTCTACCTTTTAGGAATATCTTGTTCATTAATGTGCAACATCCAAATTTATTATTGTAGGCAGGGCTACTTATTGGATTGTTCCTTTAAGTATGTAGCACACATATGGTAAAAAACGCTCATAATTTTCTTTTCTTTTTGCGAAAGCACATTTAGCTTTTCAAAGGATCTTTTTAGGATAGAAATTGTTTTCTTCATGTCACTTATTGTTAATAACCACTAGGGGTCATTGTAGCTTGATTGTCATTCATAAATGCACAGTCTCTGTCAGAAGAATTCCTTTGTAATAGGACACTTGGGAATGGGTATAAGGAGGAATCTTATTATGAAAGGAATGGATGTTGATTATTTCGCTAGAGTTCAACATTCTTTTTTTGATGAAATTTACTGACTGTATTTGGATGGTAGCAGATCCAATAGGCAAAGGATGACTTAAAGCAGTGTGCAATGGTCTGTCGTTGATATTTCTTCTGAACTTGAATGTTTCAGAATTAAGTTTGCTTACTGGAATGTTAAGCAGAAGTAAATGTTTAAGTTTGTAACCAATACAGATATGTTTTATTTTAAAGCAAAAAAATATTATGTGACTTTTATAATCCTTGACCATCTATGGGGGTAAAAAGAAATGCCAGTAGACGGGAAAAGCAACTTGAGGGAAAGAAGGTGATTTAGAATGGGCAGGCTGGCATTGGAGAGAGCATTAATCACATACACACCCAGACTTCTCCTGTTCAAATGTCCTTGATCCTGGAGCTGCTTTTCTTAAAAATGCAGTACTATTGGTACCATCATAGGCACACATGCAGTTTACCCGCTTTTTAAATTGAACTTTTGATTCTGGTTTTTTTTTTGGGGGGGGGGGTCTTCTGAAAAATGTAGACCCAAGCATTAAAATACTGGCTCTTGAGCCAAAACATTCTGTTAGCTTTGACAAATGGAAGCCATCTATCCATTTTAGACTGGAATGATTATGAAAAAGGACTTTGGATAACTTAAAAGCTTCAAAATTCAAAGACCTGTAGAAAGTGATTAAGTGGTGGTGTGGGTGGAGAGAGTTTGCTTTCTCATATTCAACAATAAGCTTTGATTTGATAATGCCCCCCACCAAATTTGTAGGCTACTAATTCAAACCAGATATTGCAGGTCTTCATATGATGCAAGCAAAACAGAGATGGGTGGCATCTGTACAATATCAT
The DNA here is from genome assembly GCF_965153285.1 of Podarcis tiliguerta. Lineage (NCBI taxonomy): Eukaryota > Metazoa > Chordata > Lepidosauria > Squamata > Lacertidae > Podarcis > Podarcis tiliguerta. Next base: position 46,236,019 of record NC_139541.1, read on the forward strand.
TGCATACAATCCCCAATTGCCAGATGCTTAATTTAGTGTTCCTGTTTTCTTTTGGAAAATTAGGAACAGCTGAGACTGAGGTGTCTTTAGGATATATTATTTATTTAGACATATATACACTCTGAACGTACAATGGAGAGATTCACAGCATCAGCACTCCAAGAGGGTCTTGACTCTTCCATAGGCAAAGCCTTCGATCTAAACAGAAACCAACTATTGTTCTCTGCTTGTTGCTTCCCTCTGCTAAAACCGCTCACCTTCCCAGGGGGGCAGAGTTGCAAGCTGGCCACGAGCACTCCCCATGTACAGCCGGGGGGGCGTGGTGCATCATCGTGAGTCCCGGCTGCGTCACGCCCCACGGCCGACCAATCTGGTTGACCAGGGGGCATGGCTTACCTGTTTTAAACATCCATGCAGCCGGGGGCTCAGTCTCCTTTTCTCCTCCGACTCCAACCTCTAAGCTTATCTTCCAACTAGCTGTGAATTGAGGTGGGACACATCCCATTTGCTGTCTCAGACAGAGTCATTTGCTCCTTTGTTCTTCTTAATGGTCCATCACTCCACTGAGCCTAGGGCTTGCCAATCGGAAGGTCGGCGGTTCGAATCCTCGCAACGGGGTGAGCTCCCATTGCTTGGTCTCAGCAGCTCCTGCCAACCTAGCAGTTCAAAAGCACATCAAAGTGCAAGTAGATAAATAGGTACCACTCCGGTGGGAAGGTAAATGGCGTTTCCTTGTGCTGCTTTGGTTCGCCAGAAGCGGCTTAGTCATGCTGGCCACATGACCTGGAAAAACTTTCTGCAGACAAACGTTGGCTCCCTTGGCCAGTAAAGTGAGATGAGCGCAGCAACCCCAGAGTCGTTCGCAACTGGACTAAACTGTCAGGGGTCCTTTACCTTTTTTAATTTTGCTCTTAACATTAGTTAATTCCAAGGGATAAGTATTGTCTAGCACATAGCTCAATACACAAGTTTTAACACTCCAATCATTGATTAAATTCTTACATTTGCCTGATCTTGATATGATAGTGGTCTAGCATCCACAAACTCCTTACATTATTGTACAGGGTTGGGAAGCTTTTCAGCAGCATACTTTCATTGGGTCTCCTCCTACGTGTGGACTTGCCTTTCATGGGGGTGGGGAGAATGACCACCTTCTCAGTATCATTGCTGCCAGATGTTCTCTTGGCAGGAAGAGAGCGGGTTAGTAAAGAAGTGGTTGTAACTGCTGGTCATCATACACTTTAACGTCACTTTTGCTCACAGTCCCATGCTCTAAAAGTCCCCCAGGCTGGACAAACAGTATCCCTATACCAAATGATAATCACATATGCAAAAATGTGCATGTGCTAAATGTTTAGGGTTCAATATTACTGAGTTTAATAAATAAATGTCAGTTCATTCCCTAACAATAAGGAAACTAACAATGTCACAGCTAACATAAACCAAAGAAATGGACAGTCTCCCTCCCTCTCACATGCATGAATGTCCCTTCCCCTTTCAGAGACTCATGAAATGGAAGGAGACCACGAAACAATCAACAAAATTCCCACAATATTTTTTCTAGAGTGGGGAATATGGTAATGAGGTAGAAACTATAATCATAAAACGCAGACTCTGAGCCTTGAAGGAGGCAGTCTAGAGTAAGTAAGCCACTACCTATTTTGATGACCATTTCCAGGTACTGTCATCAGGAAGAAATGTATGCTTGCTATTGCATAATCAAGGTTTATGCCAGCATTGGTTCACTTTGGCATAAATTCAGTACCACCCATCTTGTAATTATTTGCCCTCTGACTTCAGCTTCTTGAATCTGGCTGTAAGAGAGCATCTATGGAACCAATAATATGTGAACCAAGAATATGATGTGCTTAGTATAAAGGCAGTGAGGCACTGATATTCTCTTATTAACTTGTCTGTGGGTACTGCTTATAGTTAAGAGCTATTTAACAATGGCTGAGGAATAATTGGAGAATAATTTAAATATGCTATAATTGTAGTAATGCCCTACCAGAAAATGGACTGAAAAGAATATTTGCATAGTCTTGAAATAATATTTCCCTTTTCTAGGACCTGTTTATTTATTGAAAAAAAGCTTATAATGTTTAGATGCCTACCAGTTGGGACAAAAGGATTCTGAAGTCATTATACCCTAACTGCTCAGATATCTTGGTATATTTCTTGTTATTCTACTTGAGTACCTCATTCAGACAGAGGTTGCCAATAAAGTTTATTGTAGGAGCTAAGTGTCAATATGTGTAGTACCCCCTGCCTAGGGTGCTTGTAATTAAAATGCCACAGATAGTCTGGGAGAAGCATGAAAATTTGATGGCAAATTGATTTCAGGTTCATCTTGAAATTTGTCCTCAGCTGGACTCGATACTGCTGGCAGACGTTGGATGGCTTTTGTCAAAAGGGTTTGCTAGAATGAGACAGAGATGCCTCGATCTGAATATTAAATACAACACAGCTTATGACAAAAATATATTATTTTGTTTAGTGCAAGAATCATCAGGTGTGTTATTTCTTATTTTATTATTTTAAACTCCAGTCTATCTACTTTTGAGGTTTATCTGCTGTACATATGTAAATGAGTTCTGGGAAAGTTAAGGGAGGAGGGAAACAAACTAAGTTTTCTAAGAGCCAGGCCTCTGATCCATAAATATATCTGAGATATACTAGATGTGCCTTTTTATTTATAAATGTGTGTGCGCGTTTGTGTGCAGATTTTTTTTTTTAAAGACAGAGGAGGCAAATTCACTTTTTTAAACAGGAACATCATTTTTATACCCTTAAAAGCTCCGCACATTAAATAAAATTGGAAAATTTATAGCTGCTTATAGATGCTTTCTGCCTATTAGGTTATGGTTTCTTGTAGGTTCCAAAGTCTTATCAGTTAACATGCCTTCTTATCAGAGATTTTACACGCAACACTGTAATGTACAGAACAGAATCATGTTTTCTTTCTCTCTCTGTGGGAGAAACATTTGTTTTTTGATATAGCGTGTATGAAAGCTTGGGCCAATTTTTGTTGTTGAAACTATAAGATCTTTATTTCTGTTTATTTTCTGATATTATGATATCATTCAAACAAACCTGAAAGTGACAAAAATGCTCATTTTTGGGAGGGGTAGTTACCTGATGTATACAAAAAAGGGGGGATCACTTCTGGAAGCGGATAATCAGTGGTGTCATGAACTTGCGACTTGCAACAAAACTATCTGATGTTGGCATGAACATAGTAATCCAACATATTGGCATGCAAAATAAATAAACACAGTAAATAAATGATCATTTTAAAATAAAAATGTAAAGATGCCTCAGTGCAAATTTGTGGACGTCTTCTAATGTGTGCATTCATTCATTGTACCTCCTGGTTGATATGCCAAGAGGTAACTGCTGTGTTTCCACCTAGACACATTTCAAAAATTAAGAATCATCAAGCAGCCTATCTGTATTTGTAACACAGTTATAAACAGGAAATACCATGGGGTCAATGTCACCAGAGTGAACTCTGTGCACAAATACATTTTTAGCTTGGTAGGAAGGGATTGCTCATAACAAAATATTGTGTTGTGATGAGCAGTGAGAAACTGATTGCTGAGTGACAATTTTATCAAGCCAAGTAGTTTTATTATTGTAGCTTGACGGATTTCTAAAGCGTTCAAGGACATTATTTCAGTGCCCAATCCACTATTTAAGGAAACACATTAGTTGACAAATTATTCCCCAACAAGTGAATTAGTGTCAAACCAAAAGTTTTTGACTTTTCTTTTGTTAGGAGGAAGAAATACCCCTCCTCCCCCGAAAAACACCCTAGGGACATTTGAGGGGATAAGCTCATCCAGTTGTTCATGGGCTGGGGTCTATTGTGGCGATGATAGTGGTTGTCATCAGCCTCTCTTTTTGCTATCACCAGGCAGCCATAGTGGAACATTTTTGACAAAGCACTATTTTAAAAAAAAGAAGAAGCAAAAAACCGTGCAGATATACCACAGTTCTGTGTCATTTTGGATTTTAAACTATTTTGTCAGTTCCTCAGCAGCATTGGGCTTAAAATAAAAGAATTTTGGGGCACGGGCAGCAATGACAATAATAAAAAAAATCAAGGATCGTAGGTGCCCATGTCAAACCCCCCCCCCAAAAAAAAACCCCCAGCAACAACCATCCCTGAAAATGTAGCAGTGAATTGGGGAATGTCAGAAAATTTGTTCAACCCTAATTAAAAATTATTGCATGATTTCTAGTGGTCACTGCATTTCCTCCCATTTTTACTCTGTTTCTTTGTTTTGTAATTTCTGTTTCGATTTTCTGTCTTACTAAACCACAGTTTCTCATTTATGTTGTTGTTTAGTCGTTTAGTCGTGTCCGACTCTTCGTGACCCCATGGACCAGAGCATGCCAGGCACTTCTGTCTTCCACTGCCTCCTGCAGTATAGTCAAACTCATGCTGGTAGCTTCGAGAACACCGTCCAACCATCTCGTCCTCTGTCGTCCCCTTCTCCTTGTGCCCTCCAACTTTCCCAACATCAGGGTCTTTTCCAGGGAGTCTTCTCTTCTCATGAGGTGGCCAAAGTAGTCTCAGCTTCAGGATCTGTCCTTCCAGTGAGCAATCAGGGCTGATTTCCTTAAGAATGGATTTATTCTCATTTATAAGTAGCACTAAAGCGCTACTGGATTTATTCTCATTTATAAGTAGCACTAAAGCGCAACTTTCTGTTCTCTATATCTTTGGAAACTGGTGTGCCTGGGCATTAGACTTGTTCTGAGGCTGATAAACTATGCTTTGTTTGCTGGATAAAATTGACATTACTAACCGAGGCTCATTAATTTCAATGGGTTTACTCTGAATAGAACTTCATTGGCTGCAGCTCCATGTTTAAACTGTTTATTTCCTTATTGTGCATTGTTACAAATGTTACCTCTCAATGCCAAGCAGTGGCAAGAGCCCTTGGGGTCCCAGGCATCCACACAAGATCTGTGGCCCTTTGGAGAATGGAAGACATGGCGGGGACTGTTGTGCTTTAATAAATATGGTTTATTCACCTATTTACACATTCAGCGCATGGAGGGAGTCCAGATCTTATGGCATAGTCATTCCAAGAGGCAGCAGTGTAAGCCGCCTGCAGCTAGCCTCTCCCGAGATGGATCTCAGCCCTTCTTCCTCCTTCTTCTTCCCAGAAACCCTTTTCCTATCGTCTCAAACATACACTCATCACCTTGGTAACATCAAGACCTTTTGTCATGTTAACCGGTTTGCTGTTCACCCAGGCAGCCAGGCTGGTTTGCATAAGCCAGTCCAGGAATTCCCTGTTGGGCACAACTCTGCAGTTTGTGCTTTAATCCATATCCCAATCAATCCAAATCCTAGCATTTAGTCATTCCTAGGGTTTAGGGGGATTCCCTGCCCCCAAGATCTTCAACACCATGCATTCTCTCTCTGTGTGAGTGTGTAATTATGGGAGTGTTGGGCTTGGAGTGTACATTCCCTGGAATGCCCACCCTCTGTGATTAAATACCCCCCTTTTTTTCTAAGACCACCAGTACTGGAGAAGTATGTGTAGCTGTATTTCAGTGTTTGAGGAACTTGTTTTGCTTTTGGGGGGTTTAAAAGTCACCAGGCCCACTTACTTTCTGGACTATGTCTTTGCAGTCATCCATAAAACAATGATTGTAAGATTGTAAAGCCAGTCTATCTAATCTTCTTGTAATACATGCTCTTTACTCCATATCCAATGTTGTTTCTGTGTTATACACTCCCCCTTTCTGTCCAAAGCTATTATATGACCTCCAGATCTCTTCTAGACTGTTAGAAAGACATCCACATTCAGATAGCATCACTCTGTTCCTGTTTTTGATTAATATTTCATCAACCATGAGAGGAAATGGTATTTATTCTGTAGCAAGATGAGATACCTCTTCTAGCTTTGCTTAAAGTGGAGGATATTGGAGAAGAGCTGTAAACGAAGCTAAGAGTAAAGCGAAGAATTTCAGAGATTAAAAAGAAAGTTTTATGTGATAAAGATCTGTCAGCAGAAAGGAAAGAGCAACTTGCTTTTACCTAAACCATGAATTGTAATGATGGCAATATTAATAAAGTAAAATATTCTAGCTGCTGTTAATCATTTAACTTCAGCATTTACTGAAATCACATGCTTTAAAAATGTTACAGGTTTTTAAGCGTAGGGATAGAACAGAAGAAACAAAATGTGACATATTTGTCTCAAATAAATTTGTCTGTGGGCTTGAGTCATTTGGTGAGTGACAATGACAGAGCCATTTCCTTTAGGAAATCTCGCAAGCCCCCTGTCTCTGCACCAGTGATGGGCAAGCATTTTCTCTATCAGGAGTTCTCTGTTGAGGGACACATGCTGGTGATGGGTGAGGCCAGTAGTGAGCAGGATGATCCCTCCCCCCATTATATAAAATAAAGGGGAAAGAGGGGCATCAGTTAGTCAAATATGAGCATGTTTTGGGAGGATCATCTGTACAGAATTGCTAAATTTAACATGGAAAGAGAATTCATTATGGGCCAGATTTAATGTAATCAGTGACCTCACAGAGAATGTATACGTATACTTTAAAGAGGCAAGTTCTATCTTCACCAAAAGGATTCTTCTCCCAGTAGTTGGCTTGTTAGTAGTGCTTTTTTGCTGTCAGAGAAACATGCAGAACCCTTAATCCCTGTCAGTTGAGGATGAAATTGTTTCAACCTCCTGTTCTTTTTCTCTAAGTGTATGTGCTGTAGTAGAGACCATAACCTATGGTGGCTTCTTCTCTCCCCCTGCCCCATAATTTAAGCCACAGCAAACAATACATTCCTTTGTGGATTTTATCAACACAAATTCTTCAAAATTAAATTAGAATTTTTTTTTTTTTTGTATCCTTCAGAGTTGTTTATTCTGAACTCCGTAAAATGGAGAAATTAGTCCTCCTTTCAGAATATGTTAGTACTCTTCATTTCAGGTTAACTTAGAGTACAGTATTGACATGCATTGTTTCCTTTGGAATTTGCATGCTGTGTGGCGCCAGCTGGCAGGAATTAAAAGCTGCTATTCTCTAATAGAAAATAATGGCAAGTAGAAATGACATATCCCATAACCCTAATTATTCTGAGAGAGCTTGGATGATGTGCTTATTGCAAGAGTAGAATCCTGCAGTGGTGTATGCTAAATTACCCATATTTCTGGTTTTACAGATGAAAAAGACAAGCAGAAAGAGAG
>NC_139541.1:46243438-46273438 GCF_965153285.1 Podarcis tiliguerta
CGTTTCCTAAGAGTGTGCAACAGTTACATGTTTCTCTTGCCAAGACCATAGGTTTACATGTATATTTTAATAATACTTTTGTTTCTCTTTGCATTCCAAACAGCAAAAACAGCGGATGAGTGTAGACATAGTTTGCCCACCAGTGCTATGACTGCAGTTTGGTAATGAAGATGAAATGATTGTAATGATGACCTTTCTGTGCCTTTGTCTGTACAATGCCCTTCTCTTTAACTGAACACCTTTCAAATGAACACATTCTGAACTCTTGAACTGCTCATTCTGTTCACTGAGCGTATTGCTCAATCTGCACTTTATCATGATGTGTCTCCAAAGACTCTGTTTCCTTACATTTGATGTCTAGATGAGATTTTTTTCAGAATCCTTCAGTAGTCAGAAATTGGGCTGTTAAGGGACCACATTAATCTGTGCTATGAAATCCTAAATTAGGGACTCTTTGTAAATAGTTTTCAAACCATTAAATAGACCTTAACATATATACTGCACAACTCAAGTCTTATTTGTCCATCCTCTTTGGATAAAGTACTTCACAATTTCTATTTGCCACATATTATGCTCCCTTCTGGTTATTTAGAATGTCCAGACAGGTGTCTATATTGAAAGGTTCAACAGAAGCATAAAAAATTATAGAATATTTATGCGTCTCTCATCATATTTGAACAGGCATTGGGAAAAGTTGCTTATGGCTGGGAATACTTCTCCCAGCTTGATTCAGAATTACCTCTGCTGAAAAGAACTCATTTGGTTTTGATCGTATTTCTGTGGTTAAGCACTTGCCTTGCATGAAAAAGGTTTCAGGTTCAATCCCTGGGATCTCATCTCCAACTATGGTTGGGGAAGGACTCCTGCCTGAAGTCTTTGAAAGTCTAGCAGTGTCAACACAACTGAACTAGATGGACCAATGATCTGATTCAGTATAGGGAAGCTTCCTAAGCTCCACTATTATTAATTGGCTTGTTTTAAGCTTGGCTCCTTTGCCAACCACAGCTGCAGTTGGACTCCGAATGATGGGAACACAAGAACACAGCAATGCTTAGAGACCTTGCAGCTCAGTTACAGTTCTCCCTCTTCCTGCTTCTATTGTCCCCAAAATGAGTCTGGTGGTTGATAAGAACACAGTGGTACCTCTAGTTGCAAACGGGATCCGTTCCGGAGGCCCATTCGCAACATGAAAAGAACGCAACCCATGTCTGTGTGTCTGCGCACGTGCCGGTTGCGATTTGCCGCTTCTGTGGACGTGCGAGCGGCGAAACCCGGAAGTAACCCTTCCTGAAAGAATGTAACAGGAAGTGGATGTAACATGAGGTATGACTGTAGTTTCTGTGCAGATTTTGTTAGGCCCTGAAAGAGATGTGGAACATTTTTGGCCCAGTATGATGAATCTGTTCAGAACTCTGTTCTGGATCTGTTCAGAACTCAGTGGGTCAGCTTTGGCAGGTACATGAGATGACCTGCCTGTTAATCACCAAATGTCTTTCTGTTTGACAGGTGGGTTGTCCCAACTAGCCAAACATCATTGCTTGGTACTTCCCCAGCACCTGACTGAAAGCAATAACTATTCTTATTGGTATCATTGCTGCTACATTGCTGCCATGTTAGTTTCAGCATGAAACTGAAGGGATGGATATTGTAGAAGTGGAGGGCTGCTTAATCCTGAGTGTTGGCAGAGTTTGGGCTTGGCTTGTAATTATCCCAGAAGCTCCTAACTATGGAAATTTCTTCTTAGAACGGTCTGATTCTGAACATTATTTAATCACTACAAATTATTGAATTAGTGATTTAGGGCTGTGTTTCCAAACCTTTCTGGAAAAATCCAGGTTTTTAATTGTCCAAAGCAATGCTGACTGGGATAGGTCCTCTTCACCATCATCAGTCTTTTCATCTGCATACCTTTTCTCCACCTCTTCCTTCTTTTCCCCCAACTTACTATGTTGTGAGAACAGGGAGACAAAAATGAAAGAAGCTGAAAAGACTGGGCAATACCTCTCTTATGATTCTGATTTTCTTGAATTAAGGCTTTTGAGTAGCACAAACAAATCTCAGTCTCTTTCCATTATCTGTTGCTTTTAAACAGAGGTGAGGGGAATCATTCCGTCTTTTCAAGAGTCATACTTGAGCTTCCCCTCTCCCTCCGTTCTTCATTTCAGATCACACAAAGTTTCAATTTTTGCTTGTTAATATCAATATTACTCCAACGTCCCTTCCTCACTTGTAAATATATTTTGGTCTTGTATTCCAGAGAGAGTTGTCAAATCATAAATATATAAAAGAAACTTAGAATAAACAAACCATGGTCTTCCCTCTCCCCAACCAAATCTCATGCTGAATAAAAACTTATCTCAATTCAAATCTTTGATCCATGTAGCTTATATGCAGTATGTTGCTGCAACCCTCATGCACCCTCATGCACTGGTACTTTAATGTCAACTGAAAATTAAATTAAATGGAGAACTTCTGCTTCTTAATGGCAGTGTAGGAGGGTTTTCACCAGGCGAAGCACTTTTGTACTCAGCGCCCCCCTGCCTCCCACATTCCATGCCAGAGGGGGAGCCAGGTACCAAGACGAACTGTGAGTGAAGCCAATTTTCCCCGACCATGGGGGGAATTTGCAAGGATGATTTACTCTCTGTCATCCTTGTTTTTCATTTGCCAATGATTCCCCGCTGTTGTGGGGAATGCTTCCATTAAGACAGTCAGAATCTTGGGGGCTGCTTCCATTAAGACAGGCACCAGAAGCCTAAAATGAAAAATTTAAAGTAAAAGTTTGTTATTGTCAACCCAAGATTCTTCTTATATGTTAGACTTCTTCCTTAATGAACAGGCTCAGAGTTTTATGTTCTTTTCATCATATTTAATACACCTTTATTGTTCCTAGTGTTGGACTGTTGCAGAACTACACATATGTGCTATGTAAATGTATTGTTAGACATTTATACTGAACTGCATAGCAATATCACTGGGACATAGAGCAGACAATCCATTATCCAGCAAATACACCTTTGCTTGCATTGGGTGGGCGTGCTGGGGAGACTCTGTGACTGTAGCTATTTCAGGTTCAGAAGCCATTTAGAGCTCAGGTGACAGGAGATTGGAAATTACTTTGAAGGCCTGTTTAAAAGACAGTTTGCATTGTTGCATTTAACTCTTTATATACAGTTTGACTTTCAGGGGACACTTTTCATAACTCCTCTTCCTTTGATGTGGTGCTATGAGTATCTCTGCCAGTAGTCAAATAGGTTATACAGTGTGTGGAACATTTATCGGAAGGAAATTCTGTGAGATCAGATTGTATATCATGCCAATAACTCTATCTGATTTTCAAATGTATAAAGTTTCTCAGCATTGCAATTTAATCTTTTCCTCAAGAGGGTAGAGGTTAAAGTATAATATGTATATGTGTTGATATATTCGATGGAGATAAAGAACAATCTCTGGACCCAGACCTGTAAATAACTTTACATTATTTTTAATGTGTGTAAGTGAAAGAAGCAGCTGGCAAGTCAATCCCCATCACTTCCCGATGATAAAGCTCTGTGCAAATGCTACCTTTGTTTAAAGCCATATTAATTTAGCTTCAGTCACACAGAAAGGTAATAGTTTTCTAGGATTTAGACTAACAACTTCCCACTGTAAAGCATAATGTGATTTATAGGCTCCATCTGCCTCCATAAAGGAACTCCTCCCCCCATCTCAGCATCTGCATCTTATTTTGCACCTGAATCATAATGAGTAAGAATTCTGAGATGAGTTTACATTCAGTAGTGCTGTTCTATTTATACGTCAATGCTGTTTATTATAACATAAATCCACATCCAATATTTACTGTTAGCCATGCAAGAAAATTAACTTTCCTGTGTGCATTTGTGTACAGTAATGCACAATCTGAAAAGCGACTGGTAGGCCCTACTAATGTGTGGCAACATCCTTCACCTGTTGGTAGTGTGTGATTTACCATGATTTCACTTTGCTAAATGTGAGCACATGTGTGCTTTTCTTATGCCAACATGGTAGCATTTGTATACCCTTTCTGATTTTATAATGTTGTCTGCTGATACCAAGCAGAACTGCTTGCAAAGTATACTCATCTAAGTTACTTTGTAAGTTCATTAACTATCTGATCTTGCAAGCTGAATTTTGGCACTTTTTTGTTTATATTAAAGCAGGGGTAGCAACAAGGTGTCCTCCAGAAGTTGTGGATTGCAACTCCCATAAGCCATAGCTAGCATAGGCAATGGCCAGGGGAGATGGAAATTGTAGTCCAAAACATCTGGAGGGCACCATGTTGGCTATCCCTGTATAAAAGCATTAAAATATAAGTACGCAAAATTAAAAGTTATATGAAAAGATGTATAAATAAAAACAAAACAAGAGTATGTTTAAAGATAATATTTACAGACATACGGATTTACATTATGCTGAAACTTAATATTCCAGTAATTAATAAACAGTACCCAGTCCTTTTTTTATTTTTAGGACTTGAGAAAGCCTGAGCTGCAAATTAGAGCAAAATTCTTTAAGATACTTCTGTTGCATTGCAAATATATCTTACTCTGCTTTGAGAAGACAGGAAGGCCAGAAGTTGATGCCAAAATCTACACCATTTGAAATTTTGAAGGTTGTTAGAGAAATCACCAGTGCATCTTAATTCCATTGATTTCAATTAGTCTACTCTGAACTAGCATTAGATATCACACCTAATGTTTAGTTAAATGGGTAATCTGATTTTCAATTCAGCTGTCTAGTTATTAGAATTACATTAACTTTTTTGGGGGGGAGCTGTTTATCCAATTTTGCTGCTGCCTGCATGCTGGTGTATCTAAGGCCAAATATAAAGATTTGCAAGAGCCAAAGAAGAAAGACAGTAAGCACTAAATGCAATGGATACTAGTTCATATGAGAAACATCTGACACAAAAGAGAAAGGTCTTACATGTTATCCTAGAGTCCTGAAATGTTGATCAGCTATTTTAGGGAGAAAGTGTTGAGTGTAACATTGTGTAATGACAAATACTCTTCAGTAGTGTAAAGATATCAGGAGAAGCTTTATGGTATTTGAATCAGGAACCTTTGATTCTCTGTGTGCTACCTTGTGTAAAAAGGCCATTGCATTGTTGATTGCGTTATCTCCCTATGCAAGCAAATACTCTCATGCCCAAGGCTGGACCTGCCCACCCAGGCAGGCCATTTGACCTTAAAATCCCAAAATTTAAAATTCCCAAACAGCTTGACCCTCACATAATGGAACATAGTTGCTCATACAAAATAGATTTGAACAGCAAGGGGATGAATAGTGAGCAGGCGTTTCATGTTTGTAGAATGTTGTTCTCCTGGCAAACTCAAAGCTCAAACATCTTATAGAAGGAAAAGTTTTATTATTTGGGCTAGATTTTTGTGGCTGAGACTACACAGATGATCGGATGTGTTAGGAGGTTTTTAGTAGCTCTAGGAGTTCTATATTGTCCATTTTTAAAAAATGGCTATATTAACCTATATTGTAAGTTATAGTGATAAGTCTTTAGAATAAAACACACTAGAAATTAAACCATTTGAAATTTGTTAATAGACTGTCTTTTGTGAATCCCTGGGTTTATTTTCTAAACAAAATCTATACAGGTATGATGTACCCCCTCCTCTCTTTGCTTCCAAATGACACAAGAGAGAAAACACTGGCTGTTGAAGACTCTTTTCAGTATGCGCTTATTACCATATTTGCAATATATGGCTTCAGTTCCCTCCTGTAACTACTCACTATGGGCTGTTTTCTCTTTGGAATTACACTCTTGCTTATGAAGGACAGCAAGCTGGGCTACTTGGGGTTTGTTTTGTTTTGTTTTTCAAGAAGTAACTGTAACCCAGCGCCGTGAACCAGAGGTCCAACCTAACCATGGCTATTAATCATGACCGTCCATTATTTACGGAGGATTCATTCATTGTTCCATAAAGGTATCTAGAGGGTCAATTAGAGACAACAGACAGGATTTTTCAAAGACACAAGAGGGTCAATTAAGCCCTCCTTGTAATTTTCTGCTTTAACAGCAAATGCCAGCCTATCGTGCAACAGATATAGTGAAGTTTAGAAATAAACAGGATGCTTTTTTTCTGTTTGGGAAGAAAAAGGGGGGGGCAAGATGTCAGTTTGCTAGTAACATATGGTTCACTGTCAAGCCATGGCCAAAGCAAAAAGAGATTTTTTATCACTGCAACTGGCAAAGTGCAAAGTTCCTTTTAGGGTCAGTGTACCTTGGGTGATGAGGGAATTTCTAAGAAGGAACATTCTGATTCCACTTCATAGGCACATCATTTGTCTCTGGATTCTTCTTGCCTGTGGTGGCACTTCTCTACACGACCAGACTAGAGTTGCAATACCCCAAGCACTTCTGTTGTACAACCTCCATTTATTTTAATCTCGACCACTGAAATGAATGAAGTGCTTAGTAAGGTTTCTTGTTTTTATTCCAATCTGATTAGAAAGAATAGATATTGCTACAGATAGCACAATCAAGAATCCTACACGAAGTATTTGGCAAAGGCACAGAGAGAGGTAGGTACAGGAGAACTAAATGGTTAGCAGCTCTTAACAAAATTTAAAAGACTACCACAAGAATACATATTTACATAATTTCCATTCAAGTGATGGAATCCTGGCTCCAGATTAAACCTAATGACATAAATGGAGTTACTTTGGAGTTAGAAAATGTTGAGAATTGAAAAATATTCAGGTGACATAGAAGCATAGAAAGCTGCCTAATACTAGCTCACTCCACATGTTCGGTATTGTTTACACTGACTGGCAGTGGCTCTCCAGGGTTTCATGCTACCATCCCTACCTGGAGAAGCTGAGGGCTGAACCTTGGACCTTCTGCATGCAGAACCTTGGACCTACTTAGCCACAGCCCTTGCTGAATACCTAAGAGTTGCATTCTTCAATAGTTAAACAACATCTCTTAATACCTGCCCTGGTATTAAGATCCTCATCAAAGGCTCTTCTGAGAGTCATTGCATGCTGGGATAGGGCCTTTTCTGTGGTGGTGCCACTCCTTTGGAACTTGCTTTCCAGGGCAGCTCAACTGGTCCTTTATCCCTGTGGCTCCCAAGTGAAGATGTTTGTTCGCTCAGTCAGTTATCAAGCTCACATCAGAGAGCATGCAGACTATTGAACAACCAGAAGGTCTTATTTGGATTCAGTTCCCCTTTTACATGAGGTGTAAAAGAGCCTTTGTGTGTGCATATCCAGCCAATTATTATGTGCTTTTTCTGGGCACTAACAAGAAGAAGAGAATGACAGAGGACGAGATGGTTGGACAGTGTTCTTGAAGCTACAAACATGAGTCTGACCAAACCGCGGGAGCAGTGGAAGACAGGAGTGCCTGGCATGCTCTGGTCCATGGGGTCACGAAGAGTCGGACACGACTAAACGACTGTTGTTGTTGTTTAGTCGTTTAGTCTTGTGCCCTCCATCTTTCCCAACATCAGGGTCTTTTCCAGGGAGTCCTCTCTTCTCATGAGGTGGCCAAAGTATTGGAGCCTCAACTTCACGATCTGTCCTTCCAGTGAGCACTCAGGGCTGATTTGCTTAAGAATGGATACATTTGATCTTCTTGCAGTCCATGGGACTCTCAAGAGTTTCCTCCAGCACCATAATTCAAAAGCATCAATTCTTCGGCGATCAGCCTTCTTGATGGTCCAGCTCTCACTTCCATACATCACTACTGGGAAAACCATGGCTTTAACTATACGGACCTTTGTTGGCAAGGTGATGTCTCTGCTTTTTAAGATGCTGTCTAGGTTTGCCATCGCCTTTCTCCCAAGGAGCAGGCGTCTTTTAATTTCGTGACTGAAACAACAACAAAGATAGACAGCTATTTAAACTGGCAGTTTGCCTATAATTTGCAGTTTCATTGTTTACATGTAAATTTGTCATGTCACTATCTCTGTTTTTGTTACCACTTAAAAAAAGAATAAAGTATTATATTAAAAAACAGGCCATGGAGGAAATATGTCAAACTTAACCTCTTAAAAGTAAGGCTAAGCATCTTTTTCCTTCAAAAGCTGTATTCTGTTGGAATCTGCAACATAACTTCCTCAGAGTTCTGAAATTTCCCATTGTACTCAAGCTGTTTTCTTTTCACTGTTTAATTGTTCATATAGTATAACACACTGTGCAAAGGTTTCTTTTCCCTTCAGCTTGAAAAAATGTTTTCGATTGAACAGTGCCTCTGCTTTTGTCATGTTTCATTTACAAAACACTTAAGTGGTAAGCAATCTTTATTGTTTATCTTTTCCCTGTCCCCTTTTAAAAATTAAAAACGGAAGCTTTGCATTTCTGATGATTCCTCAATGTCTCTTGCGCGAGCAATTCTCAGAGTAAGCATCAGTGGTTTGATCCTTATTGTCCTCTGAAGCCCCTTATTCTCCGTAGTCTTTTAGCAGAAAGTTCTAACTAATGACTTAGGGCCACACTCTGCTCTCAGATGCTGGCTTGCAACTTGCCTAGATTCCTAGGAGAGTTGTTTGTGCATCCTGGAGAACAGAATTTGGCTCCTAGTGTGTGAAATTATAGCAGAAATGGACAGAAAAGCCTCTAGCACATTCATCTTACTGACCTCAAGCATAAAGTGGGGGTGGGGTGGGGTGGGGGTGGGGAGGATATTAATCCGGCCTCTATGTTTTCACATTATTTTTAGCTTTCTGTTTCAAGGGAGAATATATGTGGCAGGGAATTCTAGTTTTGCCATGTTTTGTGTCTTTACTTTTAAAGAGTACTATTACTTAAATTTTGTGATGACGCTTCAGTAATATCAAATACATACTATTAATCATCTTGAGGGCAGCAAGTTTGAGAAAGCTATTAGAAATGATACCACTTACATAGGCAGCTGCCTTATACCAGGTCAAAATATTTGTCCATCTTGTTTAATATTGTCCACTCTGATGTGATAGTGGCTGTTCTGTTGTTGTTGTTGTTGTTGCATTTATATCCCACTTTTCTTCCAATTAGCTGAGGGCGCTCTTCATATTATCCTCCATATTATCCTTGTAACAACCCAATGGGACAGATTAGTTAAGAACTGGTGGCTGTTCCCAAAACACCCAGTGAGCTTTATAACCAAGTGGGAATTTAAACCTAGTGTCCCAGGTCTAGTCCAACACCTAACTTCTACCTGCCATGATACTTATCTGAAAGAAACACCATCCCTGTTTTTGTTTTTCCTTTTGAAGATGCCCTGTTAAAATTTTGTTCATTTGAGCTTCTACAGGTTTAAGGTTTAGCTCCTCTGCTACAAGTGTTTTTTAGCAGTTAATGGTTGGGGCAGTAGATACAGGTTGTCTGTAGTGCATATTACTGTTGTAATTATTATTATTATTATTATTATTATTATTATTATTATTATTATTATTATTATATTTGCATTTAATATTTACTTTTTAACTGAAAGGTAATTCATATCAAATTATCAAAAAGTAATGCAGAAATTAAAACCAACATAAAACTATACATGCACATGAACAGTAAGACACCACACAATATAGAGCCTCTTATTACACACATTGCAACCACTGTGGTATGTTTTGAAATGCTTACATTATAGAACTATACTTTTCACACTGCAATTTAACAGGCTCAGCATCCTACATGGAACTGGTGATGTGTACTGTTACAATGCATATTGCTCATGGATATGTGAAAGGCTGAATATAGCAAATGTGTATTTGTGTGCACTCAAGACAGTGATCCTTTTTATAAAAATAGGGTTTGCAAGTATGTTCTGATTTCTATCTATAAAATGTTAAATGGTATGAAATTAAAATTTATGGCCATTTTGTTCCTTAGTATGTAAACCACAGAGATGAGCAGTGTTCATGAAGTGGTGTGTAAGCTTTTGAGGCCCACAAAACTCTGAATCAGTCTATGTGTAAAAAAGAAGACTATAAGAAACTGCCTTATGCCTGGTGAGACAATTTAGTTCAATATCGTCTACTCTGATGTCTACTCTGAATGGCAGGAGCTCCGGGAATTGTGTCTAAAGCCAAAATTGTGCGTACTCAAAATCCATTTGAATCAATGGTGTGTGGGATTGTCAGTCATTTTCTCTAAAAATTTCACCCTTTCCACCCCTTTTTAGCCACGTGCATAGAGCTAAATGCACACGAGTTAAATGTGCTTAAATTGTGAGCTTACTTGAAGGTGCCTTAGACATCTTGCTTGCAAAGCATGTCCTCTGCATTTAAGCTACCAAAAATATATACAGTGATGTTTCTAGAAGATAGAACGGTGTAAAATTACAGTCATACCTTGGAAGCTGAACAGAATCCATTCAACTTCCAAAACGTTTGGAAACCAAAGCATGGCTTCTGATTGGCTGCAGGAACAAATTACTAACAGGAGGAAGTATGAACACTCTACAAGTAAATCAGGATAAATACAAGACCAATGCTCATTGCTCCTAAAGACTGGATATAACCTAATCACTACATAAGCTTTTGCAAGCAAATAAGGGTGAATGATTGCTAGCTAGCTAGCTGAATGAATTAATGAATGAATGGATTTTGGAGACCCAAAATTTTGGAATGGAATGATAGTAACATTGATTTGTTATTATTTTTAATGGATATTTTGTATCTGATTACTAATTTGGGGGTTCCTGATTTTAGCACATGTGGTTGCAGCATCGGTGTCAGTCACCAACTGTAGGGCTGCCATACGTCCTGATTTTCCAGGACACATCCTGGAATTCCAAAAATGGCGTCCTTGATTATTTTTTGGAATTGGGGAAATGTCCTGGAAAACTGGCAGCAGGGTTTAAATCATGTTTTAAAAAGCTCCGCCCAAAACTCAATAACTTTGGGGGTTGTCTTAAAAAGGCTAAACAATTTTTGGTGGTTTCTTAAAAAAAACAACACACCTCAACAATTTTGGGGTCAACAACTTTCAGGGTGTCCTGGTTTTTACTTTTTGAAATATGGCAACCCTAACCAACTGGTTCTTCACCAATTGAAAAAAAAAGTTTTTTATTCTGCTTATATCCCATCCTTACTCCCAAAGGCGCTCTCTCTCTATCGGAAATTATTGGACATGACTAACTTTAGTTCATTCATTTTAGTTGGGTATAGCACACTGTATTGGTTTTTTTTCTTAAGCACTGTATCCTCCTTTGGGATTGTCTCTTTCGATGAAGAGTGGATAACAAATATTTCAAATAAAAAAATAAAAATCTTTCTAAATAGACATACACTGACCACATTATTTCTGAAAGCATTTGGGTAATCAGTGTGATTACCTGGGGAAAGAAATTGTAATTTTAAATTCAGAAGTATAATTTTATAAATCACTTTGGCAATGCTTGTCTTAACTCTGTTTCACGTAGTATAGGGAATAACTGTCCTTATTATGCTTTGGCTTGGGTATTAGGATCTTTAACCTGCACCTAAAGCTGAGCAAATAATCCACAATGAATTATTTATTGTACATAATGAAGCTCCTGTACATCTGCTGAGATCCAGGCACAATGGTGGCTTCCTTATGTATTCATTATTCAGATATACTGCATAATTTTTGTATAGCGCTATTGATCTCAAATACTGGAAGAATTGTGTTGCACCTCTTTATATTGAATTTGAAAAGTTTCATACTGGGTGGGGGAAAAATGCATGTGTTCTCTGATAGTAGACATGCTGGCTTGGCCCCAGGACCATGGGTGTCTGGGGCTGTACATACCGTGTGGGTCTGACATCACATGCGTATGTCATCAGGCATGCTGATGTTGGATGCACACACTGGTGGGTGTGCTGATGTCAGGTGTGCACACTCCTGGCGCAAACATTTGTGGGTGCCCGGCCCCTTCGCCGGGAATGTTCTGAGGGCTGGAGCACCCAGCCCCCCCCCCACCCAGTGCCTAGGTCTGAAAGGATAATTGGCCCTCAATGGGAGCACAACATCCATCACCAATAAAATTCTCAGTTTCAGGATGGGTCCTTTTAAAAGATAGGATTAATTTAAGAAGCCAGTGAGTGGCCCCAGATGCATAGAAGTTGATCCAAATTGGGAACAGCAGAGAGGATCCATCAATCACTGTTCCTGCTACATGAGCATAGGTGAACTGGGCTTCCTCCAAATTTTGCCATAAGGTTGTAATTTCTTTCATTTTAGGCCACACTTCCTCAAGCATTTCCAGATAAAAAAATATTACTGACTGTCTAAGTTGTGAAGCTGAAGCTTTTTGTGGCATAGAGAGATTCATCAGCTCATCTTCTATCTAAGAAATACAAAGTAACAAAATATCCCCTCCTCTCCCCCCCCCCCCCTTTGGTCTCGGTGTATAAAGGGAAAATGCACTTTCCTACATTAAATCCTACATATGGTAGCATGTACTCAAAAAGGTTATTAATCTTTGCCTTATTTTCATACATCACTGTACATTAGAATATGCTGTAATACTTTGGGGACAGAGCAATTCTAAACTGTTTGTATATTTCTAGAGTGCCTATTAATGCTCATGGCCAGATGGTTATATAATAAGACACTTGAAGTGATCATCAAACCACACTTCTAAAGAACACAAAAATCACATAATAAAAGCTTAGGAAATTGTTTGGCTTCTTAAGAACAGCTCCCATATAATAAAGTGTTACTTGGTAACCTTATTTGATTGCCATTCTATCTCCTCTAGTGCCTGCATTTAACACCTTCCTTGTTACCTTACAGTATCCAAACTCATACATAGAATAGCAATTTGTTACATGTTGGATATGCTACTGTGTTGTCTGCTGTCTTCAAAACATTTTATGTACTGAAATACCATTGAAGTAAGTGAAACCAACTGGTGAGGGTAAGAAATTGGAAGGTGGGGATCTGTAATTCTGCAGTTTGTTCTTATTTTTATTTTTAAATCCCTGAGGTAAATGCCACTGTATTAAATATTGCAATAAAATTTGTCCCAGACCTGGCATTCTGCTTGTGTTAAGAAGTTTTAAAGGCCATCTGTGGGCAGGACAAAAAATCACTGGTATTGTCATCATTTACATCTGAAGGCTTCTTCTTTCTTGGCTAAGTAGGTAAACAGATGAATGACACCAGCACAGCTGTCAGAGAGATGATCCTGTGTGCAGTATTTTGAATGATGAGACTTCCAAATCTTGTTTACAACTTGTAACTTGGGTAGAAATATATTTATGAGAGTTAAATTACTGTTTTTGTGCCATTATTTTTGACAGCCCATGCTCATATTCTGCTTTCATTCTTAGACAGCCAAACTACATAGGTGGAATCAGTTGTAATCTGTGTTTTCATGGGGCTTCTGAAGGGCCATCCTGAACATCATGATTGAGCCTCAAAGCAGCATCACTGACCAGACCCAGTGGCGGAGCTTCATGCTCCAGCACCGGGGGGGCGGAGAGCAGACGGGGGCGGGGCTGGTGCACGTCCTGGGGGTGTGGCGCCCAGCACAGGTGGGGGGGAGCTGCGATGGCACCCCACCGGTATTGCACTGCCGGGGGCAGTGTGCTCCGCCCGTACTCCTCTTCCTCCACCAGTGACCAGACCCAGACCTGCTTTGCAACAAGTGGCTACATCATGTGCCCTCAGACTATGTCCTAGAATATGGCATCATTTACAACCAAAGAGAAGTCTCTTGAGATGGGGAACCTGTGGACCTCCAGGTGTTGTTGAAATCAAAGGTCCATCAGCCCCAGCTAGCACTCCTATTGGCCAGGGAAGATGGAAGCTGTAGTTCAACAAAACCTGGAAGGTGACAGATTCCCTATCCCTGACCTAGGGGGTTTTCAGTTGTTTGACAGGAACAGGAAAGTCTTTCCCTACTTTCCTGTGTTCAAGAATATACAAATAGTGCTCTCTTCCAGCATTGTTCATGTGAAAGGGGCTGCAGGACTGTTTGTTTAGCAATGCACCAGAGTTGTATGCGTTCTTCTACTCCCACTGTTTCTATCACCATGTTGGGCATAACTTTTGAAGCACAAAGCTTGTCCTAAATCTGGAGACTCCATGCATAATATAGAACCTCAGACAGTCATAATTTTTTTAATCAAAAATGGAACCTTTACATGTAGATCAGGCTCTCCACCTCACAATCATGTCCATGAAGTCCCTTTGACAGTTGCTCTCTTCATGCAGTTGATATCTTAAGAAGGCTTGATGAGTGTCTTTTCAGACATTTAGCTGAACACATGTAGGCTGGGGACCAGAACCAGTTCCCACAATGCTGCATCCATGAATGTTCATTATTTGTGCTACAAATATCTCAAAATAGATAAAGTGTGCTTTGGGTAATTTAGATTTTTCAGCCACAGTCTGAATAATGGGTATTCTTCTATATTGGATTAAAGAGAATGAGACTCACTTGTGATTATATACTGCCAATTTCTTTTGTAAGTAGAATGACTATAAAATGAAGCAATTTCAATAAAACTTTTTTTTTTTGGCCAGATTTTGAGAATTGACACATAAAAAGGATTTGTTCTCCAAACTGCCTTTGATTAATTATAGCTATAGACTAGCTATTACAATTTTGATTAAACTTCCAGTGAGCAGGAAAATTAGCACTTCCTGCAATATCTATATTATTTCATTAGTGTGAGCTTCCTTTTTAAAAAGCACAGCTCCCCCTCCCTTCTGCTTCTTTGAGCATCTTCAAAACTACAGAGAGAGAGAGAGAGAGAGAGAGTTGTATGAACGCTTGGCTAAAAGGACATTGCTGGTTTACAAAGCCATCATCAAGATATTCATGCCATTGGTAATATTTTTGTTCTTATCTGAAGATTCATATTAGAGGAGTGCTTTGATGATGTTGCTCTTTACTGTGTTTGCCCACTTTATGCAGAAGAGATGCATAATAAGCAGCTTTTTCATTAAGGATTCTCCGTATAAAACTCAGAGAGGTTTGCTTCTCAGAATACAGTTCAGTGACATTTGATATTTTCTGGAAAATGCTGTGTTGGAATGAGTGAGTTGTCCGATAAATTGCACTGCAATGCTCTGAGGAAGGTTCTCCAGTTTATGGGACAGCTGAGTGCCAATCACATCTACCACTCCGTTTGACAGGGTGTCTTTTCAGATGTGGGATAAATTTGCAGGATTAATCCCCTATGTTGTACAGTTTAATGTGAGTAGCATTTTTCAGCTGTCCAACCTCATTAGGGTCTACTCATATTTCGTATAAGAGTGTGAATTCTTATTTGTTCAGCATAGTACCCTTCAAATGTTTTGGACCTCAAGTTCAATCAGTGCCTGCTGGCACACTTGTGTGAGCTGAGGCTGCTAGGCCTGGAAGTTGTTGTGGGCAATTGGAGTAAAACCACTGTGTAAGTACGGCATGTATCCCAATAGTGTGCAGGTTTCATACAGTTAAAAACTGGTTGTGATTTGAATCTACACTGGCATTTCCCATCAGCTTGCCTGGCAAATCCATCAATTTTGCAGATTTGCTGTATGGTCAGATTGTTCATATGGTGATTTCTTCATAGAGAAAGTCACCCTTGGTGCACATACTCCCAATGGCCAGTCTGCCACATACATATTCAGCATGAGGTGGTGGGAAATATTGGGCCAGAATGAAATAATTCACATATGTTAGTTGTACTTAAATGTACACACAAAGAGAACATGTAAGAAGATGTGCTATCCAGGATGTAACTGCTGTTGGGCAACTCCAGGTCCCCTCCTGATGCTTCTCCTTATGGTTCTTTAACTTTAAACTGGTGTTGTACTGGATAACCCTTCAAATAGATGACTCCTGTAGATAAAAGATTGTCATCTGGCAGCCCTTCAAAGAGAGGTCTGTACCTAGTGCTAGTTCCACCATTGAAGTACCATGAGTGAAGGTCCTCTTGTGCAAAAAAAGCCTCTGATGTTGATCAGAGCAGGCCTTTGTTGTTGATCAGAATGTAGGTACATGTGGGAACGTGTAATCTTCAATGTTTGGCGGTTTAAAGGTTTTTAATGAACTCTTTCCAATTTTGCTGTGCAATTCCAAATACTTGACGCTAATATTTATGTATTTATTTAATTATTTTTATTGCATTGGTAAAGTATTCACACACAGTTTCTCAGGATCAGTTTGACATTATCCTCGAAGTTTTGTTTTGCTGTTTATAATCCTTGTAAATATTTTAACATGATTTTTGTTCTGTGTTTCTCTGAGAAATAATATGATCAAAAGCAATATGCTTCAGTGACCAGTATGTAATATTTTCTCATTGTCAAATTAAGATTCCCAGAGATGCAATGTTTTTAGAGGTTACAACATTTTAAAAATCAATTTAAAGTGGTATCTTTTGTAAACCCTTTTTTGTGTTGCTTTTCTGTTTATGCTACACACTAATATTAAAAAGAAAATGCAAACATAAAATTATTTTCTCCCCCTCCCCCAAGTGTCTGCAATGGGTTATCATTTATTTATGAGACTTTTAAAAAATCTGGAATATATGGAAATTTTGTCTTGAAGCACAATATAATATTGGATTGAGAATGTTGTCTGACAGTTTCCTTCTTATAGTTCCCTAGAAAGATACTGCTGTATGAATTTTTTAAAGGGGCTTCAATATACTATGTATTTGAAAGTAATCTTGAAGTATGTTATAACTGTGGTTTCTATGCTGCTTGTACACTTGACAAATTCTTCTGCAGACTATCTTTGTAATTTTAATGTGTATAGGTGCAGATAGGTATCTACATCTGCCAGTATATTATTGAAGTCAAAATATAGACATACAACCACTTCTCTTAGTGATGGATATATATTCCCTCTGCCCTAAGTCTGTTTCAGAATGGATCCATTCAAAATTGATTTATTAAGAGATTATAAACCAAAGGTCTGAAATTAATACATTTTAAAAAACTGGTAAATTGTGAATTTGCAAGGCCATTTGAGTGTTCCTGCTTATGTCAACATGAGGATACAGGAGTCCTCAATCTTGAAGGACATTTCCACTCTGTGAACCATCCACAGCAAATTGTTTAGTAAGTGCAGTGACAAAGCTGTGTCTATTCAAGCTGGGCAAAACACAAAATAGAAAGAGGCTCTGTACAGATTTCTGAACATCCAGTTATCATAGAGGCTGTAGGTCTGGATGTGAGCTTCACACCTACCACTACCTCCTTAAACAATATGAGGTGGAGGTTGATTTCATTCATTTACTTTTAGGTCAAGTTTTTGTTGTTTTTTGTAAATCACATATACAATAAAAGGTAACAGGTATGGAGTGCTATAAGCTGTGGGGAGGTTTCCCTGTACTCCTGATGTCATCAGGAACGCAATGGGATATGTTTTATCCATTGATTCTACAACTCCATGGAGCCATTCAGAAATTGTGCAGCTACAGCGAGCTTTATTAGGAAGGGCATGGCTAGCTCAGAGGCCTCTGATATCAGAATGCATTTCAGCATTTAGAGGCCTCTCTGACCTTTTAGGGATCTGAAGACTTTTTCATGAACTCTGAAATGGAAGAGAAATAAAATATAATTATTTAACAACACTCCACCTCCCAAAAAGATCAAGACATGTCAAAAGCAATATATGGACTTTCTTTCTTGCTGTATCAATATCCTGTGATGAATTTTTATATTTATACCCTCCCAACATGTGTGAAAATCTGGTGTATGTATACTGCAGATATCCTTTAGATAAATTGGCTGAGTAAAGATGGTACTGGCTATATAGAGAATAAAGTGTAATATGGTCATCTGAATATTTAGATTGTTACCAGGTTAATGAGGCAATTAAGGACCATCACCATGTGGCTTTTGTATCATAGAATCATAGAATCATAGAGTTGGAAGAGACCACAAGGGTCATCGAGTCCAACCCCCTGCCAAGCAGGAAACACCATCAGAGCACTCCTGACATATGGTTGTCAAGCCTCTGCTTAAAGACCTCCAAAGAAGGAGACTCCACCACACTCCTTGGCAGCAAATTCCACTGTCGAACAGCTCTTACTGTCAGGAAGTTCTTCCTAATGTTTAGGTGGAATCTTCTTTCTTGTAGTTTGTATCCATTGCTCCGTGTCCGCTTCTCTGGAGCAGCAGAAAACAACCTTTCTCCCTCCTCTATGTGACATCCTTTTATATATTTGAACATGGCTATCATATCACCCCTTAACCTCCTCTTCTCCAGGCTAAACATGCCCAGCTCCCTTAGCCGATCCTCATAAGGCATTGTTTCCAGGCCTTTGACCATTTTGGTTGCCCTCCTCTGTACACGTTCTAGTTTGTCAGTGTCCTTCTTGAACTGTGGTGCCCAGAACTGGACACAGTACTCCAGGTGAGGTCTGACCAGAGCAGAATACAGTGGCACTATAACTTCCCTTGATCTAGATGCTATACTCCTATTGATGCAGCCCAGAATTGCATTGGCTTTTTTAGCTGCCGCGTCACACTGTTGGCTCATGTTAAGTTTGTGGTCAACCAAGACTCCTAGATCCTTTTCACATGTACTGCTCTCAGATTGGCTTTATGTCAGCAATTTCAGTAGCAGGGGGAAATTGCCTTACTGAAACTCAGAGTTTACTTGGCTGTAAATGTTCATGTGACTAAATATGAAGACAAGGCCTTAAACTGGAATCACCAAGACCAAGATTGTTTTAACTGAGCTTTTATACTACCTTCAGACCACTATAATGTCTTCATGGTTTAAAACTGTGTGGTGTTGGCAGCTTCGATATTGGATACTTTCATCTCACAAGGTAATATTACATTTTTTTATTTTATTTTTCTGGAAGACTTGTGAAACATGTTCAGTTACCGTATATACTTTCCAACACAAAGCCCGATTCTCTTCTACCCTTTGAAGAGAATGGTTTTTGGCAACTGGCATGAAGGAGTTTGTAATGCTGTACTGGTAAATGTCTATGTGTCTTGGCTTTTGCTTAACAAGGTTATTTGTCAGAAAAATTATTTTTTGCAATAGCAAAACCTTATCTGCTGACAACCAAACTTAATACTGAGGTTTTCCCTCCTTCCAAGCTATAGCATGTTGATTTTATATATTTATTTTATTTTATTTTATTTTATTTTATAGTTTATCAAGTTTGTCATAGTTTATGTGAAATTAAAATATGTGGCCTTCAAATGACCTTACAGTGACTGACCCTCAAAATCTAATCAGTCCAGACTTTCATGAAAATCGACAAATATGTCAGGTGAACCTTTCAGCATCAAAAATTGTTTTAAATATTTCATTTGCGGACCAGGCATAATTTTACACAGAGTCCTTGTGGCTCCAAGGCCGAACAATGTTGTTTTGCTGATGGCAGGGCTGTATACTGGTTCATGTTACCATCACAAAATCTTCCACTTTTTGCATTCTAGAAAAGCATAGAATCTACCGGAGTATATTATGTGCATAATCTATTGATTATAATAGAGTATGCAAAGTGGCCTTTGGCAGTCAATGCATGGCAAAAAAAAAAAAAAAGCAATGTAAAATGAGAGATAAACAAAACCAGGTTTAAGTCAGCACTGCTTCAAATATTATATTAATAATTAGCATTTCTATAGGGCTTTAGAGAGCTGGTTTGTACACCAGAACTAGGAACCACAGTTTGAATGACTTTTCCAGTTCTAACTTACAGCCAAACCATATCTTTTCTGGTTTGGATCAACTAGGAAGCCAAGAAAGGAACTGAACTGTGAGAGGGGAAAGGGAAGTCTGTCCCCTCGAGGAATTAGCGGTAACTCTAGCTTGGGCATTGTGTTCAAAATACTTTACATGCCTTCTGACAAGTAGCCTTTACACCAACCCTGTAAAGATGGCTACAGACTATCACTGTGTGTAAAAACCACATAAGAGGGTTTAGCTGTGATTGTGCATATTTTGGAAGCATCAGTGCAGGTGTAAAGCAAATAATCATGGGGAAACAAATGTATTATTTTTACATGGAATTTATCTCTACACAAATGGCCTTTGGTTGAATGAGCTGATGAAAGTAATTGTAAAGTAATCCGGAGATTCAACAAGTTTACTCTAAGTAAACTTGCCTTCCCCCCGCCACCCTCCTAAAAGTTGGGTTGTACAGTCTAATTGGTCATGCTTTGCTTCCCTTCTGGCCCAAATGAGCAAACAAACTAGGCAGGAGATAATATAGTGTTAAATGTGGACTTGGAATTGTGGTGAAAGAAAGAAAGAAAGAAAGAAAGAAAGAAAGAAAGAAAGAAAGAAAGCCCATTGTAGAAGCAGTAGATCTACACGCACCAGCATGTAGCTAATGCACAGTTTGAAATATTAAGCAAAGAACCTTGGTTTCTCATTATGTGTAAATCTTTTAAAAAGAAAAGAAAATCCTGCATGAACAGTATAGTTTAGTATACCAAGAACATTGCCTTTACCATTGCATTTTAACATAGCCATTGTTCATTATGTACTTTAAAAAAATGTGTTTTTCCTTTGAATAAATGCTGCTGAATTACTTATTGTTTGTTGAACTATGACATCTAGGTAAGACAATCATTTAACACAGGATGATTTATCTCTTGTTCAAAGCAAGCCGAACCACCAATAAATAAATAAATAAGCCTCTTTTAATTTTTGACTACTTGAATGCAGTTCAGTATCTGACCCACCAAGGGGAGCTGCAGATTACTGTGGACAGCTCTTTGCTTTCATAAACCAGAAGTGATCAAAAGGCGAGTTTTATTTTCTTCAAAATCTCTTTGCTCGCCTTTCCTGCAGTGAATGTTTTGGGAGTTTTCTTTACTTCTGTGGGAATGAGAAACATCAGGACTTCTATATGTGTAGCCCAGCTGTTGTGATACAGCATTGATATCTCTCTGTGTGTAATGTTAGTGCCTCTGGTACTGGATAATCTGGTACAGAAGTCAATGAACTTAATGCAGTATTGGTAATCCAAGGGAGTTTGAGTTAAATGCTTTTGACATGCAGAATAAAAGTCAAGGGCAAAGCAGACTTTAAATATTCTTTCTGCAGAGCTTGGAATAGCTGTAATTGAATCCTCACATGAAACATATTATCTGAAGTAAAGCTGGCTAGCATCTCATCTCCGAATACCAGAGAGTTAGGGTGTCTTCTCCACACAAATG
Organism: Podarcis tiliguerta; assembly: GCF_965153285.1. Classification (NCBI taxonomy): domain Eukaryota; kingdom Metazoa; phylum Chordata; class Lepidosauria; order Squamata; family Lacertidae; genus Podarcis; species Podarcis tiliguerta. Next base: position 46,264,502 of record NC_139541.1, read on the forward strand.
TTCTTTTGACATTGTTGAACGTCAAAACTCCCAGATAATTCATAATGAAAATGCAGACATTCTACGGTATCTACCAAAGCAGGATAAACTCTGTATACAGAAAGTTATAACTCCTACTGGTGCTTCAGCAGCTGACACAGTATGATGTTTGCATCATTGGGTTATTATTTGTTATTTTGGTGCAGATGTAATTCAAGTAGTGGCACTTTAATCACCTTAATCAGTGAACATTTTAACCTTTGTTTAATAATAATAATAATAATAATAATAATAATAATAATAATAATTTATACGCTGCTCATTTGTCTGGGTTTCCCCAGCCACTCTTGAGATTTTGAGGTTCCATTGAAGCTTCAAGTATAAATGCATCTTTTGAAACCTACAGTGTAGACAGTGCATCAAACAGGTTGAATAGAAACTTAGAGCATAGGAGTATCAACAATGTGGCTTGCCCTGGAGCAGGATGACAGATGACCTGACACTCTGTCACTTCCCTTCTAGGTTTGTTCTCCTCATTTGGCAAGTAAGCCGTATATTAATTAAGTAATAACAATAATATGACTTGTGCATCATCCTTGCAAGTATCAAGAAGCCTGTTTGCCTTTCTCACAGTCCTACCTAGATTACCTTGTTTTTCTCAGGCACATCATCCTGTTCTGCATGGTTTATGAAAGCAAAGAGCTGTCCACAGAAATCTGCAGCTCCCCTTGGTGGGTCAGACACTGAACTGCATTCAAATGGTCAAAAATTAAGAGAGACTTATTTATTAGTGGTTCAGCTTGCCTGTGTCAAATGATAGGTTCACCTAGATGTCATAGTTTAAGAAGTAATCCAGGAGCATTTACTGTAAAACTTGAAAGACATCTAATAAAAGTGAGGTGAGCTCAACTCAACAAACTTTGATGGATATAAATGTCTGTTCAATTATCTGGATAATATACCCTTTAGTTGATCAGCTTGTACAGTCTTCTCATACAGTCCTTCCAGATCCTGCAAAGTGACCAAAGATGTACAACATTTTTCACCCTATGTCAGGCAGCCAAACTTCAGTATTTTGTGCTAAGTACCATTTACCTAGTCAACAGACCAGTTGGGATGGTAGAGTACAAAGAACAGTGCACATAATTTAAGTGGTACAATGAAAAAGAAAATAAGGATTGGCTGGAGGTAGAGGGTAGCTCTTTATTATGTGGATTGAAAACTGGCAGGGCAGTAATAAGTTATATTTTGAATGTTGTGCTTTATCACCTTCAAGTGTAGGTAAATCAAATTCAGAGAAGATTGCTCTGTGAATCAAGTAAGGACACTTTAAAAAATAAATAAATTCGTACACTGCACTTAAGTTGTTTTTGTCATTATGACAGATCCAGAGCTTGTCATTTTGAAATCACAGCCAAGTTTGTATTGTATTTATTTGTTGTTGTGTGTTTTAAAAAAGACTTTCCACACAGTGTGTTGCTTTTGGAACATAACTCCAGCCACCAAATTTCATTGTGAATTTTGTTCATTTGTTGTTTTAAACATTAGTAGTATACCACCATTCAACCAACTGTTCCCAGTGCAGTTCATCATAATATAATACATCAAAATTCCAAACAGCTCAATACAAAAATCATCAGCAGTTTAAAGGTGTTAGAATTTAGAAAAGTGAGGAGAATGAAAGGACTTTGCCTGGTGCGAAAAGAACAGCCAAGTGGCTACCAGGCAAGCCTCTCTGGGGAAGGTATTCTGCAGATAGGGTGCTATCACTGGGCAGACCCTTTCCTTACTGGCTGCTACCAGCTTCACTAGATTGTTGTTGTCTACATGGGAGGAGGAAGAAAATCCATCTGTAAACAGTGACCCAGCAAATGACCAAGTAGTGGAGGAGGCAACTGTGAGTATGTAAGTCTCTGTCTCCTCTGGACCTTTGCTGGGGACCGGATGTAGGACCTTGTACATGCTAAGTGTGTGTTGGACCCTTGCTAGGTTAACAGCTCCCTACTGAGCTTGGCATCAGTAGCAGAACTCCCTTGCTGAGCCCCAGTTTCCCCATAATAGGTGTCTCATGGACAGCTACTGTGGCAACAGTTTTTTTGCGGCTTGTTGTATGAGCAGAGCAATTAATTATATGTCAGCATGTTTGTAGTTGATAGGAAAGCAGGTATCCACTGCTAGCAGATGTAGACCATGAGTTGGAGTGTTGTACCCTGTCTTTGTAAATGGGAAATCTGGGTCCAATCCTTACTCAGTTAATCTTGAGCAAGTCATAATTTGCCCTGTATATCTATTGAATTATTCACCTCTTGAGCACACCAGGCACTCCTTTTAACAGCCTTAAATGTTTTCTAGAAAGACATGGCTATTATCCAGGTGCCTTCCAGAGCACGTACCTGCCAATCACTTAGACCTCATTTATTTCCTATTTACAGGCCTTGGCTTTGTCCCTCCCAAAACCATGCTTGCAGACTAGCTTTCTCAAGGCTACCAAATGGGTGTTCCTGGCTAATCTTTAGCCAGAGCACTTAGCCATGGGCAGGGATGCAGGCCAGCTATGGGGGAAGCCAGAGGGAAACAGTAGTTAAGTTGCAACATAACTGTGTGCAGATAGTGCCAGAAGTGAAGCAGCTAATGCTAAAGTTGCCCCAGGAGTAGAATAGAGATAAGAAAGGGTACTCAGTGAGAAGAGAGAAGGAATGTATGATGAGCTCGTTATTAAAAGGAAACAAAAGCTCTAGGAGCCAAAAGAACATTCAGGTCACTTATGCAGCAGGTTTTATCTTCACACACTTTTATTATAGTATACAACATGATGTCATTTAGATTGTTTATGGCAACGGTTGTGTTAGCCTTGTCGACTATTTTTACTGGCCTTTTTTACTGTCACATTTGCTTCAGATGCCTAATTTTATGTTATTGCAATGATGTTCCACACTGTGTTCAAAGAATCAATACAAGTCCAAGCACCGTTCCGTGGAGATCACATTATATGAGTTTAATAACGTACAATATGGGCTTTGATGTATATGCAGGTTGTGTTTCCCAGGGTTTTTCTTTCTCCTTTTCTTTTTTTATTTAAAAAAAAACCTACTACGATGAAATTCTTTTGAGTAGTGTTTATTCTTTTTGTCAGCACACTTTATAATATCAAAGCCTTTCCAGAGGAGTGTAGGACTACTGAGTTATGTTTGGGTCATGTTTTGCTGTGCGCCCTTTAATACTGTAGCTTTAGAAATGCAATTTTCAGCCTCTGCTTATTAGAATATGATAAAGTATTCCTGGTCTATGTCCAGCTCCACTAATCTCCAGACTACACTTCATGAATTAGGCATGAAGATTTTAGTCAATGTGCTTTCAAAGACCAATGTTTAGGGAATCATGGATTTTCTACAAGCTGAGGGAGAAATCTATAATAGGAGGAACTGATTTTCAGACATCATATTCGTTGGAAGAAATGACCACTTTCTGGCTTAGAAACAGAAGAGAACACATTTATTAGAATGCTGACAATCTGGTTAAAATGTACTGTACACTTTTAAGAAAGAAAAGCTGTAGCTTTTTAAAATGCTGGGTAACTGCTCCACAGAGCCTGCTACTGCCTCATAATATCAGGTCCATTTATTCTTGTAATTTTCAAGAAGTTGCTTACAAATTAAGTAAATTTGGTCATGCTTAACCCTGTTACCTCTGTCCCCTGCTATAATTACCAGCCCTACTGGTAAGCCCATAATCCTGGTCTCCCAAGGACATCTGCAGGTAAAAGAAGCCATTAGCAGCAATCCGTTTTATAACATGAAATGGGGAATGCCCGTGAAAATGTCCCACCCTTTTGGCACAACAGTCCCTTTCACTGCAAAACCACTTTTTAAAATGTCTTTTTTTAAAAAGGCTGATAATTCAGTATTATATGCACATATATATTGTACAAAGTAGCAAATCAAAATCTTAGGTCTAGTTTATTTGTTATTATGCATACATATTTTTTAATGCCATAGCTATTGTGTATAGCACACATGGACAACCCACAGGCTTCATACAGGCCTTCATTGTGCTTTGCATGGTGCCTCCCAATTTCTTCTTTTTGCTGTTGAATTTTGGTGCCCAACCCATCATGCAGGCTATTAGGTGGGCTCTTCAGAACACAGTTGTCATGGGGAGAAAAGTGCTCAGGGATGGTACTCTCCATTCACTTACTTCCTGATTGCAGCTATATTCCCTCAGGCCATTAAACATCTTTTTAGCTGGCTTGAAGGAAGCACAATTGGAATGGAGAAAGATGTCTGCAGGAAGTCATCCTTCCCCCCACCCTTGTACCTTAGTCTCCATATAAATCAAACTTAGATGGTGAGGAGTGCAGTCATGATTGAGAGAATGGTACACAGAGAAGGTTTATCTCCTCCTCCTCAAGAATGTGTGTATAGGTGAGCCCAGACCCTACCCACCATTGGCTCTAGCCATACCCAGTGGCATGTGATGCCCACTTTCCACCTACTGTTGCTTGTGGTCCATGGGGCAAAAATACCTAGTGCATAGGAACATTCAACACTAGATCTGCTCAAAGTAGATGTAAGTAACTTACTCATTTGCAGAGCATTTCTTCTGAGTGCATTTCTTCTTTTATTTAGTTTAATAAAATCCATTGACAGCTATGAATAAATTCATGTAACAATAAACTTAGTTCATGTAACCTAGGCTTTATATAAAGTGCTTTAATCTATTATCCATCCTATCACTTGCTAGGCATTGTACAGAATGCAGAAGTGATATGGATTCCTTGACCCAAAAGCTTATACTTGGGTCTGAGTCACAAACATTCAAGAGTTTCCATCATAAAAATCAAACCCACAGCTTTGAGTGACCAGCCACAAGCCCAGTGTAAAATGTTAGAGAATAGATCCTAAGTACATAGCAATGAGGATAGAAAAGTGAGAATCATTAATAAATTATTATTATATTTTTATCCCACCCTCATAGGAGTTTAGGGAAGTGTATTGTTTCCTGCCATTAGCTTTATTCTCACAATTACCCTCCTGGTTGTAGTGGTATCTTCAAGATTAATTTATTGTGGCATAAGACTTTGTGGTGTAAGAGTTCATTTCATCAGAGCCTATACTGGAAGACATACTGTATACACAGTTCTGGAGGTAGGCATAGGGAGGAGTGAGGTCAGAAGGAAGTGATATTTATAAAGGACAGAGGGTGACAAATAAAAACACTTACATGGTTCCATTGGTGCAATTCACAATGTGCTGTTGGTGATAACACTGAAACTCGCTGACATAGGTAAGCTTTCATATATGAAGTAGAATTAAAACCCATAATCTCAATTCAGACCACAGGTGATAGAAATGAATTTCCTGATAAACTGATTTCATGCTGGAGTTTCCCTTTGATGTTTCATTGATTCAGAATGGCTACTTGAAGGCTAGCGGCATTCTGTAAGGCTAAAATGTCCTCTTTTGAAGTCTGTCCTTTCAGATGTCTGACTTGTGTTCATTTATTCTTTTCCATGGAGGCTGACCAGTTTGTCATTAGTGGGACACAGAAGGGCATTCACTGCTGATAGATGATGATGTATGTCACAATGGAAGATGAGCAGGTAAACCCTCTGCTGTTGCAGCTGACTTTATTAGATATGAGGTCAGAGTTGGCATCTAGTTGTGTCTCAGTTATGTGGCCTGTTGTTGCTGGTAAAGAGCATTTTTAAGTTAGTCTCCAAGCAAGAATGGTCCTATACCTGAGACCTGCAAAGGGGAAAGTGCCATTGTCTGGGATGGATTGTAGATCATTGTAGTTCATAGGGCCTTCTCTGCAGTGGCACCCATACTGTGAAACCATCTCCCTTTAAGAGTTATGAATAATTTGTTAGTTTTGATTAATTTTATTTCATGAAAATTATATATATGACTTGATTGTAAGAAAACCTCTAAGCAGTTTACTGTGCAACTTACAGTTTACTGGACCAGAGAGGTGATCAGTGCCTCTTTACAAGAGGGGGTGGTCCCTGCCTGTTTGAAGGAGGAAGTGGTAAAACCACTCCTTAAGAAACCTTCCCTGGATTTGGAAAACCTAACTAACTACCAGCCAGTTGCTAATTTCCCTTTACTGAGCAAGGTTTTGGAGTGAGTGGTCGCAGATCCAGGTGCTTTGGGAAGAAACTGATTTTCTAGATCCATTTCTATCGGTAAAGTAAACCCACTATGAATATTGGTCTAGGCTTTAAAATTATGGAAGTTGTGGTGACATTTCTTGAGCGCCACCTGTCTACGAGGCCAGATAAAATTGTCATCAATGCATCTGACCTCTACATTGTCACCCAGTTAACTCCATGGCTGAATGGCAGTTTTAACTTGTGTCTACACAGTCTGAAACTGGCACTCTAGTCACTGCTATAAATTTTGACTCTTAATTAATTTACAGAGTCTGTAGTTGCTCTTTCTCAGTGATTAATCATGTTTTTGTTTAATATGGTGTATAGGGTTTGGATGGTAGAGAGTATTTTGGTGGCCTTTAAATCTGTTTTAAAAAGGTTAATATTTTAAGCAGGGAGAAGACTACAGCCAACAAATGACTCATAAGAACTGTGGAAGTTTTCATCTTGATATGGTGCAATAATCTGTGTTCTCAGTTGAAGAATGTAGCGGAGTTGAATTTCCAGTGTCAAGTTCTTCAGGGAAGGTGAAGTGGTGTTCTGAAGCTTCATGAACCATGTCTGTGCTGAATATACTGACAGAACTAAGCAAACATGAAGTCATCCTAATTACTGATGAGCAAAGGGACATTTTTCCACTGCATTCCTTTCCCCTTTTTATAAAAGGCAGGATGCTATTGTTGTAGCTCTGAGAGCCCCCAGGCTGCTCAGAAAACAGGCAAAAAAATCAATAACCCACTTGTTGAGGATAAGTGAATTAGCTTGTGTTGAATGTAACCGAGTACCTGAACACTTCACTGAGCAGCTTTGGTTTTGTGAGAAAAGAGAATTGTAAGGATTGTCTTGCTGTGGCTGGGACTGGTGCTGATTTCTGATTAATCATGCCAAATAAGGAGGAGTTGCCTGTTTATCCTGGGTACTAATGTGGGATTTTGCTCTCTTTCTCTATCTTTCTTTGCACAGTTCAGCTCTCTGAGCAGAATTATCTCTAGTCCAAGCTTCATTATTCAATGCCTTGGTAAAAATAAAAACCTCATAGAAAGAGCCATGGTATAAATTAAAATTATGTTGTACTGCATTTAACTACAGACCAGATCCTGCAGTCCAACTTTATTTTTCTCACTGATTAGTATCTGTGGGAAAGCTGTAGCCAGGATGAACAATATGTCGTTGTCTTAGGTGTTAGTCTTGAATGCATCCTCCCTCCGCTGCCAGTTTCATTGTTGGTTTGATCTTGATTGTGTGTTTCGGTAGGGGTGGAATCCTATGCAAAGAGATTGCATGAAAAGCTGGGAACATTTCAAAAGTCAGTGCTCTGTTGGCTCTAAAGTAAAGGCAGATAGGCTTTGAATGGTTTTATGGCAACCAAAGCCAGTTTGTGGAATCATTTCAGTAAATAACATTTAACAAAAGTTAATCCAGGTAAACTGTCTCCTACAAGATGTTCAGACCAAGCTACAAAAAAAGAAAAATGAAAAGTTTTGAAGAACGTTTGGGAATAGAGTATTTGTTTGGCTATTAATTCATTTATCTTCTTTGGCGATCACTCGTAGCCGAGTAAGATTGTCTTCCATAAACACAGTTTTAACAATGAGTCCGTAAGTGACTGTGGAGGCCAGTTCTGGATCCACACGTCCCTCCACAATGGGGACATTGGTTTCTGGGTGGGAGTTGATCACGGTGTGGATTTGCCAAGTGTGCCTTCCTCTTAGCACGTTTCTCCCTTGTGTCCTGAGTTTGAGTGTCTTCAAAGCCCATGGCACCTTTGGTAAAGGCTGTTCTCCAACTGGAGTGCTCGCAGGCCAATGTTTCCCAGTTGTCAGTGTTTATACTACTTTTTTAAGATTTGCATTGAGACAGTCTTTAAAACTCTTTTGTTGACCACCAGCATTACGCTTTCCATTTTTAAGTTTGGAATAGAGTACTTGCTTTGGAAGACAATCATCAGGCATCCGCACAACATGACCAGTCCAACGAAGTTGATGTTGAATAATCATTGCTTCAACACTGGTGATCTTTGCTTCTTCCAGTACACTGATATTAGTTCGCCTGTCTTCCCAAGTGATGTGCAGAATTTTTCGGAGACACCATTGATGGAATCTTTTGAGGAGTTGGAGATGGTGTTTATAAGTGGTCCATGTTTCACAAGTATATAGTAAGGTTGGTAGTACAATAGCTTTGTAAACAAGGATTTTGGTTTCCCAGTGAATGTCCCGGTCCTCAAACACTCTACACTTCAATCAGGAGAAAGCCGCACTTGCAGAGTTCAGGTGATGCTGGATTTTGGCATCAGTGTTGGCCCTTGTGGAAAGATAACTGCCTAGGTAGGAGAAGTGATCAACATTTTCCAACGTTACACCATTGAGTTGGATTTATGGCACTGCAGAGGGGCTATTTTGTACTTGTTGGTACAGCACTTTGGTTTTTTGGATGTTGAATGATAGGCCAAGCTTTCATAAGCTTCTGCAAAGATATTTAGGATGGTTTAGAGGTCATCCTCTGAGCATGCACACACTACGTTATCATCAGCATACTGAAGCTCTATGACGGAAGTTACGGTAACCTTACTCTCTGCTTTCAGCCTGCTCAGATTTATATCCAGCTTTATATCCAGCTTTCTTCCATCATGGAATTCAACATGACACTTTCCCACTCCCTCTTTTTTAAACTACCCTGAACAATTTGGCATCATCAGCAAACTTCGTCACTCACTGCTCATGTAACTTTCCTTCTCGAATTAATGGAAGGTTTTTATTGTCTGGGGGGGAGGGGGAGGTTGATCAGTGTTAAATTACTTTAGTAGTGCC